>NC_051233.1:9939844-10137344 GCF_015220715.1 Pygocentrus nattereri | reverse complement strand
TTTTAGAAAGAGTTTAGCCCACTGCAGCACTGCGTTATACATACTCCAGTATCCGGTTCTTTGGTCTTCAAAGTTGTTTTGGAACATAGCAGATCCTTAACTTCGGATCACCTGCTTCATTTGGATGATGTCACAGGCTTCGCCATCTGGATGAAAGAAAACAGCAGCAATGTTCAGAGAAATGGCACCTTTTATCAGAGATAAAAACCATGTGCAGCCTTATTACTGAGCTTTGACTTATGCAGCATAATCATAAAGAGATCTGTGACCTTAAAATAAATTCCTAATTAAAAGCTGATTTAACCAGCGAGGGCTCGGTCGAGAATACCGTTAAACCGAGGCTGTACTTACAGCGCGCCTCAGTTGATTTCTGAGGTCTTTTGGTTCTGTCCTTGTCTGAATCAGTTTACTGTTTGTACTTCACTTGTGTCCATTTTCACACATACTTTGGCCTCACAGACCTCCATGTCTACAGTATAAGTGACTCTAGTGTGGCAGATAATTGGCCGTGGTGTCTGCAAGGATTTCGTTCCAGGACCAGACATTATTGTACCTGTTTTAGTTGGTCTCGGTCTTCAAATAGTCGATCAGCTGTTACACTTTGTTGGAAAGAACTTGCAACCACACTGGCTAACCCTGCTTTAAGGAAGTAAAAGTAGGCAATAGAGATGGGGACTCCAGTCAGTGACTCAGAATATTCCCACTTGAGTAGCGTGCATACTGACGTGTCGCAACTCAGATTGCCCTTAAATGACTCACGACCCCGTCTCGCCTGTAAACAACTCACAATCCGACTTATGCTCGCTGTTAAATGGTTCAACTTGCACGGAGAGATCTTGCATCGTGCCTCTCCAAAGATGATTAGTTGTGCTTTCAAGAACTTCCCACCTGTGTATTATTTAGCCAGGTGTACTGCCAGGGACGTTTAGGGTCTTTGCTATGACTCTGTAACTTCTTACATTTGAGTGTTGTTTAATAGAAGAATTGCTGGATGTTCTGATTTTTAAATTCATTGTTTTATTTCATTCTTATTCATGCAACCGCAGCACGAGAGCGTGATTAACAGAGAAGAGCAGGTCAAGTGTCAGAAATAGCTGGGCTTTTAGTCAGCCTTAAAGGATTAAGTATTTTTCGGTTTGCAGGACAAACTGTGTAGTTTTTGGAGTGTTTTTGTTCACCACTACCAAAGTCCGGAAAGACTATGAGCTGTTGCTATAATTTTATGGATTATTATCTTGAGATAACAAGGTAGCATCTTTTATTTGGATCACAAGATACCTAACTCATTAAGGTTGCTATCCTGAGATCATAAAGTAATTAACTAGTTATCTCAAGATAACACTTCTGTTATCTTGAGATCACAAGGTAATTAACTCTAGATAACAACTTTTTGTTATCTTGAGATCACAGGATAGTTAACTAACCTAAGATAACTTTATCTTGACATCACAATATAGTTAACTCATTATCTCCAGATAGTTGACTCGTTATCTCAAGGTAACAACGTTTGCTTGAGATCACAAGATAATTACGATAAAATCCAAGATAAAACAATTAATTGTTATCTTGAGAGATAATTATCTCAAGTATCTCAAATATCTCAATAACAACTTTTGCTACCTTGAGATCACAAGTTAACTCATTATCTCAAAATAACAATCCAGAAAATGATAACTACCTTATGGCCTCTCTGGACTTCCATACAACACACAGTGTAAGTGGAGGTGATTTTTAAAAGATGCCATAAACAGAAATGGCTCGGAGTCCTTATTTATGTATGTTGTTGATTACAAAATTACACAGAACGTCAGACGTCTGTAATATATAAATGAAGCTGTTGTTTTTTAAACAAGTGGTGAAGTTTATTCAGTACATTATAAACATTATTCTGTAGCTACAAAGTAACATCTCTAAAGTGCTGATTAAAGTGGTGTCTAATATAAAGGCCAAAACAAAATACCTCAACTGGAAACTTAATAGGAGAAGCAAATCAAATCATTTCTTTCCTAGTAATTTTGGGTCATTTCTATTGACCTGTTCATAATGAAGCCATGAAATGTTCATGCAGTGTAAAGACTATTTGGGTACATTTGTCCAAAAACTTGTTATTCTCCCTTCATAAATGGAGGTGCATTTCTTTAACTGTGCTAAACTGATTGATGCTTTGAATTTCCTCCTCCGTGTGTGTGTGTGTGTGTGTGTGTGTGTCTTGAAGATGAGCCTTTTGAAATGCCTCATTACACAGTGTAACTGTCTGACTCTGTAACGAGGGCAGAAATGGTCCAGTATTTGACTCAGTTTTCTGCGGTGCACTAGTAAAGAAATCATGTAAAGGCTTTTTCATTTCATGCACTGTTAGCTCCAGCAACCGAAGCCCCTTCCAAACATTTGTCAGCATCCTGTGACTGTGTTCCATTAGACTCTGTAGAGACATCTGAAGAAACGACTCTCTCGCTCACGCTGCCTTTTTTTTGTCCAGGTCATTTTGCCCCACTCTTTTTTTCCTCGTTTCTAAGAGCAGGGCCTTTAGCTCAAAGGCTTTTTACCCAGACCTTTATGCTCATTCCTTGGTGGGGAAGTGTGTGTGTGTGTGTGTGTGTGTGTGTGTGTGTGTGTGTGTGTGTGTGTGTGTGTGTGTGTGTGTGTGTGTGTGTTTAGAGAGATTGTGTGAGAGATTGTGTTTATTTATGTCCATTTGCTTTGACAAACAGAAAGTCCAAAATAATGCAGAATGAAGTTGTATTGAAAGTCATTCATATTTTTTCTTCTTTTGTAAATATGGGACTTTATTATAACCAGGTACTTAAAGGGGAACTGCTCCAATTTTGCCAAATTACTTAATCATTCATCCGTTTGGATCTAAACAATCATTCAGAGTGGTTTGGTGTGAAATGCACCTTCCTAGAGAAATTTACAGTGTCAAATGTTCACCATTGTAGTTTTAGGAACCAGACATCCTTATGTGTACACTACAAATGTCACTATTTTATCTACTGTTAAAAAATGGCCAGTGAACTGTGTCTTATAAGGTTTTATATGTCGTGCTGATAATGGTAAAATAGTGCTACATTTTTGAGTACTATTTTTTTCCTTTGAACACCCTGCACGTACCTCTCTGCCTTGCATGTTTGTCTTGTTTGGGTTTGCTGCATCGAGTCAGCAAAACTCAGAGCTTATGTGAGTAACGTTATTCATCGGAGGAGCTGAGTTAGACCACATTTGCACTTGCAGTAGCAAGTAGTTTGTTATTGACAACGTCAATTTCCATCAAAATCAGTTCCCCCTCAAATTCATGTTCCCTTTGACAAGGGGTCTCAGGCGCACGCATTCACTGAACAACGGCAAGCAACAGTGAAACTATGGAAAGCCAAAGGGTTCAAAAACGGATTAAACGGCCGTGTGTTTCCACCCTGAAATCCTGGAGTAATATTTTTATAAAAAATATGTTTTAGGCCGAAGGTTTATAACAAAGCTATCACAAATCACTGTGTCAGGTATCAATCAACGCATTTATAACTGTTTGTGTAATAACCTAATGGGATGCCCATTAAATGCTACAGATGTCTGGTTCTTAGTACTACAATGGTGAACAATTTTTACTTGATGAATTTCTCTAGAAGCTCATTTTACACTGAACCGCTCTGAATGATTCAGTAATTTAGCAAAATCAGTGGAGTTCCCCTTTATATGTATGTAATGCATATATACATGTGCCCAGGGGGGTGGGGGATGGGGGTATTATTTTGTACAGAAGCCTTTACAACTGAAGTAATTTTCCATTATTTTATACATTTCCTTTATTGCAACTTCCAGTCCTTTCAGGAGGCTTGCTTTCAATTTAGTTTTTCAAAGAAATCTGCACAGATATTTTTCTACGGCACCAAAGTTCAATCTTAGGCTTTGTTCACACAGCAGGTAAAAGTGGCCCAAATTGTCATCTTTTTCTTGATATGTGACACAAATGTGTCATTTGTGTGCCGGTGTGAGCAGCAAAAATGCATCGAATTATATTCCATTCTGATTTAAGACGCTTTCAAATGTGGTACTGAAATCCGACTGAGATCTGATAATGCAGTAATGCAGCTCAGTCTGAACAGCCAGATCGGAATTCATGCAACTTTTACGTCAGTCCAACTTGACATTTCTCATAATTTCTCTCTGCTGAGACTCATAAACATTTGGGGTGTTGTTACTGTACAAAACATTTGGAAGACTTATCCAAACCCCTTCATGTTTGAAGAGATTTTGAAAGAATTGACCGAAGAACCATAGAAGAACGAGGCCACAGCGTCAAAGAAAAGTTAAGGTTGAAAGCAAAACTTAAAGAAGTGACCATTGCCGAATAATGTGCCCTTTTTACAGGGAGCTTGAACACATTGTGGGTGATGAGCCTGGCTGTCAGGTGCCTAAAAGTTTTCCACAATACTGTATGGTGTTCCTGAGATTGTGTAACAACAAACTGTGTGTGTGTGTGTGTGTGTGTGTGTGTGCGTGTGTGTGTTTGGCTCTGCCTCACCTTCACCCTCTGCATTGACCCAGACCTGCTGAAACTGCAGGAGGTGCCTTTTCGACACACATATATATAGACACACACACACACACACACACACACTTGCTATCTTGGTCCAAGCACATAGTCATCACACACTAACTCAGGCAGTTGCAAATCCTATCACTGCCAACCATTTTTACACACACACACGCATACTCTAAGGCTTAAATAGCAGCGTGTCACATGAGGTAGTGTTGGCACACAAAGCATGCCGACCTCACTCTACCACGCATTTCATCCCTCCTCACCACACACAGCACATTGGGCCTGTACTCTGATCTTTCCCTCCTGTTGATACACTCACTACTTTACCGTTGGTGTGTGAGTAAGTAGGTTTATGCAGTGGATGAGCCCTCATAACAGTCATTTGCAAAAGTTTGAGCAGCCCCAGAGGATAGGTGTTTGTTGATTTTCTTCATGAAAATACACTGTATGGGCTTAGTATTGGGACTCTTACGCATTACACCCACAGGAGCTTTTATGACCTCCTGGAGCAGAAAAGGTCATTCTCCAAGCTGTTCCCACAAAGTTGGAAGCGTACAGTCTGCTGGAGAATTAAGAGTTCCCTTCAATGGAACCAAGGGACCTTATAGACCAACCCCTGAAAATCAACCCCATAATATTATCCCTCCTCCACCAAACTTTACATGCTTTACACCACCCCATCCGGCGCTTGGCATTGTGCTTGGTGATGTAAGGCTTGCAAGCAGCTGCTCTGCCATGGAAACTTATGCCATAAAGCTCCTGGTGCAGTTTTTGTGCTGGTGTTGATGCCAGAGGAGGTATTGAGTCAGCAGAGCATTGGCAACTTTTATGCACTAAGCATCTCAACACTCGGTGACCCACTTTATAACTTTATGTGGTCTGATGCTTCGTAGCTGAGTTGCTGTGGTTCCTAAATGCTTCTAAATTAAACAAATGCTTCTGCATTTGTTATCCTGGGATCACAAGATAGTAACTCCTTATCTCAAGATAACAGCTTTATCTTGAGATCACAAGGTAATTAGTTATCTCAATATAACAACTTTTGATATCTTGAGATCACAAGGTAG
The DNA here is from genome assembly GCF_015220715.1 of Pygocentrus nattereri. Taxonomy (NCBI): domain Eukaryota; kingdom Metazoa; phylum Chordata; class Actinopteri; order Characiformes; family Serrasalmidae; genus Pygocentrus; species Pygocentrus nattereri. Next base: position 10,131,740 of record NC_051233.1, on the reverse strand, counting down.
TTAACTTGTTACCTGAAGGTGTCATAATACTTTTGACCTTATTGTGCATGTTAAAGCTGCTCTTTGTAAGTTTTGGGGATTTGGAGACCTCTCTGGTGGAAATGTGTAATTGCACTGAAAAATATAAAGTTCTTCCGACCCCTTCCCCGAGAGGATGAGTCTGATGTTTGTAACTTGTAAAGGTATTCAAGTTAAAACTTGGTGAAGGACATCTTAACTGTTGTAGTCTACTGCTGTCACCATATCTTTATCAGTATAACGTTGATTTTGCATTTGAGACCTAAATATTGAGCTGGACCTGTTTTTAAGACTAAGTGACCCTTATTAGTCCCACAATGGGGAAAATTCACCTCCGCATTTAACCCATCCGTGAAGTGAAACACCACATACACACTAGTGAGCACACACACACTAGGGGGAAGTGCGCACACTTGCCCGGAGCGGTGGGCAGCCCAATCCGCAGCGCCCGGGGAGCAGTTGGGGGTTAGGTGTCTTGCTCAAGGACACCTCAGTCATGTGCTCTCGGCTCTGGGGATCGAACCGGCGACCTTCCGGTCACGAGGCTGGATCCCTAACCTCCAGCCCATGACTGCCCCCTTGAGCCTGTGCGTGTGACATTATTGTGATTTTTCAGACTTATCATGCTTAAAAGTGACTGAGATGAAACAGGACTATATCTTAACAGATGGCTGAGGGATGCCAAATGACTATGTAATGGTAAAATTAGCCTTATCTATGGTGTGGGGGCATACAGACTCTTAAAGAGTGAAGGAATGATCTGATTATGCTAACATTGCCTGCTCTTTCATTCAGACTGTTTCCTAGCTGGTGTGTGTGGTGTGGAGTTCCTTTGTACTTGTAGTTTGGTTCTCTTGCTCTGGATCAAAGGAGAAAATGATGCATCGTTGCATTTTAGTTCTGAATCTCTTAGTAGAGATAAAGATATAAGCAAAAGTAATATAGAGTAAAATGTCACATCTGGTTATGTAGATTTTATGACATGTGATAACAGTGATAATGTCCCCCCTTTCTGGGTTCTGCTGTTCTCTGTTCTGTCTGGGCTTGTTGGTTTTATGTATGTGTCTTTTTCTTTCTCTCTCTCTCTCTCTCTCTCTCTCTCTCCTCCACTCCTCATATTTCTGTCTTTCTTGTTATATTGCTGTCTTTAACCTCACCCCTCTTTCTCTCTCTCCCTTTTTGTTGTTCCATACACACACTTTCTATTCTCGACATCAAACAGTGCTCCTTTCTTCAGTTCTGTCCATCTCCATGTTATTTATAGTCAACTCTAACATCCACAAGACATTTCTCTGTGTGTGTGTCTGTGTGTGTGTATCAGCTCTGACTCAGGCTGTCGAAACCTTCCCTCCAGTCTTTCTTCTCCTCCTGTCCTCCATAAATCAGGTTATCTGTTTTGACACTCAGACTGACCCTCAGATGACCTGCAGTTGAGTTCGGCAAAGATCATCTCAAAAGCTGAAAAGAACAGTCACCAGCTGACACTGTGATCTTCAGCCCTCAGCCTTCATTTTAACCCCTTAAGGTTCCCAAACTTCACACATGTAAAAGTACTGTACTGTTCACCAACTAAACCTTTTATGAAGCAAAATGATGCTTGTTAAAGCTCACCTCTTCAAAAAAGCCCTTAAACTTTGTCCACTTTTACTCAATGTGCTGTTCTTTCAATTAGCAAATGCAAAAGCACATCATTTAAACCAGAACCTGAACATGAACTGAGAAAAGACATACATAATTAGATCTTGAAAATTTTCACTGCTGATTTTAGGTATTTGAATATAGTCTGAAATCAAACCAGCCATTAGGGGTGTATTTTGTGTATGTCTGGTGCCGGTCCCAAGCTCGGATAAATGGTGAGGGTTGCGTCAGGAAGGGCATACGCCGTAAAAAAAACTTGTGCCAAAACTATCATGCAGATCACAAATATGATTGCCATACTGGATTGGTCGAGGCCCGGGTTAACAACGACCGCCTCCGGTGCTGTTGACCAGCAGGGTGCCGGTTGAAATTGGACTACTGTAGGTCGAAGACCATCAAAGAGGAGAGGAGGAAGGCGGGTTAGAAGGCAGCGAGAGAGAAGGAAAGGCAGGAGTGTGGAGGTTAGAGTAGGGACTCTGAGCATAGGGACAATGACTGGTAAAGGCAGAGAGCTTGCAGACATGATGGAGAGAAAAAAGGTAGATATTCTGTGTGTCCAGGAGACCAGATGGAAAGGAAGCAAGGCCAGGAACATTGGAGGTGGATTCAAACTGTTCTATCATGGTGTAGAGAGGAAGAGAAATGGAGTAGGGATAATCCTAAAGGAACAGCTTGTGAAAGGTGTTCTGGATGTAAAGAGACTGTCAGACAGGATCATGAGCCTGAAGTTGGAGGTTGATGGTGTAATTTTGAATGTGGTCAGTTCATATGCACAACAGGTTGGTTGTCAATTAGAGGAGAAAGAGGAATTTTGGAGTAAGATGAATGAAGTGGTAGATGGTGTCCCTAGAGAGATTAGTAATTGGTGCAGACTTCAATGGACATGTTGGTGAAGGGAACAGAGGGGATGAAGAGGTGCTGGGTATGTATGGTGTGAAAGACAGAAATGCGGAAGGTCAGACAGTTGTAGATTTTGCAAAGAGAATGGAAATGGCTGCGGTGAACACATTTTCAGAAGAGGGAAGAACACAGGGTGACATACAAGAGTGGAGGGAGGTGCACACAGGTGGATTATATCCTTAGCAAGAGATGCCACCTAAAGGAGATTGAAGATTGTAAAGTGGTACCAGGGGAAAGTGTAGCAAGGCAGCATAGGGTGATTGTCTGTAGAAGAAGATTAGAAACAAAGAAGAGGAAGAGAGTGAAGACAGAGCCAAAGATTAGATGGTGGAAGCTGAAGGAGGAGGATGGTTGCAGGCAGTTCAGGGAAAAATTGCAACAGGCCCTTCGGGGCAGTGAGGAGCTACCTGAGGACTGGGAAACTACAGCGAAGGTGGTGAGAGAAACTGGCAAGAATGTGTTGGGTGTTTCGTCTGGTCAGAGGAAAGAAGACAAGGAAAGTTGGTGGTGGAATGAGGAAGTCCAGGAGAGTATTCAGAAGAAGAAGGCAGCTAAGAAAAAGTGAGATAACCAGAGAGATGAAGGAAGTAGGCAGGAGTACTGTGAGGCTAGTCGCATAGCGAAAAGAATGGTGGCAAAGGCTCAGGCCTATGATGAGCTGTATGAGAGGCTGGACAGTAAAGAAGGAGTAAAGGACTTGTATCGTTTGGCTAAACAGAGAGATAGAGCTGGAAAGGATGTACAGCAGGTTAGGCTGATGAAGGATAGAGAGGGAAATGTACTAGTGAGTGAACAGAGAGTGATGAGTAGATGGAAGCAGTACTTTCATGAACTAAGGAATGAGGAAAACGAGAGAGAGAGGACAACGGGGGGAGAGATAGTGGATCAGGAAGAGCTGAGAATTGGTAAGGTGGAAGTGAGGGCAGCTTTAAAAAGAATGAAGAATGGAAAGGCAGTTGGTCCAGATGACATACCTGTGGAGGTATGGAGATGTTCAGGAGAGAAGGCAGTGGAATTTTTAACCAGGTTGTTTAACAAAATCCTGGAGAGTGAGAGGATGCCTGATGAGTGGAGAAGCAGTGTACTGGTCCCCATTTTTAAGAACAAGGGTGATGTGCAGAGCTGCAGTAACTACAGAGGTATAAAGTTGATGAGCCACACCATGAAGTTATGGGAAAGAGTTGTTGAAGCAAGGCTAAGGCGAGAGGTTCAGATCAGTGAGCAGCAGTTTGGTTTCATGCCCAGAAAGAGTACCACAGCTGCAATTTTTGCATGGAGAGTGTTGGTAGAGAAGTACAGAGAAGGTCAGAAGGAGCTACATTGTGTCTTTGTGGATCTAGAGAAGGCATATGATAGGGTGCCAAGAGGGGAACTGTGGTACTGTATGAGGAAGTCAGGTGTAGCTGAAAAGTATGTTAGGGTGGTGCAGGACATGTATGAGGATAGTGAGACAGTGGTGAGGTGTGCAGTTGGAGTGACAAATGGTTTCAAGGTGAAGGTAGGGTTACATCAGGGATCAGCTTTGGGCCCCTTCTTGTTTGCAATGGTGATGGAAAGGTTGACAGATGAGGTCAGGCAGGAGGCTCCATGGACCATGATGTTTGCAGATGACATTGTAATCTGTGGTGATAGTAGAGAGCAGGTGGAAGAGAATCTGGAGAGGTGGAGGTTTGCACTGGAGAGGAGAGGAATGAAGGTCAGTAGAGGTAAGACGGAATACATGTGTGTGAATGAGAGGGAGGCAGGTGGAAAGGTGAAGATGCAAGGAGTAGAGGTCGTAAAGGTGGATGACTTCAAATGTCTTGGGTCAACCATCCAGAGCAATGGACAGTGTAGAAAAGAGGTGAAGAAGAGGGTGCAGGCAGGATGGAGTGGGTGGAGACGGGTGTCAGGGCTGATGTGTGACAGAAGGATAGCAGCAAGAGTGAAAGGGAAGGTTTACAAGACAGTAGTGTGTCCTGCTATGATGTATGGTTTGGAGACTGTGGCTCTGTCTAAAAGACGGGGCTGAGCTGGAGGTGGCGGAGATGAAGATGCTGAGATTTTCGTTGGGAGTGACAAGGATGGACAAGATTAGAAATGAGCAAATCAGAGGGACAGTGAAGGTGGAGCAGTTTGGAGACAAAGCCAGAGAGGCCAGGTTGAGATGGTTTGGACATGTGTTGAGGAGGAATAGTGGATATATTGGGCAAAGAATGTTGGAGATGGAGCTGCTGGATAGAAGGAGAAGTAGTAGAAGTGTGTGTGCATGTATATGTATGTGTGTATATATATATATATATATATATATATATATATATATATATATATATATAATGTGTGTGTGTGTGTGTGTGTGTGTGTGTGTGTGTGTGTGTGTGTGTGAGTGGGGAAGGACAGCGCCCAGACAGTCTGTGGCGGCACATAACAAAAACACACATGGATCAGCGAGAAATCCGACCAGCACCCTCTGCTTTAAAAGCCAGGTTAGGTCAGGAGTCACAACCAAAATGTTAAGAAGAGACTTTTTGTCCTTTCAACAAAGTCAAACCACCTTGGGAGCCACAACATTTAATGTCCAGTATGTGTTAATATCCTAGTATAGGATAAAAATATAAATAAAAACGCCAATTTACTTTCTTCTACTTTAAGCTGTAGCTGTAGCTGCTTTCCTCCCATCTCCAGCAGGAAACTTTTCCTCAAAACTACAGCAGTTTCTTGTAAAATGTCGAATTTTCACAATCCACCTGGAATTCTGCCAAATTCTGGCACCAAATGTAACTGCTGCACCATTTAAGGTGGAATGGGAAAATTCAAAAGAGAGAGACAGTCTCTTGTTGCAGATTTAGTACCAGAAAACCAACTGCGGCGCTTATAAGTGAGAATAAATCAACTTGTCTCTAAATGTTTGTCTTAAATCTCTGTCTTTCCATTCGCTACTAGCCAGGCGAGACTTTGTTGCTATGCGACCTGCAGTCTGCGCGTCAATTCTCAGTCATTAAGTCGCGGTCATGAAAGCCTTCCAGTTCACTTGCCAGATCCCTTCCATTTGATTTATTAATACAAGATATTAGAAGTATCATTACAAACACTCTGCTTTAAAACTATCAAGAATGTAGAAAAACAGATGCATCAAGATGCATTGATAACCGTTTTCTAATCGCATCTCGGCCCTTTGAATCGTAATCAAATCATGAGGTGCCTAAAGATTCTCACCCCTAGTATGTATTATATGTATTATACATATGTATAATAATACAAATATATACAACACATACATGTATACAGTATTTGATAGTTTTCAAGTTTAGCATGAAACATCTTGGCTTAAGCTGATTGTTTCTGTGTCTTTAATGAACTGGAAGACTTCACACCCCGTATGTTTACTTAGTCTGTTGTGTTTGAGTACATTTTGCATGGAAGAGCAATGCTAAGCCAAATGTAGCAGTTCCAACAGGCTGAATCAATGATGCTTTATCTGGATAAATGATTTACAAGGCATTTTACTGTAACTGTCACTCAAAATACATAGAAAATTTATTAGACTGTATTGATTTTTCTAGAAAGAGTGCTGGAATAGAATCAATCAGTTAATGAGGCTTATTATCTGCCTTCAACCTTTGGACTAAAGCTGTGTGTGTGTGTGTGTGTGTGTGTGTGTGTGTGTGTGTGTGTGTGTGTGTGTGTGTGTGTGTGTGTGTGTGTGTGAAAGGAGAATTCCACCGATCTTCCAGCCTTTCTACGTGACCAACTCGTGCAGATGTAAACGGAGCCATGCAGAGTGATTAGATGTGAAATGCTTCACTCTAGAGTCAGAATTGTTGTGGTGTCAGAGCAGTGGTGGTGATGGGAACCAGACGTCTGAAGAGTTTAGTGCTTCTCAAAGCTCCTTCACAGCAAAATATTACATGAAGTTGTTATGAGTACAATGTCTGATGCCATAGACATTGTTTTACATCAGTTTTGAGATGAGATTTGGCCTAAAACATGTTAAAATATTAGCCAAAGAAAAACTCAGATGGCTCGTGTAGATTGATTGCTGGTTTTGGATAGCAAATAAAATGGCTATATTTGCAGTGTAGCGTGACTCCTGGTTTCTGTCACCATCACTGTAAAGAAATCCGTAAAGATTGCTGTGTGGAGAATTCCGGTGTATGTGTGTGAAGTGATTTTGGCACGCCCTTTCTTCTTCTTATGATGTAATCCTTTTATAGTCTTCTTGTCATCTCCCACAGCAATCAAATAGTTTGGTGTCACTGACACAAAGGTTGAGGACACACACACAAAATACACACATTCTTGCTCATTAGGCTTGAGCTGATTGAACATAGTATGATGAATTGCACATAGGTTCACTTTGTCACGACTGTCAATCAAGTTGGACGATCGCATTTTAAGAAACACGCCATCTTCAGCTTTAAGGTGTACAGAAGTGATAATATTTGTTTCGTAATCGTTTGTTTTTCTTTAGCGCTTTCTCTTTTAATGTGTAGTCCATATTCATGTCAACAGATTTCGATGCTGTAGTTATATTAACGTTAATAAAAACAAAACCAATAATTGCTATTAAAGGTGCAGTGTGTAAGGTTGAGTGCCATCTAGTGGTGAGGTTGTAGATTACCACCAAGCACCCCTCCCTCTCCCCTCCCTTTCCAAGTGTGTAGTAGAACTTACTGGTTTTTGCTTCTTTGATGACAAAGATTCCCTCTCCATTGCTTTTTCTTGTGCTAAAAAATAAGCATGATCCTCCATTTGTCAAAATTTGGGTCTCAGACTTCTCACAACACAAAAGTGTTAGCTAGCACCAGCAGCAACCACTGATTTTTCTTCTTTCTAAGTACTCCAGCCTGTGCTCAAACGCCACCAAATTCAAGCTACCGTTTCAGTGTAAAAAGGCGTAACACACTGTCAAGAGCCACTGTGTGGTTTATCCATTCTGGGGTACGATAGAAACACTGCAGCACAACATGTTGGAGGAGGACCTGCTCCCTGTGTAGATATGAATGGCTCATTCGAAGCTAATGAAAACACAACATAGTTAAACATTCATAGTTATAGGTGATTAGACACTGATGAAAACATGGTTTTATATACTATATTCCATTTTTGCTAATAGATCCTGCTAAATCTTACACACTGCACCTTTAGTGGCCTAATTATAATAATGATAGGCTACAATAACAGTAAAGGAAATCAGAGATGTTTTAGTAATCAAATTCGTGACTCGAGTCAGACTCAAGTCCAAGTCATGACTCGAGTTACGAATTTGATGACTTTAAACTCGTCTTCAGAAAACCAAGAAATACTTCAGACTTTGACTAAAACACCAGTGACTCCGACTCTGACTAAAACACCAGTGACTCCGACTCTGACTCAGAATTGAGCGTCATGACTCGGAAAGAGTGGACGAAGCGTCAACAGCATCAGTGTGCCCTCTCTCAGCACTTAAACCCGCAAAAACTACCAAACTATACCAAGATCTACCAAACCAGAAGCAAGGAGAAAGTTGGCTTACAAGCTTCTGAGCAGATTCAAGAATGGTTTTTGCCTTCTACAAATCCACGTGCAGCAGATCCAGTCACTGCCTTTAATTTCTGACTTTAGAAACTAAGTTCACTAGCTACTGGCAAGTGTGGCAGAGAAAGGCTAGTTGTCTACTATAGTTAACTAAACGAGCAAATTTCAAATATCTAGGCATTTTATTCTTCTTCGTTTCCTACTGCCATTTCTTTTCAACAGTGAGATAATCAAGCTAAGCGAAACTGAACGAAAACTTAAAGCTTTTATCTCGCATGTAACGTATCTGTCACAGTTACTGTGCTATAAACTAATGCTAGCTAGCTAAGTTCCTGCCAGCGTTTCTCACTGTCCACTTGTATCGTCCTTGTCACTTGTTTTCCGTCGCTGTATTCGTATGATTCAGGCATGGAAACGGCTACATTGGTAAGTGATGCTGAAAGCAGCAGATTCATATCACACCTGAATTTGAACAAGCTCATCTGTACCCACTCTGAGCCTCATCAACTGACCAACTACAGTCAGCAAACGAGCTGTACCACAGAGCAGGGCAGCCGATTTAACCTCTAAACTATAAATATCAATATATAGAGTTGCCCGTCCTGTTTGTCGTGATTTGTGGTCACCAGCTGCCCGTGTCAGAAATGATGTCATGATGAACGAACTGACAGAAATGATCCAAAATGACTTGGAATAATAACCTGTAACATTAACTTCCATTCAAAATTAAAAATGTTTCCTCCTTTTCCAACTTTCTCTTTAACCCACTCCAGCATTACACAGAGGTCTCTCTCTCTCTCTCTCTCTCTCTCTCTCTGTCTCTCTCTCTCTATCTCTCTCTCTCACACTCTCTCTCTCTCTCACTCTATCTCTCTCTCTCTGTGTGTGTGTGTGTGTGTGTCTGTGTGTGTGTGTGTGCGCTCTTGCGCGTGAGTGTGTGCCTCCTCCTGCTGTGTTGGGGTGTGTGTGTGTGTGTGCGTGTGTGTGTGAGTGTAATGTTGCCATGGCACTCATGTACAATGCCTTTGTTTTCACTCATGGACTCTGGGAGCTTCTTGTACTGCTGAATTTCTGATTTTCTGATCAGCTCTTGCTTTTTCTTCAGCTTCCTCTGAAAGATTTCAGTTTCCAAGGAGATTCTCTCTCTCTCTCTCTCTCTCTCTCTCTCTCTGTTTGTCTCTCATTACCTCTCATTCTCTCTTCCTCTGTTCTCCCCTCTCTATTCCTTTCTTTCTCATTCTCTTTTCACTCTCTCATTCTCTCTCTGCTTTAATTTCTTCATTGTCTTTTGCTGTTGATCTCTCTCTCTCTCTCTCTCTCTCTCTCTCTCTCTCTCTCTCTCTCTTTTTCTGTTTCTCCACTTCTCTCTTCCTCCTTCTCTTTCTAGCTCCTAGCTCTCTCGTCTGAAACACTGCCTTTCTTTCTCTCTCTCTCTCTCTCTCTCTCTCTCTCTCTCTCTCTCTCTACTTTTTTTTGCCTGCCTCTTGCTGTCTCTTTGTTTCTCTCTTTCTCTCTCTACTCTCTCTCACTCTCTTCCCCCACATCCAGAATGACACACACAGTGACAGGTGTGTTGCCTTCTGGTTGTTGGGTTTGTGTGGATCTCACATTATTTAAATAAATCTGTTTTTGTTTTGCCTGTCAGTTATGTTAACTTACGTTAGTGGCGAGCAGCTTCTTTAAGCACATGGAAAAGGAAACTTGAGCAATGTGTGGTTAATGACAACACCAGATTTTGCTTTGCTCTGCTAGTAGACTTGATACAATTTGGCCTTCTTTTAATAAAAAGACGTCATCTTTTAAAATGGGGTTTTATTAAGTTGAATTAATTTATCTACAGCTGAAGTTTTGCATGAGCAGAAAAGTAAATTTGCACTCTTTTCCCATTTTAACCAAAAGTTTATAAATTCTGGCTTTTGGTTTAACCGGTTACCAGTGGTGGAGTCATATATCTCTTCCTGAATGGTAATATGTTTGGTGACACATATAACCAGCACAACGCAGTCGCTGTTTACATCAGAGACGTTATAAATGATCAGATTGGCCTCTGGTTGATACGAATGGGAACGTTCATAACACTCGACTTTCCTGTGAGGACTTTGTTTACATGCCACAATCACGCTGTCCTGCTGCCGCTGGAGTGGAACTACGGGTGTAAATCTGCAGCTCTGCGGCTCTGCAGTCAGACCCTTCTCCCTTTTCAGAGTTCTAGAGTCCATTTTCTGCTGCAGCAGTGAAACCTCGTCTCTCTGACAGACACACCCACTCTGACTCAGTGTAGTATGATGCCGGGGGGAGAGAGAGTCGTTCTACAGAAACGGTGTGATTATCAACTCCTATTGTGTTAAAGTGCAGCCCTCCAGGCAAGTGAAATGGATGCCTGTGTGTGTATGTGTATACACACATCTAAGTGCCTGGAGGTTTTACCATTATGCACTTGCACACACCTCTAGCACACACCTCCTGCACACACCCCAGCACTAGTTACTGGTGTTCAGCTCTTCCAGTTTGGCCAGTTGAACCACTCTCGCTGGTCATTGTCTATATAATGTTACAAATGAGGTGCGCTTAATGGTGTCATTCAACTGAATGCAAATCATTTTTTACCAATAAATAAATAAATAAATCTCTTCACACTCCCTGTTCCTCAAATGTTTTGGAACATCTAGCTTTTTAAAATGTTTCTTGTTAAAACAGAAAAGCACCTTTTTTCTTTGTTTGGTTTGCTAGAACTCCCAGAGTCCCAGAGGACACAGTAAGAAATGTCATTGTACATTGTAATGAGCCTACAAGGGAATCAATTTGCTGGCTTACTTTGCTTTGGAGCAGCACAGCATCACCAGCAGAGCGCTAAAGATATATAACATTTACTAAAGTTGTTATACATGGTTCTAATTGCTAATTATGAATTATATAATTTTATATATGTATTTTCACATCCTTAATGGTTCGTAGGCTCTCCACTAGTATACAAAATGTGAAATGTTCACAGAGGCCTGCGTTCATTTACTCTGATCTAAAGCCGGACATTTCGGTCATCGTCAGCGCTGATAAACTGATATGGATCACTAGTCTGAAGACCACAGAAGTATAAACAACAGACAGTTTTAGAATCTTGATATTTAGAGCAAAGAAAACTTGTGAAATTGCGATGACTCAAAGGTGGATTTGGTGTAATTTTGTGCTAATTTCTGGAGTCCATTGCCAATGCACACTGTCATTACAGCAAAATACTATGAAATTCTGGAATTCATAAAAACCTTGAGATTCTGCTTCTTAACTGAATTTGTTTATGCTGATATTTATAATGAAAAACATTTGTTTTTTTTATGATGAAAAACATATTACAGTGGCCATTTGGACCCCACTGTATTTTTCACTATATATAAGAATTTTCTGTCTAAAGGCCTTTGCTGACATGGGCTACTTTAGGTTACAGTTTTTTGTGGCTTAAAAAAGTTGAAGCTTTTGATTAAACAGAGAAACAGATATAAAAAAAATTATGAACAAGTGCTTGAATATTCAAATTATTCAGTCCAGCTTTACACACATTCAGCCTATTTTTTTATTATTATTATTATTATTACAAAACATATACTTGCTAGTTGCTTTTTTCCAGCTTTGCTATAGTCAGAACATTTTTTTCCTGGAAATGTATGAACACATACACACACACACACACAAAAGCCAGACTCTTTCTGGCTCCGTCTCCCTCATGTCCCAGCCTGGCCCTTGTGTCCTGGGGTGGCTATATCAGCCAATCAGAATCTCCAGAGAGTGTCCTCTCCCTTTAGAGAGCCAGTCAGCTTTAGCGTGCTTGAACCCCTAAAGATAGGCCTCCCATTCAGCTCAGTCCAACCCCAAATGATCCAATCTCCTCTCTTCCCTCCCTCCATCCCTCCCTCGTTCTGTCCCTCTCACGCTGCCTGTCTTTCTTCTTCATCTTTCATTCTTGCACTCTCGCTCTGTTTCTCTCTGATGGAATTTGGACTATGTTAACCCCTTAAAGTCCGGCATGAGTTTCACAGTAGATACGGAATCATTTATTGTATGTACTAAGTAATTCGTAGAATGTACTGCATAGTATATAGTACATACGAAATAATGTTCAGGGGGCCAGAATTATTCTCTAACTACTATAAATTAAAAGTAGTTTTGGAACAATTCTGTAACTCCTGTAACTTATTCAGTATTTGCTATAATTTATTCAGTATCTACAATGACTTATTCAGTATGTAGTATAATTTATTCAGTATATAGTATAACATATTCTGTATTGACTAACTTATTCAGTATGTACTGTAACTTGCTTGTTCAATATCTAATATAACTTGTTCAGTATATACTTTAACTTATTCAGTATCTATTCAAGCTTAGACAGTGTGCACTATAACTTATTTAGTATGCACTGTAACTTATTCAGTATCTACTATAATGTATTAAATTATAATTACATCAAACTATGTTTATTATAGTAAAATGAAAGTGATAACTTCTAAATTATTAATAGTGATCTGGATTCTTTACAGAATGTTTGGTATGTTGAAACTGTGATGTGTTGCGATTGAGGAGGAACTGTGTGTGTGTGTGTGTGTGTGTGTGTGTGTGTTTCAGTGTGCTTTCTAGATGCGTTAGTGTGTGTGCTACTTAGTTTGCAGTGGAGTGGAAGAGGTGAATGGAGTTTTTCAATGATAATAAAAAAAAAGAATAAAATATAAGGAAAAATACAGAGAAAAAATGTAGAAAACAGAAAAAAGATAGAAAGAGAAATAGAGAAACAAACTGTAATTTGCTTTGACTGTGTTATATCAATAGCCCCCCATTACAATAAAGCCTGCTGAATTGAACTGGGGTCAGAAGTGGAGAACCAAACCCGTCGATTCAGAATGGAAACTGAATGCAAATGGAATTCACTGCAGAACTTGATATGTAACTGAATTACAAATGAACCAATTGGTAACTGTAATTAGTAATTACACACATATAGTTTACTAAAGTAATAGTAATAGTAATAAGGGTTAAATGTCTTGTGACTGGAGGGATATTACCGCTCTGTGGGTCTGTTGTGTAATTCTGATGAACAGGAAGCCAGTGTGTGTTCTCTCAAGTATGTGTATGATGACAGGGGAAATCACACCACAAGTACACACATCAGTTCACAGTTACACTGGGCAAATTAATCAATATGTTGGTGCAGCATGGCTGTTGAGGTCCTGCATGGGTAACGGAGTGAGAATGAATGCTTATGAAAACATTGCCTGAAACATTGTTTTACAATAGTTTTGAACTGTCAGTTATATATGTCAGTTAATAACTCGGGCCTTCCAAGTGTAAATGCTGTCATGGGTGTTGATGCAAAGAGCCTGATGGTCCTATCAATACACACAGCTGCTGATATAGCCTGTCAGTGTAATGGTGTGCTTGTTTGTGGGGGTGTTTTGGTCTGTCAGAATGATTTTGCCTCTCTCTTAAACAGAGTGAGAGTGATGGAATGAGACTGAACTATAAAGAGGAAGAAACAATGTTCTGAATTTTAAACTGGATCACAGATACGAATGAATATTGAATGAAAAATGTAATGTAAACATAAAACATGACTCAAAAACTGCTAATCAGACCTCTCTGGGGACTGTATGGGCGTGGGTAATGAGAAACTTGATTGACAGCTCTCTGTCCAACTCTGCTAGCCTGCCTCACCACTCATACAGAACTACAGTCATCCAGTTTTTATGTGACGGGAACTAGATTAAAAAAGTCACGGACAAACAGACAGGCCTTCAAATGGACATACAAATAAATGGACAGATAAAACTATGCTTTATTTAAGGAACGGACGACTGAACAGTGTTGGTGTGTGGGTACGAAGGGGCGACAGGCAGCTACAGACAGGGGGTCTAGCTTGCTAGCATTCGGTTATGCTGCGTTAGCTTAGCTCGCTAAGTGTTTCTAATTCTGAAGCTGTTTTGTGTGGGCGGGGTAAGAGACATTGGCCTTGTGATTGGTCAGGGGAACCCTCATGGAAACATTACCCAAGATTAGTACTGCCGAGTTTACATAGAGGAGGGAAATATGGTGAAATATATTGTCCATTTATTGGCCAGTGGCTATTGGAAATTGCTTGCAAGATCAAAATTAACACAATTAGAAAGAAAATGCAAATTTATAGAAGTTAAAGTATAGAATTAGAGCTTGAAAATCTAACCAAATCCTGATCTCAGAGCTGAAAAATAGATCAGAACTTAAATATATAATATGAAAAAAGGCATCCTGAATAGAGAGAGAGAGAGAAAGAAAGAGGGTCATGCTAAGCCTGTGGCATGTTTGTCTATCACCTCACTGTCTGACCTGCACACAGATCCAGACAGAGGAAGATCTCAGCTGATACTCACACACTCACTCTCTCTCTCTCTCTCTCTCTCTCTCTCTCTCTCTCTCTCTCTCTCTCTCTCTCTCTCTCTCTCTCTCTCTCTCTCTCTCTCTTTCTCTTTCTCTCTCTCTCTCTCTCTCTCTCTCTCTCTTTCTCTTTCTCTCTCTCTCTCTCTCTCTCTCTTTCTCTTTCTCTCTCTCTCTCTCGCTCTCTCGCTCTTTTTCGCTCTCTCTCTTTCTCTCTCTGCATGTCTCCATCTCTCCATCTAGTCACTGTCTTAAAGGGGAATTCCACCTGTTTCTCAAAAAAATCTGCATAATTTCATAGTAATGATGTAGACAGTCTTCCAGAGTGATTTGGTGTAAAACACTCTGTTCTGGATAGGCGTACAATTAATAGAATTGTTCACAGTGGTGGTGATAGGAACCAGTGAAATAAATGACTGGACGTTGTTTTGTTCTAAGCACAGGTCTGGGATCAGTAGCTGATGCTGTTGTTGTGAATTGCATGAAAAATAGCTAAATCTGGCTTCAGATCAGGACAGCGCAGCATATAATATGTCATTTTGACTAGAAGTATGGAAATGTGTTAGTTTGCTTCATGTGTTCATTTAGCCCACAAAGCTTTACGTAAAAAAAAAAGACAAAAAAATTTAGCTAAAAAAAAAGTCTAATTTGGAATTGGCAATCAATTGGCTATCACTGTGTTATCGATAAGTCTATAGACGTTAGTCACAAAAGTGCTTGCACACACTGAATACTGTTGAGTGAAGTGATAAGATTTGCTTCTACTTTGTTTCAGTGTTGATCTTCTGGTTCTCAGGTATATGATGTAGTGAAGAGTGAAGTGGTAGGGCAGGTTTTGTTTTCCTTTGTCACTAAAGTGGATCATTTTTCTTAACTTTTTATACTATATCATCACTGTCTTAATAAAACCTTGAACTAAATAGTGACTTTACTGTGCATTCATATCATGAGACTGTATTCTGTTATAATTTTTAGTGGTCTTTTCGCCATGAAATGCATCCAAACATCAAGTTGGCCTGCACTCTCAATGGTTGATACTGTATCCTTGGTCCTCTTTTACCCCACATTGATTTTTCCCATCTTGAAGCTGTTCTGTTCTCAGATGTCCTGAAATCATATTCACAGGGCCTTGGAGCTGAATGCAAATCGAATTTGCGCTCATCATGAATATACTTAAAGAAAGGGTAGAAGAGAGCTTTCAGTGTTAAGTTTGTTAGAGCAGAAATACTGTAGAGGTCCATCTTTGTGGATATTTTTCTCATATTATCTAGTTGAGCTATGGTTAGCTTCTTTATAGAAACAGCTGGATCGCACACACAAGTCCTTAAAGGGTCCATATTGTGCATTCTTCTTGTCTTTTATTTTTCACGAGGCCCACTTTTAACTTTGGTGTGGTTTTATGTACACACTCAATAATTCAGACAGAATCATTTTCATAATCACTACATTTGGTTTCCTAATACGTTTAATCTGCAACAAAAACCTGTCAAACACTAAAGTCGCAAGGCTGAAGTCAGCTTCTCACTCACCAGCTTCTCGTACAAATTTTCCTGTTCTACCTTAACTGGTGCTGCAGTTACGTTCTGGCACCTCAGGCACTGTTAAAGGTGGAACGGGAAAATTCAAACAAGAAGCTGGCAAATGAGAAGCTGACTTCAGCCTCGTAAAAGGTCGAACATTGAGAGATGTTTTAAAAGAAACTGGTCAACTTTTGTGAAAAGTTTCCTGCCGGAGATGCAAGAAAAAAAAGACTTACTTTGCTCTGCTTTAAGCTTCAGCTCAGCTATAGCTGTTGTTTACGTTTATATTACATGTTTAGCCTATACTAGTACATTAGCACATACTGAGACATACAACCAAGATGGTAAAATGGACATGAAATGTTTTGGCTCCAGAATGTAGTTTGTTTTTTTTGTTTTGGACAGATTGGCTCTTTTTAACATTTAGGTTGCTGAACTCTGGTCTATGTGAATGGGAGCTAAACAGAGCTAAACTGCTGTGCTTTTGGTGACATCACAAAGACAAAATCAAATCAAGTGCAGTTTTTGCAGCTTTAGTTTCCATATATCAGCAGATTGGGAGAGTGAATGGGATGCTTTGAAGGCTTAACAATGTTTACATGCAGTATCAAACTTTTTTATAAAAAAAAAGCACGGAAAATATGGTTTTATATTATATGGGGCTTTTAAAAGCATCTGATTCATCGTCTTGAATTAGTTTGTGTTGGTCTGAGTGCTGTGTCTTGTACTGATTGTGATTACTGTTAAAAAAAAAAAAAAAAAAAAACTCCATCCACTACATCATATGTTATACTAGATGTATTGACAGGTTCAAATCTG
This sequence comes from Pygocentrus nattereri, assembly GCF_015220715.1. Classification (NCBI taxonomy): domain Eukaryota; kingdom Metazoa; phylum Chordata; class Actinopteri; order Characiformes; family Serrasalmidae; genus Pygocentrus; species Pygocentrus nattereri. The sequence continues at coordinate 10,114,956 of NC_051233.1, read as the reverse complement.
TACTTTCTGTTTCTGTAGCAACTAAAGACCAAAACATGGAGCGAAAATTTAAAATATGTTTTACTTTTTCTGCAAAATAAGAAGGTACACAATAGTAACTTTCCATCAAACTCAAATCATAATAAAATATCACCTCTTCTGCTTATTATCACACAAATGTGGTATGGATTGAGAGTCTCAGGTCTCCAGAAGAGGTATTTTAAGGCTTGTACACCAAAAGGGACGTAAAAAAGTTAGATTTTAGATTACTATTAATACAACTGACTCTCTCTCTCTCTCTCTCTCTCTCTCTCTCTCTCTCTCTCTCTCTCTCTCTCTGCAGAAGTTGGCAGCAGAGTGTCAGAGTGCGGGTTACAGTGGGACTCTGATCCCGTATAAGTGTGATCTGTCTAACGAGGAGGAGATTCTCTCCATGTTCTCTGCCATCAAGACCCTGCACCAGGGCGTGGATGTGTGCATCAATAACGCCGGCCTGGCTCACAATGAACCACTGCTGAGCGGCCGCACTGACGGCTGGAGGAACATGATTGACGTGAGTGTCTTGCGTGTGCACACACACCCACACACAGAACAGCCTGTTCAGTTTACAAGCTGACCTCGATTGTAGATCGCATGGAGTGAAATAGGTGGTAAGCCAACTTCATAGATATAATATCAGACTAGAACCTCTACTGACAGATGTGTAGTCATTACTCTACCTATTCCAACACTTCTATGTGAATGCAGGATTCACATAAACCCAACCAACTCTGCCACACCCTTCACTATAAAGCATCCACCTGCTCATCACAGGTGTGTTTGCCCAATGAAAAAGACATATTTAAGACAAAATCAGACATCTGAGATATGTATGGACTAGGCTAAAGCATACTGCCATGGAAACATAAAAAATGTTTAAGAACCATTTATGGCTTACCTTTGATGCATGGAGTAACATTTGCTATATTCACAAAGCCCGTATCAGTATTAAAAGAGCATTATAAATAACATATTTGCATAAATCTGGCGATGACAACAGTTTTTTTGGCTTTGGATCAACACGCTTTATGGAACAGAATCTCATTTTTGTGTGCCCCTACTTACATCCTTTGACCACAACTGGAGTTTCAGATTCAAACACTGGCACGCTGATAACAAACCAAAGGATTGAGGCAGTGATGGGTAGCAAAAGTTGCTCGGTAGTGATTGGAGTAGAGCAAAATGATTTGATAGGCCATGATACAACGACAGCACTCACAGACAACAAATGGAATTTCATTATCCTAAAAAGATCTGCTTTGTTAACATTTCTTTACTGATTTGACTGGGTAGGCCGTTGATCAATCTGGGTAGTCCCATGCTTACCTAGGCCTACCTGTAGCTATACCCCTGACATAAACCCCTTATTAGAAAGAAGAATGCACATTCAGTGATGCAAAAACCATAGGCACTGGCCATCCTTCAACATATTTTTGTAAAATTATGTTTTTTTTCTGCTTTGCTGGCATGATCTGTACAATTATAGACTGTAGCATCTCTTATCACTTTGTCAGCTGCCCTCTATCCCATTCATCATGGGTCAGTTTCTGATCACAAGACCACTGACCAGACGAATACACAATCTGGCACGTATGACATTTAGTGTTGGACTGCACATTCAGAAGCTAGTTTAGCTTCCAATATATGGAATTCTTATTAATACATACCTGCAAAGAACAACATTTCTGTGGCATGTGACATCACCTTATGTTTCCATATGACACAGGAAATGCAGTGCAGTTGCCAAGCAGTTTTCTATTTGTATCTAATGGCTTGTTTACATCCTGCATTAGCATGTGGTTTTGATGATCAAAGAATGTCTGGATTTCACTTAACAGCATAAAAAGCCATGTGTAAACACCTCCAGAACACATTGTGTTCACAATACGATCGGACCACTCAAACCACGTGAGCAGAAATGTGTCTGTCGAGCGCTGACTACAAGGTGAGATTTAAACAAGGAGAATATGGAGGGTTCTGCAGGGTTGAAGTTAGAAAAGCCGATGAAAGTTGAAAGAACTCAAAGCCGATGAAAGCTTCCAAGCTAAGCTTGTCCACTTGGGGAAAAAATGGGAAAAATAGAAATGGAAACGACTTATGTCTGGTCACTGCAGGGACACAGAAGAAATGTTCAAACAGGGTCTATATGATGTTTCTGTGCGTAAGTAAAAGGAATGTGGATAAATCTTATCGGGATGCTGTGCAGATATGGGATGTGTGAAGTGGCTAAGGGTAATTAGGCTGTAAGATTCAGCTGAAGATCAGGCTTTGGAAACAGGCCTGATGTCACATCACACTAATAACTGACTTAAGAGGCCTCAGCATTTCCTCCTTATTGTCTGAGTGTTAGTTCTTTCCTCATACAGTGTGATTCATAGAGCTTTGCACTGATTGCCATTCAGGACCTCTCCAGCCTAGAAGCTAAACATTTCCCAGGCCTGTGCATTTGTTGCCATGGCAAGCATTCTCAAACTGTGTGTATGTGTGTGTGTGTGTTTATACAGTACTGTGCACAGACCACCCTTCATTTATTTTATTTCCAAACAAAACATTTTTATGTACAAATTACTCACTTTTCAGGAGGCTTTTCTGGGAAGATTAAAGCTTTGAGAGAGGAGTCACTGCAGTGCTAAGAATGATCCCCCACTCAGATAATACCTGCCCTGTGGTGGTCCTGTGGGGGTGCTGACTGTTGAAGAACAGGGTGAAAGGGGGCTAACAAAGTATAGAGAGAAACAGACAGACTAGAGTCTGTAATTGTGGAAACTGTATACAAAGTGCTCCTATATGATTAAAATGGACAGTGATTGTAGATACAAGGAGGTGTACTTAATGAAATGGCTGGACAGTGTATATATGGTCATGGTACTGTGGCATGTGTATGGAACATTTTATTATTACATCAACATAACAGCATGGAAAATCCACTTCCTGACATTGTATGGAAACATCGTTCTGTGATGTTCTTCGTTAAATGTACTGCCCTCTTCTTAGGTGAATGTGCTCGCCCTGGCCATCTGCACGCGTGAGGCCTACCAGTCTATGAAGGAGAGAAATGTGGATGACGGACACATCATCAACATCAACAGGTCACTTCTTGACGCTCACTCATATTTGATAAGAAATGCTACCGCGGAGTGAAGGTGTTGAAATGGGATTGTTTTCATCTCCAACACCATAAAGTGACCCCATACTCCTGTTCTGTAATGTTTGTCTTTCTGCCTCAAATGTATTTTACAATTATGTCCATTTACCAACAGCCGACATTCTGGCCTGTATTCTGTGTACTGCATGTACATTAATGTAACTGGTGTTCTTTCTCTGTGTGCAGTATGGGAGGTCACAGGATGGTGGCGAGCTCTGACGAGCACTTCTACTGCGCCACCAAATACGCAGTGACGGCACTCACAGAGGGGCTCCGGCAGGAGCTGCGGGAGGCTAAAACGCACATCCGCGCCACAGTGAGACACACACAGATAAAGACATCTCCACAAAGATTAAGAGGCTGGCATGATGTCGCCCATTCACCCACTCATATTCATGTGTACATAAACCCTTTGTGGCAATTAATTGACATGTGAAGAAGGAGATCTAACAAAGCTATAATGTGTTTGTGTTTTTATTTAGTCTGTCTCACAAATGACCTTGTTGAACAAGACAATGCTTCAATATGACCATAAGTCACACATTTCAGAATAGAGAAAATGAAAACAAGCACTTACTGATCCAAATTGTGCTCTGAATGCGCTTCCATGCTTAAAAAGGAAAAAAATCACAATGCATTCATTCTACACGTCGATACTTTTCTCTCACCAACATGCACATGCTGTAACTCGACTGGCCACAGATTTAAACAAGGTGAAGGGAACACTGCCAAGTTCTCAGAATGGATCGGCAGTGAGATCCTTGGCTCAATAAAGTTAAAGCAGAGAGATTTCTAAGAATGTTTTAGGAATTTCCTAGGAATGCATCAATATGGAAATTGTAAGCCGATATCCAATGTTTTTGATATACATATCTGCCCGATACATAAACATGATGAATTTGGAATATAGCTTGCACAATGCTAAGTACATACACTTTCACTACTTGCTAGCTGCATTAGCCTCATAGCTCCAGTCCAAAGCTATAGAAGCAAACTGACTGGGGTCACTACGTTACACTGCATGTACATTTAGTGTAGATGAAAATTGTCCTTTTGCTCATTTAGTGGTCACACAGCTGTAATGCCAATGCTGTTTGGTAATGGTTTGTTTCCGTTGGGCAGTGTATATCACCCGGAATAGTGGAGACTGAGTTCGCCTTCAGACATCACAATAATGACCCAGAGAAGGCTGCAGCCGTTTATGAAAGTATAAAGGTGAGTCGTGCGTGTGCGCGAGTTGTGCGTGCGTGTGTGTGTGCGTGTGTGTGTGTGTGTGTGTGTGTGTGTGTGTGTGTGTGTGTGTGTGCTTTATACTCCAGACTGTTTTAACTGTGCTGTTTTTTCCTGTGTAGTGTTTGAAAGCTGAAGATATAGCCAGCGCGGTCAGATATGTTCTCAGCGCCCCTCCGCACGTCCAGGTGAGCATCTCTTATTTATTTCTTACTTATTTTATTTAAGCTGAATTTAAAACGAAGTTGAATAAAATTAATTTTTACATTCATAAGGACCTGAATTTGTAATATTTGTCTTGCTTGCATGTTTAGGCTGATCCCTTGTCACTGCAAATCAAATCACTATCATCACAAATGAGGTTTCAGGTTTCAATACGGAGATGCAAATCTAATCAAACACTACTCGGCCCATATCTCTCTCTCTCGCTCTCTCTCTCTCTCTCTCTCTCTGTCTCTCTCTCTCTCTCTCTCTGTCTCTCTCTCTCTCTCTCTCTCTGTCTCTCTCTCTGTCTCTCTCTGTCTCTCTGTCTCTCTGTCTCTCTCTCTATCTGTCTCTCTGTCTCTCTCTCTCTCTCTCTCTCTCTCTCTCTCTCTCTCTCTGTCTCTCTCTCTGTCTCTCTCTCTCTCTCTCTCTCTCTCTGTCTCTCTGTCTCTCTCTCTATCTGTCTCTCTGTCTCTCTCTCTCTCTCTGTCTCTCTCTGTCTCTCTGTCTCTCTCTGTCTCTCTCTGTCTCTCTCGCTCTCTGTCTCTCTCTGTCTCTCTCTCTCTCTCTCTCTCTGTCTCTCTCTCTGTCTCTCTCTCTCTCTCTCTCTCTCTCTCTCTGTCTCTCTCTCTGTCTCTCTGTCTGTCTCTCTCATCTCTCTCTCTCTGTCTCTCTGTCTCTCTCATCTCTCTCTCTGTCTCTCTGTCTCTCTCATCTCTCTCTCTCTCTCTCTCACACACACAGTAGTTTTTATTCCAGCAGCGTCTGTATTCAAGACTTTAATAACCAAGTAATGTTAACATAAGCACTGCTTGTGCTTTCAGTGTATTTTAAACATATCTTTAAAGATGAATTAGAAAGTTTTTAAAAGAACTTTTTAAGAAAATGCTTCTAAAGGAATTTGAGAGCTCATTGTGCAAAAAATACACTTTACTGAACAATGATCAACTCTGCCCAGCCTTTCAAAGATCCCAAAATGCTTTATTGGAGAAAGATCAAGAAGCTCAGAAACTTTAAAAAAACTGCATTGTGCTGAATAATACATGTGAATTCTAGTGAAATGTGAGATTTTACAATGTAATGAATCATTTTCATCATAATTAAATTGAATTACGCTCTTGGGGTAGTTGATTTTTTTTATAAATCAATGTCATATTTTCTTACTTGAGATCGGAGACGTGCAGCTGCGGCCGGTGGAACAGGTGTCTTAGCAACGGAGTGGCCAGCGACGTGTCGGAGGAGTGGACGAAGCCAGTGGCGACAGTGTCTCTCTGGCAGCACCTGCTGGACAAAACATGTATAACACCTAGTTTTAAAACAAAACATTGGAATTGAAGGGAATTTGGGTTTGCTGTGTGGACAACGAGGGTGGAGGAAAATGTAACAAATCTGAAAATCCGAAGCCGTGCAAGAGAGGTCCATTTCCTCCCTCAGACCTAGTGGTGGGGACAGAAGAGAGAGAGGGAGGGAGAGGGAGAGAGAGAGAGAGGTGGGGGGGAGAGGATTGGTACTGTTCCAATTTACAGATACACTGCTGCCTCAATGTGAAAGGAATTCTTTAGTGTAAGGAGTCATTTTTGAAAGAATGACTCAAACTGGAAACGGGACGGGACTCACATGACCACCTATGACGGTCTGACAAAACCCGCACCGGCCACTATTACAGGAACAAAATGCCGTCAGTCGCACACATCAGTTTTTTAGGTCACATGACATATCTGTTTTCAAAATGAGCAAAAGAAAACACACTTGCTGAATAAACATGGTATGGGTAACACTCACTGTCGCAGTTATAACGTATTGAAAATGTCTTATAAAGACTTCTAACACATCTATAATGTCTTATGTTAGTGACCAGAACAACCCTTAACCCATTAAACTACAGGCTTATTGTTCCATTCATAAATTCTAAGACATTATTCAGTAAATGTGGTGATAGAAGGTCAGTTATTCATTAACTACTTTGAAAGGCATGTGTAGCTGTGAGTGTGTGAGAGTTGAATTTACACATTATAAGACTAAAACATGTAACTGACAAGTAGGTTTTTTCTCCAAATGACATAAAGCTGTACCACTGGTCACCTACCCTCTTTTGTCAGCTAATTTAGACTAGAACCTGATCGATATACAGTCGTGTGAAAAAGTGTTGGCCCTCAAATGACAAGTTCTGTTGAATTGTTAACACAAACACATCCTCTACAGATAAGGTACTTCTGCAACCTTTCATGCATAATTACTGTTTGTTTGATGACTTTTTAACATTTTTAATTGGGAAATATAAAACATAAAATGTGGCCTGTGTGGAAAACTTTTTTTGGTTACTTTTTTTCCAGTATGTTACACTAATCCAAAAATTTGAACAAGAAATCTTGCTGAACATATAAAAATGTGTTAAATGCGCCCAAATCTCACCTTTAGCATGAGGAGTATATGGATAACACAAATGCATTTTTGTATGAAGCGAAAAGGAAAAGATAATGAAGAGATAATGCATTGAATTGTAAGTAGCCCCACCCCCACTGCTACAACATTTACATCTAACATTAGGAAACGTGACACTTATGAACAGATGGTCACATTTCACAACTCACTGATGTTTAGGAACGAAACAGTTTAACTGAAACTATACAATTGAAAAATGAATCTAAAAATATATCGGCCAATATTGTCAGTTATACAGTTATACAGTCACTCTGACAATGCTTTAACAGTTTGAAAATTCTAAAAAATATCATCAAAGACTATGAATATAATGTTTTTATGCAGCATTTCACACACTGCGCTCAACTACATCCAGTTAAGCAGGCAATGAAACATGCAGTTGGTTTGTGTTCTTTAGGCACTGATGATATCTGTGATATGCTCAGAAAAACGTATTGTGACATTGTTATGGTTTCTCAATAACAATAAATATTGTCATATTACCCAACACGTAAGCCATCATCAGCTTAGTTCTCACTTATAAAGACATGACTGAGTGTTCAGCTCACCTTCAGCCTGTATTTAAATTAACTAAATATCCATCCATCCATCCATTTTCTAAGCCGCTTCTCCGTCAGGGTCGCGGGGGGATGCTGGAGCCTATCCCAGCAGTCTTTGGGCGGAAGCCAGGATACACCCTGGACAGGTCGCCAGTCCATCGCAGGGCAGACAGACAGACACTCACACACTCACACCCAGGGGCAGTTTAGCATGTCCAATTGGCCTGACTGCATGTCTTTGGACTGTGGGAGGAAACCGTAGAACCCGGAGGAAACCCACGCAGACACGGGGAGAACATGCAAACTCCACACAGAGAGGACCCTGGCCGCCTCGCTGTGAGGCGATAGCGCTACCCACTACGCCACCGTGCCGCCATTAACTAAATATATATTAAATATAAATATATGTCAAGTTTGCTTATACAGTTCCATGCAAAAGTTTGGGTGCTTGTCGAATAACATATTGCTGGCGCAAAGATTACTGCACATTTTATATTTTATGTTTGTTTTTCATGTTAAACTCGGCAAATGGATAGAAATTGTGCACCAAAATGTTCAGGAAGGTGGCATATTTAAGTGTGCACACTGCAGAAGATGCGTCAGGTTATTTTCACATAGAAAACCAACCAAACGTACAGTTAGACCGTGGGGTGTTTAAACTTTTACACACGACTATTCAATGACTTACAAGTCGTTGTATAAGCACACTATAATAATCCATTACAGATGTGTTATAAGCCTTCGTACGGCACCTCGTAATGCTTTATAATTGCTGCGTGACGTGTTACAGTGATGATTATTGTATTATTTTTATAAGTATTCTAACTTGATTGTATGTAGACATGCTTTTCATAACTTCATAACAGTGAATGGTTCCACCTAATTCTAATTTGATTACTTTCAGCCAGTCAGGTTTTGTGGAGTCAAAAGTGCCCATGATCCTCAGGGCCGGGGCCTCAGTTGCGCACCAACGAAGGGTTAAAGTGGTGATGCTTTATTGAACCTGCGTGATGTCAAACAGGAGAGGGTTTTTAAAGCACCTCGATGTCATGAAGTCACCTTTGTGTAAAAGTAGTTTTGCACTTTGGACTCTCACCGAAGGACACTGTAAGACACTGACACCATTTCCTAGAAAGATGTGACTAACCTGCGTGTGCACATTTTGCACAAGTGTGTATGGATAAGGCAGATGTTCTCATGAATTAAACGTTTTAAAAGCTTATTAACGCTGTGAGTTGTTTTCTGTTTCTTCTGTCCGTCTGTGTGCTGAATACAGAATACTGAAGATCCAACGCGCAACAGGGCTATCACGGCTGACTTTACTAGTAATCGAGTCATCTGCAGATCATTTTGAAGATTAATCAAGTAATCAGAGCTTTAAACAAGGCCAAACAATAAGAACCGACTTTCTGCATGACTCTGCGTACATTCCGAGTGGTTTAATGTGAAGCGGTGCAGATTCCTTCACAGCGGTGGTGATAGGAACCAGGAGCAAAGGCCACAAAGCAACTATAGGCATTATATTTATATATTATATTTAGACTTATGTTGATAATGGTAAAATAGAGATAAATATGAATAAATAAGTTTCCTTTGGGGCTGTTTATGTTCCTTATAGCACGCTGAATGTATATTTATGCCATGAATGGAGAAGCGGTTTAGAAAGTGTGTGTTTTAGGCCAGAATCTCAGTTCATACTATTGTAAAACAACGTTTCAGGCAATGTTTTCATAAGCTTTCCATGTAATCTTTCTGTGAGGAAGCTTTCAGATGCCTGTTGTCATTTAGTTTGTGTGTAAATTTCATGAAGAATGAACCAAAAGAAATGACTGTCTGGTTCCACTGACTTACATTAAAAGTAAAGTTTCTTCCTCCTCCTGTAAATTTACCATTTTGGAGAAATGAGATATTCCGACAGCAGTGGTTTTACATACATACATACATGTATACATATATAAGAAGTGGAACAATAAAATATAAAAGGTCTGTTTACCCACAAAACCTCACCATATAAGGAAATCAAAAGGAAAAAAGTCTCAATATTAAGATAGTAAGTTACTTTCTTTGTTTATTGTGTGTGTGTGTGTGTGTGTGTGTGTGTGTGTGTGTGTGTGTGTGTGTGTGTGTGTGTGTGTGTCAGAACAAAACCTTGTATTTACAAAATAAGAGAAGAAGAAATAACAAAGCATACCTTACTTTTAATGTAAGGCAATGTAACCAGATTTTTACTACTAATTGCAGACAGTTTGCTTTGGTTCATTCATCATGACATTTGCACACAGTGTAAAGGGCAACAGGCATTTTTAAAATATGCCAAAACCTGAAAAACACTATATGGACGAAAATCCATATAATTGGTAGTGGCTATCAGGTTCTATTTCTTACTGTAACTGTAATTAAATATAAGCCCAAAAGAATTTCACATTTTTCATTTTTTTCTACATTTGAGCTCTGAAGCTCTTTTCCTTGTGTGAGCATTTCACAATGAATGTGTTTGACCAAATATGACCAAAAAAAAAAAAAAAGCCTTACTTTACTGGTGCAATTGGCAAATACTATTGAATCTCATTGTCAGATTCCGCAACAACCCCTGTGCCTTTCATCGGCCATTAAAACAAAAGGCTGCTGAGGAAATGAGTGAAAAATCAAAGAGGACTTCATATAATGTTTGCTGAGCTTCGCTCACCCTTTGGACTCTAAGACAAAAGAACTTTATCTAACCGTATCTTGCACGCAGGCTGTGAGCTGAGGAGGGCTAAGGTTAGGCTCTAACCAATTGCAGTGTAATTACAGGTTTATATAGGTTTCCCTTTGTTTGTGACTGAATGAACGTAAACAGTTAATAAATTTTTTTTAATTAGTGTTTATGTAAATTCACAGTTAGAAAAGTTCTGCAATGTTTTCTCTGACCAGTAAGTGGCACCAAACACAAAGGTTGGAATCACTGTGTTCCATAATATATCATTTTGCCAATAAATGCATAAAATGACTCATATAGGCTAACACTGTACAATCTTACAGTTTAACATATCATTAGTAGGAAGCTAAAGTGTAGTCTGGAGACTGAGAATGCTGTGTTAAGAATAAAGTTATAATAAGATTAACATCTAAAGTGTCATATTTGAAAAGTGGTGATTGACGTTGGACAAATGTGATTGTGAGTACATAATTATAATATAAAATCATTTATATAGCTGCTTGCTTTTCTGAAAATACCTGAAAGTATCTATCTATCTTTTAGTGTCTAGTATATAAATCATGTTTGTACATGTTGTGATTGCATAAATTAATAAAATAACACTAAAGAATGACATAAAACTGATTCCGAATGCACAGCTTTTACATGTACAGAAACTAGCATATGTTTCTTGAGCTTGGCGTATGGAGTGCTGCAAGATGGCCCAGCTGGATTTCAGATCATTAGTCTTGCCCAGAAAGTTGCATTTCTGTTTTGAGACTCACTCTGGTTACATTTTAGTAGGTAAGCTGTCTTTAGGGAAAAATGTTTGCAAAACTGAGTATGATTTACATAAATCCATAGCTAATTGCTGGAGCCTTGCATAGTCCATTTTTCCTGGCTGAAAATCAAGGCAAGAAACTTGAGAAGGTTCCTCCATGATAGGTCAGCCAGTCTTGTTTCTTTCTTTGGCATGTCCACACTTCACCAGAGCAGTTATGACAACCAGACCTGACCTATAGCAAAGCAAGATCCAGAGCTGCTGTAGCCTGGGAGCGAGTCTGAGATCATCAGGTCACAAATTGGTCTGGATTGGAGGTTTTTCAGGTAGTGGGACAATGGAGCTGATAACAGCAAGGTTTGACGTCACTTCCAGCACACCTCTCTTCTGGAGGTAGTACGGACTCAGCTTGGCTTCATCCAGCGCAAACGGTCTGATGGACTTCCGCAGTTTCTGAAAGAAGACAAAGCACATGAAGCAGTGTGTTAGCAGGGTATATGAGCTTCTTATCTCTCATGATCTGACAACTTTAGATGACCTTAAGAGCAGGAGGGAAGAAGACAGCTGAGCAAATTCCAGATGAAACTTGGCAGAACATTACTTGAACATTGGACTTATCTTCCATTTGTCAAAGGCATTTTGTTATATCATTCAAGGTAGTACATCGACTTCATTGGTGTAAGGTTAAACTGTCTAAAATTAGACCTAATTTCAACTCTACATGTGATAGGTGCAAGCAAGACCCTGCAAATCTACTACATATGTTTTGGACATGTCCAAGATTACATCACTTTTAGAAATCTATTATTTGTACTCTCTTTAAAATTCTGAAAGAACCAACTGGCTACTCTGCTTATATTGCACTATTTGGTGTCACGCTACCAAATTATTATAAGTGGCTCAAGGAGGTTATGCAATATCTCAAGCTAGAAAAGATAAGATGCTCTCTTCAAGGATCTGTACAGAGGATTTGGCAGCCCTTCCTGACATATGTGGGAAAAATGAAAGCTGAGAATGTACCCCATAATATGAAGTTTTTATGAAGTTACAGTGTACCTCAGTTTTTATGTGATGTTGGAGTTTATATAGCTTTGTCTCAGTGATGTAGGTTTGGAAGGTGGGTGGGTGGAATGGGTGGGTTAGGGGGTATGGGATTGTCTTTTGTATATTGTGTAATCTTTAATAAAAAGACCTGGATCAAAAGAAGACAAAGCACATAACTGAGCAGAAGACAGGTGCAGTCAATATACTGTAAAGTTGTGTGCAAAAATTTGGGCACCCCATTGTCAAATGATGTATTGATTCTCTAAGTAAAAAAAAAATATATAGTAATGTACAAACTTTAATATGGCATTTTAGTGCACAGTTTCAATTTATTTCCTGGAATGTATCAGATATTGGAAGAAAAGAAAATATAAAATGTCATAACTTTTACACAGGCCATTTTTTCCAGTGTGTTAAATTCAGTAGTTGTGCATTCAAATCATTTGACCAGGGGCACCCAAACTTTTGCATGCGATTGTTATGACAGGCCTTAAGGCTATCTGAATGAGCGGCCCAAAGGGTGACAGAAGGGATTTTAAATAAGAGGAGACTCAAATGGATGGATGGATGGCTGCAGACAGGAGGACTGATTTATTACCTCAGTGAGAGAACCAGGCAGAACCCACAGCGTGTGCAGCGCTGCCAGTGGTATCCAGACAATGGACGCTAATGCAATCACCCAGCCAATGCCCTGAGCCCAGGCCGGGTACACGTAATTTTCATAGCGTGCTGGTTTGAACTGAATTACTGAGAACACCAGAATTATCTGAGGAAGAAAGTACAAAACTACAGTTTGACAAAAAAAAAATCTAATGTACACAGTCATGCCAACCCTGCTGAAAAAACCCCATAGAAACAGTTTCTGTTGGTTCCTTATGATTTAATGTGTTTTGGCTTTTTGGTGAGTTGATATAACAGTGTAAAAGGCTTTAATGGTTTAACAGGTGACCAATAGCTGGTTCTAAATGGTTTCCTAACAGGATCTAAAGGTATTCCCCAGGAAACTAGTGGGAACTAGTGGGTTTTGGGAACCATTAGGCTATTTCCTATTACTCTGGGACAATAGCCAATATTTTTTGGCACCATGTCTGCTGAAGTTGATACATAAACATTTATAACTTATTTTAGTGCAGTAGCCCAATATCACCTAAACATTCTGCTCTTTCAGAGTACATTATGTCATCAAATGATGGTTTAAAATATCAGTCAAATTGATGATTGTTTTAAAGCCAAGATCTGTCATCGATATGATTCCGATATCACTGTGCAGCCCTACTTGGTACAAGCTTGAATTATTGTTAGCCACATTTCGATGCTCCAATGCAAAACTAAAGCTGCAACATTCAGACAAATGTCTTGGCTGATTGGTTGCTTTTGGCTTGTATACAGTGGGTTGCAAAAGTATTCAGCCCCCTTGAACTTTTCAACCTTTTGCCACATTTCAGGCTTCAAACATAAAGATATGAAATTGACATTTTTTGTGAAGAGTCAACAACAAGTGGGACACAATCGTGAAGTGGAACGAAATTTGTTGGATATTTTAAACTTTTTTTAGAAATAAAAAACTGAAAAGTGGGGCGTGCAATATTATTCGGCCCCCTTGCTTTAATACTTTGTAGCGCCACCTTTTGCTGTGATTACAGCTGCAAGTGGCTTGGGGTACGTCTCTGTCAGTCTTGCACATCGAGAGACTGAAATTTTTGCCCATTCTTCCTTGCAAAACAGCTCGAGCTCAGTGAAGTTGGATGGAGAGCGTTTGTGAACAGCAGTTTTCAGCTCTTTCCACAGATTCTCGATTGGATTCAGGTCTGGACTTTGACTTGGCCATTCTAACACCTGGATACGTTTATTTGTGAACCATTCCATTGTAGATGTTGCTTTATGTTTTGGATCATTGTCTTGTTGGAAGATAAATCTCCGTCCCAGTCTCAGGTCTTTTGCAGACTCCAACAGGTTTTCTTCCAGAATGGTCCTGTATTTGGCTCCATCCATCTTCCCATCAATATTAACCATCTTCCCTGTCCCTGCTGAAGAAAAGCAGGCCCAAACCATGATGCTGCCACCACCATGTTTGACAGTGGGGATGGTGTGTTCAGGGTGATGAGCTGTATTGCTTTTACGCCAAACATAAGTTCGATTTTGGTTTCATCTGACCAGAGCACCTTCTTCCACATGTTTGGTGTGTCTCCCAGGTGGCTTGTGGCAAACATTAAATGAGACTTTTTATGGATATCTTTGAGAAATGGCTTTTTCTTGCCACTCTTCCATAAAGCCCAGATTTGTGCAGTGTACCACTGATCGTTGTCCTATGGACAAAGTCTCCCACCTCAGCTGTAGATCTCTGCAGTTCATCCAGAGTGATCATGGGCCTCTTGGCTGCATCTATGATCAGTCTTCTCCTTGTTTGAGCTGAAAGTTTAGAGGGACGGCCGGGTCTTGGTAGATTTGCAGTGGTCTGATGCTCCTTCCATTTCAATATGATCGCTTGCACAGTGCTCCTTGAGATGTTTAAAGCTTGGGAAATCTTTTTCTATCCAAATCCGGCTTTAAACCTCTCCACAACAGTATCTCGGACCTGCCTGGTGTGTTCCTTGGTCTTCATGATGCTCTCTGCGCTTTAAACAGAACTCTGAGACTATCACAGAGCAGGTGCATTTATACGGAGACTTGATTACACACAGGTGGATTCTATTTATCATCATCAGTCATTTAGGTCAACATTGGATCATTCAGAGATCCTCACTGAACTTCTGGAGTGAGTTTGCTGCACTGAAAGTAAAGAGGCCGAATAATATTGCACGCCCCACTTTTCAGTTTTTTATTTCTAAAAAAAGTTTAAAATATCCAATAAATTTCGTTCCACTTCACAATTGTGTCCCACTTGTTGTTGATTCTTCACAAAAAATTACAATTTCATATCTTTATGTTTGAAGCCTGAAATGTGGCAAAAGGTTGAAAAGTTCAAGGGGGCTGAATACTTTTGCAACCCACTGTATATGATCAACTATGAAACTCTTTACTGATTTTTCAAAAAATCTCTGCATAATGAAAAGTCTGAGATGGTGAACAGAGTCACTCAGTGTGGTTCAATGTGATTTGCTCTGTTCCTGAGAAACTTGGAGAGTCAGAAATGTTCACGGTTGTAATGATACGAACCAGGCATTTGAAGAGTTTAATGCCTCTAAAAGCTCCCTCAAAGGACTCTTTTACATGAAATGACCACACTATATTTCTAAAAGCATTCAGTCACCCATCCAAATAATTGAATTCAGGTGTTCCAATCACTTCCATGGCCACAGGTGAACCAAACCAAGCAGCTAAATGCGCTTCTGGACGAATGGTCAAAAATTCCCATAAACACACTCCTAACCCTTGTGGAAAGCCTTCCCAGAAGAGATGAAGCTGTTATAGCTGCAAAGGGTGGGCCGACATCATATTAAACCCTATGGATTAAGAATGGGATGTCACTCAAGGTCATATGCGTGTGAAGGCAGATGAGCGAATACTTTTGAAAATACAGTGTAAGAATGCCTAAAACGTTATTTTACAATAGTGTTTAGATTTTGTAAGGGGAAATAGCTCCCTAAAAACATTTTTTTCAGATTCATCACTATTTTTTCATTATTAATGTGTAGGTTCCTGTAGATATTCTGGTCATTTTGGACATTAAATAAAATATTTGCTTGTTGACAGTGCAGCCCCCTTGTTCTAGTAGGATGCAACATTTCACATCAAAACACTCTGTATGACTCAACGAGGGAATTACATAAAAAAATTAGAAAAATTCCTCTGGCCTTAACAATCTTAGCGTATCATAGCATACCATAATCTTAGCATATCGTAATCTTCACATGCTATTTGTAACTCTTTCTGAAACATGTTCAATAACGCTGAAATGTTTTCTCTGTCTGTCTGTGTCTGTCTGTGCCATGTTAAAGAGACTGAGATTCCAAACTGTGGGACAATCCAGAGAAAAACACTCAAAAATGACTCATGTTACTCACCGTCACCAGTAAAGGACAGATCAGTATCCAACAAACCCTGAAAAAGATGCTGGGCTTTTTCCCCGTCATCTCCTCTAAATTACTCGACAGACGCCTTACCCCTGAGAACAGAACAGGACAGACAGGCTGGTGAGAAGGATGCCATTCAGGTCTTGTGGATTCAAAATGACTTCATGATTTGACTGTGATGGTCATTTGACATTCAAATGGGAGCAGAATTTGATTCTCAAAGCAGATTTGAAAAACAGTTGATTGCTTTTTTTCTCTCTCTTTTCTGTCATATTACATTTTGTTGATTTTCTAAGTGAAAGTGCATTTCAACATTGTGCGCAATGTTTTCCAGTTCAAGAATCCGATTATCGCTTCTATCACCCTGCCAATACAGTCTGCAGCAACTCAAACCTACTTTCTATTCTATTTTTAGTTTTTATGCTTTGTTGAAACATTAACTGTGTATGTGAAAATCTTCAATAAAAACCACATATTTAATAATATAATCTTGAGTAACTCAATGTATTTTTTTATAATGTGCATTTATATGTGCATTCATGAGTTACTTGATTTGTAGGTTCATGGTGACCTGTGCACTAATGTGCCCCCTGCTGGACAAACGTCAGACTGCTACACATGCTCAGAATGAGTTGATTGCCAAAGCCATGTTTGTTTCTTTATAAACGAAAAAAACAAGATGTTTTCTGTTGTTATAGCTCTGGAATTAATTTGTAAAGGCCTTTGGAAAAGCATGTAAAATAGTATTTTCAGAATTTTACTCATTTGAACCACCGGGACACAATAGCTCAATAATAATGGAAAATGCTGTGAATTTTTCTCTGACAGTAATCCACACTCTGAAAAGCCCACAGCAGAGACAGATGGGAATTTACTCTACCATAGCCTCTCAGCTTTCTAAGGTGAAAACGTGTATTAATATTGTTTAACAAGGTTTTAAAGGTAAATCAGTCCTCTTCAGTTCTCTGGTAGTTTCAAACACAGTGATTATCACCCTTTGAGCATCATCATCGGTTTACTTGTCCCTCATTCACAATATGTGTCCTTTATAGAGAACACAGTTCCACATATTATAATCCACAAATGCTGTTTACTTAACAGATTTAATATATTGGAAAAAGTAAGACATACAGTGTGACCTTTCAGAAAGCATGTAGCATTGTATTTTCAAATTGTTTAGGATTTCACTCATTCAGACCACCGGGACATAATAGGTGTACGAAAAATGCTGTGGATGTTTCTCAGCCAGTAAATCACACTCTGGGAAACCCAGAAAACAAATAGAAATTCAGCACTAAAATTGCAGAAAAATGCTACATTTAAGTTTGTCACTGCAGAGGGTGTGTTCACTTATTATCACTTGGAAAATCTACAACCAGGGGTGTTCAAACTTTTGCATATAATGTATGTGTCTGTCATATGAAGGTCATTTGAAGAACATGCTTGGCACAGTATGCAAAGTAGGACGTTAGGAATGTATGTGTTGCTTGAACTCGTACCATAAAACCAGCAAATGGCTACCACCTCAAAAAAGGCCAGGAACATGATGGACACTATGGCAGTGTAGTGATCCATCAGCTGGAACACATAAATCCCAACCTGTGGAAAACCATCAGAGATTGTTAACCATCATCAGAGGTTGTTCACTAGATTGTTGATCTCTAACTCAGAATGAAGCACTAGGTCTCTGTAGGGGCCTGTACCAAATGTTCCTTGCTTTCTTGAAATTAGACAGTATGGTGGGCACTGTTTCAGAATGGCCCCTCCATGAAATGGATTTTAAGGTGCAAGAACAGTTTCACATTAACCATAGTTGTCAAGGCATTGTAGTAAACAGTCCTATACATTTAAGCCTGGACTAATTAAATGTGATAAGCCTCATGTGAAAAGGTCAGCCAGTCAGAACAGAGGTCTTTTATATATTGTTGCTGTCCAATGAAAAACAAGCATCTCCAAAACTGTAACTTTACAGGAGAAGGCAAAAACTCTCATACCTTTCAATGTACAGTACTGTGCGGAAGTCTTAGGCACCCAAGACACATTTTCAAAATCTATTTATTTGTGTAGTTTGTGTTTATTTGCTGAGAAAAGTGTTCATATTTGAATAAACAAAATTTATAGAATATTAATTCATAATTACACACACACACACATATATATATATCAATAAATTGCGCTCATGATGTAATTGATGACATTAACAAGTCTCTGTGGCGGCTGTGAAGGTGTCAAGGAAAAATATGGACCCAAGAAATTCTTGTTACTTTTTATTGTTCTTATGTTTATTTGAATTATGAATATGACTTTATTCTAATGTATATTGTGATAAACTCGCCGCTGAGGTAAAGTGTTTAAAAATTTGCTTAGAGGCCTACATTGACTTTTAGAATATTTTGGAAAATATTTTGTTCCAAGTGATTTTAGAACATTTCTATCGGTTCATGCATCATTAAATCTGCACAGTGTAAAGGACAACTGGTGTGCCGAAATGATGCAGAAAACTAAATTCAAAAATGGACAAAAATGGAGATACATGGTTTTCTTTGGACAGGGATGATATGCGGTTTCATTGGAAAAGGCTCTATACGCTTTGGGAAGAACAAGAAGAGGATTGAAAAGGACTACAACTGATATATAAATATTATTTTATTTAATACAGATGGTATTAATTATTAATACGCTCTACTCCCAATAACATAGTCATATGCAAACATTTGGGTGCCCTGATCAAATGTGTAACGGGGAGCGAGGAGGCGGACGCATATGCAGAGATAAGCGAGATTTATTATGGGCAGATCCAGGGTCATAGTCTAAACGGTCCAGGTTCAAATAGTTAATACAGAGAGCAGGAGAGACAGACATGACAAAATGAACACAGGCATAAACAACCAAACAACACAGACAGAGATTCAAACAACACACAGTAACCAGAACAACCAACAACCAACACAGCATATAACAAAGACTAGCAAACACAAGGGGCAAACACAGGGCTTAAATACACAGGGAAAAAAGGGACAGGTGGAAAACAGGTGGAGACAATGAAGAGTCACTGTCAGGGGCAGAGTCATGAAACGAGGGGGCTAAACCAAAACATGAACACATGGACAGGACTGGGAGGGGGCAATTGTGACAAAATGACATATTTTGTTGATTTTGAAATAAAATTAAATAAATGAAAAAAGGTGCTCCACAGAGAACAAACCTCTGTACACTGTAACGCACAATTAGTGTTTATTTGCTGAATTTAACATAGTAGAAAAAATAAAACAGAAAATGTTGCCTGTGCAAAAGTTATGGCACGCTTGTTAAACAAACACATAAAAGTAAACAAATAAAAATTGTGTGCTAAAATTTGCAGAAAATGCCATATTTAAGTCTCCAGCAGAGGATGCGTTAACTTATTTTCACTTAGAAAATCAACAAAACATGTAAACTTGTATACAACTGTATATTGCAAATAAAAAATAAACTCAGGAATGTCACATTTTATGAGTTTATGAATAGAACGGTTTATAAACACAAGTCTGAAAAGGCACAATAACAAAAACAGCCTGATTAACTCAGAAAGAAGTTGAAAATGACTGTTTTTGATGCATAAAGGCAGACCAACATTGTTAGTGGACCTCAGGGGAAAGAAAATATCATGCAATAAAATATGGGCCCTTTTATCTTATCGGCTTGCCACAGACCTGAAAGGTAATGTAAAAGGTAAAATACTATTTTATGTATCCCATTCTAGTATTTTTACCTGCATGACGTGAGGGATGCCCAGGAGGAAAGCAGCACTACACACCACCAAAACCAGCAGTTCCTTTTTCCTGAGGTATTTCAACAACGGCTTACTGTAGCTGTCCATCAGACTGGTCACCATAACTTCTACCATCGCAAACTACAGCACACACAGCGCATGTATCAGGGTCAGCATAAATACACATGAACACTGTGGAAAAGTTTGGAATCATCATGGAACAGTTTGACATCAATATTTTCAATGTCCATAATATTTCAGTTATATTTTCAGTAATTTTTCAAACAATTAGTGGGAAGTTGTAAGAAAAACTGTTAGAAGCGTCCAGATCGATGAACAAAGATGTATATGATGCCAGACTGAGAAAGCTGCATCACTGAGAATGAAGTTATGAGAATAATTAATTTGTTATTGATAAAGCAAATATGCATAGTACCAAAAGAAAAGTGTTATTCAAATCTTGAGGATGATATTTTATAGTCTATGTTAGTTGTAATGTTATAACCTTTGACATATTTTTAAAAAATAATAAATAGAATAAAACCTCTAAATATGCCTTCTGTTCTGTATTTTATAATTTTAATGCATTTTAATGTATTGCATGTGTCATTTTTGCATATAAAACAGCAAAATGTTAACAAAGAACATGCAACAGCTTTACTCACTTCCTTTCTGTTTGTCCAGTCAGTACAGACCGCTTTCATTTAGGTCAGTTACTAAGCCGTGTCAGACATCTGGAGGTCTTCATAAAGCCTTTCGGAGTAGGAGCGCTGCTTCAAGGTCGCTATAGGTTTCAGATTATAATAACTAAGATCATTATAAGAAGGAAGCTGTTCATAGATCAGTATTTACGTTCTTTGCAAATACGGGCCCGAAAGCTCTGTGCAAGCTCAAGCCTAAGCAAGCTTAGCTGAAGTTATAGCAAAGTCATTTTAGGACAGTCTGTCCACTTCACAGCCATCTTGGCAGGGCAGTTATTTCTCCTAATAAAAGACCAGGCTCCCATCTCTTTGAATAGTTAGAGAACAACAAAACCAAAAGCCATGTCAATGTTTCAAATACACATTTGAAATCACTGATAAAATAGAACAAAGCCAGCATGAATAATTTGTAGCATTTAGCCCAAATGTTTTCTCAGCTTTTTCTGTTTACTGTGTCTCCACAACGAAGGGGGAGTTTTTACCGCTTGCAACTTCAACTGTGAGCTGATTGGCTTATTTTATTGAAAGGTGGGACTTTCTTCATAAACATTGAACATTATGAGCTTTTCCATTCATTTTTAACCAGTGAGTTGTCTCCTCCTTTGTAAAATCTCTGGTTATACCAGAAGAGATGTTGTAATATCTGTAACTTCAGCTTGCTTCAGTATAAGAGACCAAAGAGCTAGCTCTAACCTGAAGAGAAAATTCCCCAGCCATCTACGGCAGAGAAACGGGATCAGAAATAATATGTACACATCATGTTTCATTCACTTTTACTGTTGCACTGACAACACTAAGGTCTTTAAAATGCTACTGTGTTTGCTGCACGTGATTTACAAAGTAACATTTGCAGTATTTTCTATACAGCTTAAGTGTCCCGATGGTTATTTGAATTCTGAAAACTGTATCAACGGAAAACGTCTTGGTTACTCGCAATTTAAAGTTCCTCAAGCAGATGGCGCAGTTACAATAGCACGCAAGTAAATCTGCACCAGAAGAAGCTTGTGAATGAACGTCTTTGCAGTAACGTCTATTATAATGACAGGTAATGTAACCTTCAAAAGATGTTGGGCTACTCTGGAGTATGTTATTTAAGTGTGGTTTTGGCAAAGATTTTCATTAAAGTGCACTTAAATTAGAACAGAAAGCAGGTCAAAGCTACAGTGGACCACATGTATTTGTTTGGGTGGTTTTAGGGGGGCAGGGGGCATCAGTGGCAGCAATATAATTGATAATCACAAATTTTTAACTAGTAGTATTGTATTGTACTAAAAGTATTGTACTTATTATTTATAGATATTGCCTAGGCCTAGTGTAAGATACACTCTTTTTAGCTCACTAAAACTGTGATCCTAGTGACATAAGTAGAACTTCCCAAATGGCCTACAGTGACATTTTTTCTCATGAAAGTGGTCCCGCCAACTATAAATCAAAGCATGCTTGTCCAGTTCCAGTTGGAATGACATTGATGATTCATCTAAAGCATTAAGCCTACAGTTCAGCTCCTGAAGTCCTAACCAAGGGGGGAGTTGTATCTATCTAGATACAGCAGAAAATTACAGACATGTATTATCTAGCGCCGAGAAATTATCATGCCTACTCCTGATGGAACATGTCATTTTGAAACTGCCTTGTTTAAGACTGTGGTTTAGACACAAAGCTGGTTACTTGTACTCTGCTTCACTCTCTCTCAGTAGTGTACGTAGGGATTGAGGTTTTATAACCCATTAGCTCTATGTAATATCTACTACACGCCACAACCAAACCACAACCGGACTTCAAAATGTGCTTTTCTGTTAATACTGTAATTTGTAACAAGTCTGATTGTACCTGGCTGTCTAGGCCAAGGCAGAGGAGCATGAAGAAGAAGAACACTGCCCACATTGGAGCCACTGGCATTGTCACAAAGGCCTGTGGGTAAACCACAAACACCAGGCCTGGTCCTGCAGGAGGCAAAAGAAATCTTTTAAAAATCTGGTAGCACCATAGACAACCTGCACAATAAATGTTTGATTAATTGTGTTGTTACAGTAAATGCAAATTCTATGTCTCAAGTGAAATATGTCCCAGAACCTGTAACTCACCATCAACTGCAATTTCACTGACTGGAATATTCTGCAGGTAAGACATGTAGCCAAATGCAGAGAATATCACAAACCCAGCCAGAATGCTAGTCAATGAGTTAGTGATGGCGATGGCCAGGGTGTCCCTGTAATACACAATGAAAAACATGTCAATAAAAGTCACATAAAATGAATGTCAATAAATGAACCTGACGTCTGCAGTTTTAAGGACACGACATACTGTGAAAGCAGCAGGTACACTAAACATAAACTATATGGACAAAAGTATTGGGACACATTCAGGTGTCTCATTCCATTGCCACAGGTGTATAATATCAAGCCGTACAATCTGCCTTTACAAACATTTGTGGAGGAATGGGCTGCTCTAAAGAGCTCACTGAATTTGAGCATAGCACTGTAATAGGATGCCAATTCTGCAATGAGTCAGTTCAGTAAATCCCCCACCCCCCCAGATATTCCACAATCAACTGTTAGTGGTATTATTGAAAGGAGGAAGCGTTTAGGAACCACAGCAACTCAGCCCCGAAGTGTCAGACCACATAAAGTTACAGAGCGGGTCGCCAAGTGCTGAGGAGCATAGTGAATAAAAGACACCAATGCTCTGCTGATCAATGAAGGCAGAGTTCCAAACCTCATCTGGCATCAACATCAACACAAAAACTGTGTGCCATTAGCTTCATGGCATGAGTGCCATGAATGCCAGGAAACTGTTATCCTTCTGTCTGCATTGTGCCAACTGTAAAGTTTGGTACAGGAGGGATAATGCTATGGGGTTGTTTTCAGGGGTTGGCCTAGGTCCCTGGTTCCAGTGAAAGAAACTCTTAATGGTACAGCAGACAGAGACATTTTGGACAATGGTATACATCCAACTTTGTGGGTATAGTTTGGGAAAGAACTTTGTCTGTTCCAGCATGACTGAGCCCCTGTGCACAAAACAAGGTCCATGAAGGCATGGCTGGGTGAGTTTGATGTGGAAGAACTTGCCTGGCTCGCATAGAGCCCTGACCTCAACCCCACTGAACACTTTTGGGATGAACTATAATGGAGACTGTGAGCCAGGCCCTCTCATCCAATATCAATGTCTGACCACACAAATGGTCTTCTGGATGAATGGACAAAAATTCCCACAGACACACTCTGAACTCTTGAAGAAGGTAGGTGTTTGCACAGTCTTGTATATACAATATTGTGCGTAAGTCAGAGACCGCTTCATAGCTTCCCAGAAGAGTGAAAGCTGTTATAGCTACAAAGGGGGACCAACTCTGTATTAATTGTCTCAGTACCTTTGTCCATATAGTCTATGTTTGAAACTGGGTCCAGCATAATTTGAGAAAGATAAATGGCTCCACTATCCATAAAAAAAGATTACCTGTCACATTTGGCTCCTCCCACCCCCCCATGTGCTTTTTGTCTACCTTTTGATAGTCCACGTGCTTCTTTCTTTTGGTATCCCTAGTCCTGCCCCCTTGTTTTGTGACTCTGCCCCTGATTCTTTTCACCTGTCCCTCATCTTCCCGGTGTCGTATTTAAGCCTTGTGCTTGCCCTTTGTTTTGGCTGGTATTTGCTTAGGATGTTTGTTTGATGTTTGATGTATGTTTGTTGGATGTTTTGTTATTTCAGCCTCTGTCTTGTACTTCAGTCTGTGTTTATCTTGTCATGTCTGTCACACGATCTCTCCATGTTGGTAATATGACCATGACCTTGGATTTGCCCTCAATAAAAGTTGCTTATCTCAGCATGTGCGTCCACCTCCTCGCTCCACGTTACATTACCACACATGGAAGTACAAGTAATAAGTTCCAACAGCAACAGAACAGAAATACAAAGTGGCCTTTACTATTAAAAATAAAGCTGCCAAAAGGGTTCTTTGCCATGGAATAACCACTTTGTTTCCCTTGAGAACTTTTCAATGAATGATTTCTACATCATTTGTGTAAAGCAGCTGCCCTTTACATCCAAAATTGCTAGGAATAAATCCTCTTTAAAATAAATTACATTAAAGGTAAAGAATGTTTTCAGTCTTATCTGTAAAGTTACCATTCTGGAGATTTTCTTTTGGACAACAATTTTCCTTTGGATATAACTGTAGTATGAGAAGAGACTCTATGACGGAAGGAGGGGAGAGAACTCTGGAGTTCTGGAGTTCTGGAGTTCTGCTTTAAGCTAGAAGGCCGGACATCCACTTCATAGACAGAGACAGGACTGGGGAATGGAGGAGGGGGAAATGGCGGAGTACAAGTAGAGATGAACATTTCTAGGACGTTACATTGGAAGTTGGATTCCCATCTTCAGTACTGTCACAACTCTATTTTTGTAAACACTGAAGAGATGTGTGAACAACCCTTTGACACTCTGGAGAGCCTTCAGATAACGTAAAGGTTCTATAAAGTTTATATCTTAGAACCGTACATCCAAGCCGATATCTATTTTGCAAACTTTTTTTAAGAATGTATGAAATGACAGAGATCTACAGAAGGTGTTTTTAGGAGTTGTGACTTGTCAGAGCTCATAAAAACATTGGTAACACTTTACATTAAGGGTACATAATCTGCCAATAATTAAGGCATTTACTAATGAATAACTAATCAGAAAATAATGAGTCATTAATCAGGAACAAATGAATAAGTCATATATTAACAACCACAAGACTCAATTACTTACAAATGTACTAAGGAATGAAGATGAAGGTAATAAAGGCTTTCTTCATGCCTGAATTTATTAGGAATTCATGTGGTAATTAATGTTAATGTCAGATCCCCCTCAGACACACTGCTCTGGAATATTATGCCTATCAATTTCAACTATGTTTTTTCTGTAGATGCATCCTGTCATCATTTTGTCCTTCTGCTATATCATGCTGTGTAAGCAGCCCTTGTATTTGTCTGTTTCTATCTGCCATGTCTTGAGTTTGTTTTTGATTTCTTGTGTTACCTCGTCTGTTTCTACCCACCTAGTGACTGTTTAAGAAAATTAAAAGCTGACACTGACATTGTGTGCAACTAGTCCTCATTTGTGACAGCTGCCAGTTTTAATTCATCTTTCATGTCAATAATATGACATTTTAACTCCTATATTGATACACAGAGCCTCATGAAGGAATGGTTTATTCTATAGTTACCACTGAACTCAGAAATGAATTAATTAATGATGGGGAAAGGGCAGTGCTTTTCTCCTGGGGTCAAAAGAATCCTTAAGTCTACACACATTTTTGTGCTCCTGTTGTGCTGGTTGAGGCATGTGGGAGTGAGAAAAATACAAAACAACGCAGCAATTTTCAATTTACTGTAAAGAAAGCAATGATTACTGATGACTCACAATGAATTAATGTTTGTACCCCCTAAAGTGATAAGCCAATCATACTTTATTACTGATTAAATACTGATTCTTCATGATTAATTCATAATGTTTGTGCCCGCTAAAGTAAAGTAATGAACCATTCACACTTCATTACTGATTAAAAGCTAACAAAATTGCAGGGGTTAATAATTACTTACCAAACTGACCGTCACTATTTTGCCCTCTCAAGAACAGTGAGTACAATATGATTCATATAAAAACATAACATTGACGAAATTCACAGGAATAAAAAAGCATATTTTATTATCATCTTATGAGTTCTACACAATACACAACCAGAGCAGGTGAATATGTTAGTGTAGTACACGGAAAATGAAGAGAAACCAATACTTTTTATGTTATCAACCATGAGGAGCTCACTATTTTAAACAAACCAAGTTCCTTAAGTTGGTTTTTGATTGTGTGCACAATGATGTTTTAACTATTGTGAATTGTTCTCTGGCACTTTAAAATTGATTTTAAAACTGCCTTGGTGAAGCCTCTGCTAAAAAAGAGTAGCATGGATCCTCAAACCTCAAATCCCCAAAACAGGATTTCAAACCTACCATTTCTAAATAAAATCTTATAATAATATAAGTTGTTTTCAAACAAGTAAATAAGTATCTAATAATAATCAAACAATGTATATGAGAAGTTTCAGTCAGGTTGTTGTTCCAACCATAGTACAGAGACAGCATTGATTCATATTATGAATGACCTCAGGCTCAGCGCTGATGCACAAAATCTTTCTGTTTTGGTTTTATTAGATTTTAGTGCAGCCTTTGATATTGTTGACCACAAGATTTTACTCCAGCGTCTTGAATGTTGGGATCGGCCTCTCTGGGGATCAGTTTTAGAATGGTTAAATCATATTTAAGTCATATGCATTGCATGGTTTCACTTGGAAATCATTCATCAAAACGATTTGCTGTTCCTTAATAAGTCCCCCAAGGTTCAGTCTTAGGGCCTTTGCTTTTCACTTTATACATGCTACCTCTAGGTGATGTTATTAGGAAGTATAGTATAAATTTTCATAGCTATGCTGACAACACCCAGCTATACATTTCTATTTGTTCTGAAGATCAAGACTCTGTAGACAGACTAACCAGCTGTGTGTCAGGTATTTCTCATTGGATGTTGCAAAATTTTCTGAATTACTGATCGTTGGTACAAAAACTCAGAGAAAAATTATTTTTGAGAAACTTGGTTCTTTAGCTTCATGTACCAAACCTGGAGTAAGAAACCTGGGTGTGATCTTAGACTCTGAGCTCTGTTTCACCCCGCATGTAAACACAGTCACTAAAGTAGCTTTTTATCATTTTAGAAATATCACTAAAGTTTGGGATTTGGGATTTGGGAAATGCATTTTCATTTTCTCTTAAGGTGGTATGTTTCAGAATAACTGTGGCATATA
Source organism: Pygocentrus nattereri (assembly GCF_015220715.1). Classification (NCBI taxonomy): domain Eukaryota; kingdom Metazoa; phylum Chordata; class Actinopteri; order Characiformes; family Serrasalmidae; genus Pygocentrus; species Pygocentrus nattereri. Next base: position 10,087,576 of record NC_051233.1, on the reverse strand, counting down.
TTAAGATAATTCAGTTTTAATGAAATCAAATGCCTATTTTCAGTAAATAACCTAGTTTACCGTTTATTAAACGGTTTATGTTTATGTTGTAACAGTTTGACTTTGCTTGTGGTTGTTAATATGTGACTTATTCATTTGTTCCTGATTAATGACTCTTGATTCTTTTCTGATTAGGTCATGTGTCCTTAATGAAAAGTGTTACCAAAATATTTTGTAACAATTGATTTTTTCTCTGGTAACATTTCATTTTTAACAAAAAAAAAGTTTGAGAGATGAATAGTATTTTACGAACATCAGTTCCTACACTGATAGATTTAAAAAGTTACTTTGCATCTTTATAAAGAACTCGGTGCTTGAGGAGTTTTGTATGTGTTCTCTAGGCAGTATATACACTTGAGATGAACATAAATTCCACTCTTACTTCAGCACGTTGTTGTTGAAAGAGTTGTAGCTAGCCATGGCCATAAGTGAGCCAAAGCCGATCCCGATGGAGTTAAAGATCTGAGCAGCTGCGTTCACCCACACCTACAGACAACACAAAGACACTGTCTGAAATAGCTAAGATAAGGATCTATATCAGGGGTGTCAAACTCAACCACTTAAAGGGCCAAAAAACATCCCAGCAAATCTGAGGGTCCAGCTGTTTTTATTTTATTTTTACTTAACATTTTGCCTTGACCTGAATGGGTCATTGTTTATTCAAAATATGCCAAAAGTGCAACAGCAAAATAAGCATTAAATAATTCTTCATAAATAATTACAAATAAAATTTATTTTAAATAGTGCCTATTTGCTTGAACTAGACACCAGGCATCTTTTCTTTTTGCGTAACCGCTGGACCATAGATTGTTGCTGGGGGGTGGGGGTATTGCACGTTGCAGTGCATGCTGGGGACTGTAGTGCACCTCAAGGTAAAGCGGGCTAATAAGAATAGAAAATTAACATCATTTTGCAGGCAGAATAGGACTTTCTCCTATTCATAGGCCTGACTTGGCCTTGTGTTTGACACATGGGATGTATATCTTCATTTCCATATACACATCTATGCTATATGGGGCATAGGGGGGCTGGAGGTTAGGGAGCTGGCCCTGTGACCGGAAGGTTGCCGGTTCAATCCCCAGGGCGAACAGTCCATGACTGAGGTGTCCTTGAGCCTCACCTAACCCCCAACTGCTCCCCGGGGGTGGATAGGGCTGCCCACCGCTCCGGGCAAGTGTGCTCACTGCCCCCTAGTGTGTGTGTGTTCACTAGTGTGTATGTGGTGTTTCACTTCACGGATGGGTTAAATGCAGAGGTGGAATTTCCCCAGTTGTGGGATCAAAAAAGTATCACTTAATCTTAATCTTAATGTCCAAAGGTATCTAGACACCCCTTCTTATTAGTGAATCAGCTACTTACTTTTGCTGATATAGCTTGTTTTATCTCCACAGAAAAGCATTGCCAATAGAATGGGATGCTCTGCCACGCATGAGGCTAAGGTCACCATGCCCAATGCTGAATGTGAGCTAGAGGGGTATAAAGCCCCTCTAAAGGTATACTGTGCAACAAAAATAGTGACTAAAAGTTGTTGAAATTGGTACTGAAAAATGGTGCTACACTATGTTGCATAAACAATTGCTGTCTCAATCAGTTTACTACTTTACCAAGAACTGTGCTGATGTAGCACACTGTATAGTTTTGTTTCAGCTCCTTGAGCACCACTTTCAGTGTATTTATGTGTTAGCAGTGATTGTATTGATTGATACACTTTGATACAAGTTAAACATTTTGAGTGAGTTATAAACTGTAAATGTGGTTTTTATGTCAGTAAATGAGCTAAAGGAATCGAGAACGGCGGTTTGACCTGTAATTTCAGAAGATTTCTTTCATTTCAGAATTTCTAAATTCTTTGCGGCCCTTTCTTTATCCATGCTTTATCAGGCTAAAGTGTTTTCATTTCCCAAAACTCTTTCTTTCAAGTCGTTCTCCTTTCCTACCTCCACAGACAGCAGCTTCTCCCACTCAGGTACGATGAAGAACCGGATACCTGCTGCGGCTCCAGGAAGCTGAACGTTGTTGATTAGCAGGGCCACTAAGATCACGTAAGGGAATAGAGCTGTGAAGTACACCACCTACAAATTACACACAACCAGTTCAAATTAATTGTAGTATCAAATATGAGGACACTTTGCTGTCTTTTGAATTTTTCCACATATAATTTGATTTCACTGTAGCTTTAATTGGCTCTTTTCACAGGCCCCCAAGTGCCCATTAGATTTATGCTACAAGTTAACAAGCAAGCCCTTGTAATATGCACACCCCTTTTTCCTTTTAAACATACACTTTTTGTGAGTTTTAGCAGTTGCAAGATGTATTCATGAGCAGTGAGTATGTGGTACTATGAGAACAAGTACATACATATGACCCCCATGTCCTAGCCAAAACAAGGCCATCCTCAAAAAAAGAAAAAAACATTTCAAAAAGGAGAGATTCCACATTCTTCACAAATGACTAAGACAGGCCTTTTCTGATCCCATTTATTGCGCTTGACTTCAGTAGGTACCCACATACACTACCTACCATCTGTTTTTAGAGAAGATTTCCACTGTAAATATTTTCCTACACCACTAACAAAAGGTGCCACTCCCCTTAGCCAATTATTAAGAATACTACTCATTTCCTAGCTAGAAGTAACAATTTATCAAGCAGTTTATGACGCAGAGTGGATAGTGAAACTGTTTTGGAGTGGAGGCCCAATGAACTTCACCCACTTTTAATGTGATGTCATGCATCCACTACACCTTGCTGTGCCTTCCCATGTTTCTCCAGTTCTAAAGCAAATCCCTTTTCCATTACTGGATTTCCATGCTCAACTTCCTTACCTTTCCAGTGGACTTGACCCCTTTGAAGATGCAGAGGTAGACGAGAAGCCATGCCAACAGCAGGAGGAGAAAGAGTTCCCATCTCATACTGCCAGTCTCCTCCACTCCTGAAGTCCTCTCCAACATTTTATAACTGAGGCAAACACATTGGCATTTGCATTCAAGTCAACATTATCTTAGTGTTCTGTGTTTACAAGTAAAAAACTTCTTTAGCTTCAAAGGCAGCAAAGGAATCACAGCAAGAGATCCCTGTATATTCAATGCCATTCATATGCATTTGAATCATAATACATTAAAACAGGGTGAAGCTGCACAATGTTTCCTCTGTATGCCACTGTCTCCTGTATAGCCTCCTGTACTCTAATCAGAGCTAATGTCAAGGCTCATAAAACATAAAGTAATGGTCTGACCTTCTGCTGCTGGTTTCTGCTGAATAACAGTTACTCTGTACACAGAGCTGAATGTTTAAAAAGTGAAGTGGATTTAGTGGACTGACCTACACTGTAACTATGATGAGGCAAGAGAAGAGCAAGCAAGCAAAGTTTATTTATATAGCGCTTTTTACAACACGTGTTGTCACAAAGCAGCTTTACAGAAAAATCAGCATTAAAGAAAGAAAATCTGGGTCCAAGCCCCCATGAGCGTGTAGCAAGGAAAAACTCCCTAAGAGCAAGAGGAAGAATCCTTGAGAGGAACCAAGCCTCAGAGGGGGAACCTATCCTCTTCTGGTCGACACCTGATAGCAAACATTGTTAGTATAAAGTATTACAGAATAAAGCGGGAAGAAACAGGTGGGCAGTGGTTAATTTGATTAGTTTATGATTACACAGTGACAGCAGTAGCATCTGAGGGTGGAAAAACTCCCTAAGAGCAAGAGGAAGAATCCTTGAGAGGAACCAAGCCTCAGAGGGGGAACCTATCCTCTTCTGGTTGACACCTGATAGCAAACATTGTTAGTATAAAGTATTACAGAATAAAGCGGGAAGAAACAGGTGGGCAGTGGTTAATTTGATTAGTTTATGATTACACAGTGACAGCAGTAGCATCTGAGGGTGAGGATTGCACAGTGTCATACAGCAAGAAGCTCAATGGTGGTCAACCTGGCCCAGAAGGCTGGCGAACGGTGGGCACCTGATCAAGGCAGAAAAGGCAACAGCATCAGACGCACAGGATGGGCAGCTGTTCATCTCAGCAAAGAAAGGAAAAATAACACAGAGAGTTAGTAGTTCTGTGTTTACAGAGCTTTTACACTTACAGTGTTAACAGAGCAGCAGAGACACCGGCAGGTCTAGATCTGCCAGGGAAGACTAATTACCAAAGACTTGACTATACAAGTAAGTTTTTAGCCTAGACTTAAAGACTGAGGCTGTGTCTGAGTCCCGAACGTTAACAGGAATATTATTCCAAAAGTGGGGGGCTTTGTACGAGAAAGCTCACCAACCTGATGTAACTTTATTCATTCTAGGTACCAGTAGTAAGCCACACCTTGCAGTCTAAGTAGGGGTGACGGTTCATAGTAGGAGAGAAGCTCACTCAGGTACTGAGGGGCGAGTCCATTTAGAGCTTTATAGGTCAATAATAGAATTTTATAATCAATGCAAAATTTAACTGGTAACCTGTGCAGGGTTGATATGGTCAAACTTTCTGGTTATTGTGAGGACTCTGGCTGCAGCGTTCTGGACTAGCTGAAGCTTGTTAAGGCTTTTGTTGGACAGACAGACAGCAGGGCATTACAGTAATCTAGCCTTAAGATAATAAATGCATGAACTAACTTTTCTGCATCTTGTAGAGAGAATGCATTTCATAATTTAGCAATATTACAGAGATGCAGGAAGGCTTTTCTGGTGATATTAGTTATATGTGCGTCAAAGGACAGATCAGGGTCTTTCACAATACCCAGATTTTTACAGACGAGCTTGATGCAACTGAGAAATTGTTAAGTTTAAGTGTAAAATTAGGCAGTTTGTTTCTAGCTGCTTTTGGACCAAGAAGCAAGAAACAAGTTTTATCCAAGTTAAGTAGGAGAAAGTTACTCAACAACCAGTCTTTTATGTCTTTTATACAGTCCTCAATCTTGCAACGTTTAATTTTATCATCTGGTTCACTTGATATATAACTGAGTGAGAGAAGAGAAAAGAAAAGAAAAGAAAAGATGTGGCAAGAGAAGAGAAGAGAAAATGAGTCAAGAGAAGAGAAGAGAAAAGATGTTCCAAGAGAAGAGAAGAGAAGAGAAGAGAAGAGAAGAGAAGAGAAGAGATGTTTCAAGAGAAGAAAAGAGAAAATGAGGCAAGAGAAGAGAAAATAAGACGAGGCAGAGTACAGAAAATAAGATGAGGCAAAGAAGAGAAGAGAGCTTGAAGAGAATGCAAGAATAACAAAGAGAAGAGAGGAGAACAAAAAAGATAAAAGAAAACAAAAGAATACAAAAGGAAAATGAGAGGAGATTAAAAGAGAAGACAAGATGACAAAACAAGGAAACTCACTTGAAGAACTGCTGGCTGGCGGTGGATGTGGAGGAGCTGGTGGTGGCGTAGTCAGTGCAGTTGGGTCTGTTCCAGGTGTTGTTACAGCTCTGCCAGGGCAGCTGGCTCTGGAAAGAGCTGAACAGGTAGTACAGGGCCCAGGTTATGATCACATTATAGTATGTGCACATGATGAACGAGATGGCCACTGTGGCCATGCCCACACCTGAGGAGAAAAGTCATGCAGATACAGTTTAATCACACTGAATTAGGTCACAACATTTGTATCAAAACAGACTTTAATTCAAATCACAATTGCTAAACAGCAATCTAATCTCAGATTATGACCCTATTTAGGTCAATCCTGCTGGTGTACATCCCCTAACTCTTCATCTGTGGTCAATTTCTGATCACAGAGTCACTCTTTGCTGGATATGATTGGGCACTAGACCAGGCCAATTGGGGGCTACAGTCTATGAGTGAACACCTGTATAGTAGACCTATAAGGTAAGTGCAGCTTATAAAGTGACCAGTGAGTGGAAGTTCCAAGCAGGTGCTTTTAATAAATTGGATAGTACATTTAGAATGAAATATAGCATGGGGTAGTGCAGTACCTTTCAGCAGAGGGCACACCTTAGTCATAGCATGGACAGGCCCCTTCTTCAGGTACTGACCCACGGTCAGCTCCATGTAGAGCAGAGGAATGCCCAGCAAGACCAGCATAAGCAAGTAGGGCACCAGGAATGCACCTAAGGATGACACACATAATCTTCCCATCAAAAATGTGTGGCCCACAAAAAATATAAGACTTTAAGGTTTATTATTAGGAATATAATATCAGTGACTGTGCTGTAGGAATAATACTGTATCATAGGCATTTTAGACCAGTTCTGTGATGTCAGAGCTTAAAATACTTCCAGTTGTTCCCGGTATCAAAAATAGTTTTACAAGCTTTTAATAACAGTTTGTAAAAGAAAACTGCATTTCCCTGAAAAACACTTGAAAATTGGAATTATTAAAATATACTACACTCTTTAAAAAATGGCTAGTAGAGAAAATGGCTCTTCAGATTGATGGAGAATGTGCTGCAGATGGTTCTATATAGAAGCTTTTTGTGAAGAGTTCCATGTGACAACAGCAGAACTGTTTTTGGTGCTATAAAGTACCTTTTCCAAAAAGCTACCATATAGAACCATCTACAGCACATTCTCCATCAATCTGAAGAACCATTTCACCATGCGAAGAACCATTTAATCATGCAAACCATTTTCAAACGATTTTTAAAAAAAACATATCGCTTAGGAAACTTTTTTCAGAGTGTAGGTGAAGAACAGGATGAAGAGAAGGAGAAGGAAAAAGGAGGAGGAGGATGAAAAGGATGTTTAAAAAGAAGAAGAAGAAAAAGATGAACATATTAAGAAAAAGAAAATGTATAAGAACAAGGTGAATGAGGAGAAAGGGAGGAAGACTTGAAAAAGAAGAAAAGAAAAAGATATGTGGCAGTAGCAGCAGCAGAAGAAGAGAAGATGTGGAATAATAATAATATTTTTTATCTTAATGAGCATAGAATTAAAAATATATACCGATCAGACATAACATTATGACCACCTCCTTGTTTCTACGCTCACTGTCCATTTTATCAGCTCCACTTACTACATAGGTGCACTTTGTAGTTCTACAATATCTGCATTCCAGCAGTGATCCACTCAGACCAGCACAGCACACACCAGCACATCACCACCACATCAGTGTTACTGCAGTGCTGAGAATGATCCACCACCCAAATAGTACCTGCTCTGTGAGGGTCCATGTGGGTCCTGACCACTGAAGAACAGGGTGAAAGGGGGCTAACGAAGTACCAGAGAAACAGATGGACTACAGTCTGTAACTGTAGAACTACAAAGTACAGCTATACAGTAAGTGGAGCTGATAAAATGGACAGTGAGTGTAGAAACAAGGAGGTGGTCAGAATGTTATGCCTGATCAGTGCACATATGTGTGTGTGTGTGTGTGTGTGTGTGTGTGTGTGTATAAGAAAATGTTGTATCTCCAAAATGGAAAAAAACTACTTTACTTTTTATGTAAGTCAATGGAACCAGATTTTTTACAGGTCATTTTGGGCTGTTTTGTTTGGGCTATTCTTCATGAAATTTACATACAATGTAGGGCAACTGAAAACTGAAAAACAACAAAAATGGAGATTTTTGTCCATTTGATGAAGATGAAGAATATGTGTTAGAAGTAGCCCAAGACACAATCCCACTTCTTTTTTGAATGTATATATATATATATATGTATATATATATATATATATATATATATGTACACATAGCCCTAACACTTCACCCTACCCCTACATCTCAAAAAATATCGAGACACCCTACCCCTAGACATGAACGCACAAAACAGAGGGCTAAGGGCTAAGTGGTAGCATAGGGGAGAAATGGGATTGGGCCTACAATGTGGAAGAAGAAGAACAAGAAGAAGACTATGTGGCCCAAGTCCAAGATGTGGAAGAAGAAGAACAACAACAACAACAATATAATAAATCACTGAAGTGACTGACTGTCCAATTGCTTTCCACTCCCTGAAATGACGATCCTTTAATTATTAATGAGGAATGTGATGAAAGGACACCTCTGTGAGCATTTTAGACACAAAAAAGTAGTAATCTGCTACTGTTTACCTAAACGTGTCTCTGCATTTATTCTGTGAAACTGCTGCCCATTTTCTACCTCCTGCTGTCCACACACCGCTTTATTTGCACAGTGTCAGATATGTATTTATTCAGATATGACTTTTATTATATTGTTTGCACAGTCAGTTGGTGTATTGTGTGTGTTGAGGCTAACATGTTCTTTATCTTATCTTACTTTATATTAAGCTTTATTGAGTCATATAATATTGCATTTTTGCATTAACCATTCTGAGACACTCAAGCACTCTTTGAATATGGGCCCATAAATCATCATGGCCAAGTGTCTCATGATTACCTACTGCATATTTAATTTTATCTTCTGGACTTAATCTCTCTCTCTCTCTCTCTCTCTCTCTCTCTCTCTCTCTCTCTCTCTCTCTCTCTCTCTCTCTCTGGAGTTTCTCAAAGCTAATGCTTCTATGACTAACTGTGTTAACTAGCCAGCTGATGCTAATAGCTGCTTGTGTCACTGTTCTTCTTTAGTCTGCAGTCAATGAGATTAAGTGATTAAGTGATACTTTTTTGATCCCACAACTGGGGAAATTCCACCTCCGCATTTAACCCATCCGTGCAGTGAAACACCACATACACACTAGTGAACACACACACTAGGGGGCAGTGAGCGTGATCAAATGGTTTCTGCTGTTTTTTCAGATAGATTAACATACACAATTACAAACTGAAATATTTAGTAAATAACCCTAGATAGGTAGAATGAGCTATATATATATATATATACAAGATGAAAAAATGCTGCAGTAAGTAAATTACATAATTACACAACTATAAAGCTGCTAATTATGCTATCTAGTGAGGTAATCAAATCGCTAGATTGCAAGAAAGTTTCACCAAGTAAAGCCAGCCTAGCAGATTACATTATACTCTTGTCTCTGATTATGTAATCCTGTTACCCTGCAGCCGATATTGGAACCAGTTTTGATACAGTACTTTTCTTTTAAAAATGACGAAGCTCTAAAATGAGCTAGTTATATGTTTAAGTGCTTCACTAAAGACTGCCATCTTAAAGTAGGCTATAATGCTCAAACTACTCAAACTCTCGACTACATCTCAGGACGAAATACACAGCTAACAACATCACATCACACAGTGTGAGTGAGTGCTATTTCAGGATAGATTTGTTACAGGATTGGAGCGGGTTCATTCTTTCTTTCCCCCAGATATCCAATCTATCAGTTTTCTGCTACTGCTATGCCAGCCCTGTTTCTGTGTTGAAATATATACACCTCTGTACCTCCTATCACCCTTAGATAAATTCAGTTTCTGCAGTGAGCAACTAAACTCTCAACTGCATTAGCAGCAGTTGTGTGACAACACATGAAAGCAGTATCAGTACGCTGCAGAACGCAGGAGAATGACTCTGCTGAGTCAAATGCGCCAGGTTGTTTCATACCTCCACCACTCCGGTAACAAAGGTAAGGGAACCTCCAGATGTTGCCGAGACCCACAGCACAGCCTATCCCAGCCAAAGTGAACTCAATCTGCCTGCTCCATGTGAGCCTCCCTGCTTCAAGCTCCCCAGCCATGACTTCTTACTGCTTCTTCTGTCCCTGTCTTCTTGCTAAGGCACCAGGGTCCAGGACAGGGAATGAGACGCCCTTGGCCTAGATTATAAAAGAAAGCTGGTCACATAAGCACTCTTTTTGAGCATTAATGATTAGCTGGGAAGTGTAGCAGAGGTGACAGTGAAGCAGTGCAGGAATATAGTTTTTCACAGGAGCATTTCTCAGTCTTTGTATGTAACCCCTTTTTTAAGCTTTAAAGGGGAATTCCACTGAACCTTTCAACTGTTGAAATTACGAACTGCACAATTTCAATGTTGAGATGTAAACAAAGTCATTCAGATTGGTTTCATGTGGGACGATTCACTGTAGACAAACGTATGGATTCCGGTTTGTTCAAAATGGTGGTGATAGGAAGCAGGGGCTCCAAATCTACAATGTAAATATACTCATTTAATTTACAATTCAAAATGAGGACTTCCTCATATACATTTAAAGACTATATAGATTTTTTTCCCTAGAACTGTAATGGCTAATCCCTAGTGCTCAACTCACACCAATCCAGACTCTACCTAAGACAATATTTATAGAAAGCATCTACCAGAAAGTAAACCATTAACCCCAGTCCATAAGCTGGGAATGTGTGTTTATCAACTTCTGTTGGCTAATCATGGTATTCCGCAACTTTCCCAGGGCTTAAGTAAACAATAAACACTGATACAGTGACTGGAATTTTTGATGAGAATGTGAAAGAGCTATTCCACAAACAGGATTCCTCTGTGAGCTTGAAACAAAGGCCATTTCTGCCCAATAGGAATGCTCCTTACCTTTTTTCCTATTGGCCAACATAGATTTATACTTCTGAACAAAAACTCACTTTGTGATATTTCAAACATAGATCTTAAAGGGGACTTCCAGCAAGTTCTCAAATTGTAAGCATAAAGGAGTGGATAAGATGTAAACAAAGTCATTTAGAGCGGTTTTATAAGACCCTAAAAGCAACAAAATTGGCCAAGAGTTTGTTACTTTTGGCCATATAGTGTGTGTGTGGGTGTGAGCGTGTGTGTGAGTGTGTGTGTGTGGGTGTGTGTGTGTGTGTGTGAGGTGTATGTATGTATATATGTGTGTGTGTGTGTGTGAGTGTGTGTACAGATTGACTGAACAGGTTAATTGGAAACAGGTGAGTGTCATGATTGGTTATAAAGCGAGCATCCCTGAAAGGCTCAGTCTTTCACAAGCAAGGATGGGGTCGAGGTTCACCACTTTGTGAACAACTGCGTGAGCAAATATTTGAGACCTTCGATCCCTCAGGCGGCACTCCATTAAAAACCGACATCATTCTGTAACGGATATTACCACATGGGCTCAGGAACACTTCAGAAAACCACTGTCAGTGAACACAGTTCGTCGCTCCATCTACAAGTGCAAGTTAAAACTCTGCCATGCAAAGTGAAAGCCATATATCAACACCACCCAGAAATGCCGCCGGCTTCTCTGGGCCCGAGCTCATCTGAGATGGACTGACGCAAAGTGGAAAAGTGTCCTGTGGTCTGACGAGTCCACATTTCAAATTGTTTTTGGAAATCATGGACGTCGTGTCCTCCGGGCCAAAGAGGAAAGGGACTGTCCGGATTGTTATCAGCACAAAGTTCAAAAGCCAGCATCTCTGATGGTGTGGGGGTGTGTTAGTGTCCATGGCATGAGTAACTTGCACATCTGTGAAGGCCCCATTAATGCTGAAAGGTACATACAGGTTTTGGAGCAACATATGCTGCCATCCAAGCAACGTCTTTTTCAGGGACGTCCTGCTTATTTCAGCAAGACAATGCCAAGCCACATTCTGCACGTGTTACAACAGCATGGCTTCGTAGTAAAAGAGTGCGGGTACTAGACTGGCCTGCCTGCAGTCCAGACCTGTCTCCCATTGAAAATGTGTGGCGCATTATGAAGCACAGAATACGACAATGGAGACCCCGGACTGTTGAGCAACTGAAGTTGTACATCAAGCAAGAATGGGAAAGAATTCCACCTACAAAGCTCCAACAATGAGTGTCCTCAGTTCCCAAACGCTTATTGAGTGTTGTTAAAAGGAAAGGTGATGTAACACAGCGGTAAACACGCCCCTGTCCCAACTTCTTTGGAACATGTTGCCGGCATCAAATTCAAAATGAGTGAATATTTGCAAAAAACAATAAAGTTTATCCGTTTGAACATTAAATATCTTGTCTTTGTAGTGTATTCAATTGAATATAGATTGAAAAGGATTTGCAATTCATTGTATTTTGTTTTTATTTTTTTACACAACGTCCCAACTTCATTGGAATTGGGGTTGTATATATATGTGTGTGTGTGTATAAATATACATTTGTGTGTGTGTGTGTGTGTGTGTGTAGAGTGTAAAACACCATTCTGTCAGAAATGCCCAGCAAACACACAACGTTGTTACAACATTGCCAAAAGGTAGTTCCGTTCACGTTGTGTGAACATGGTTGTCACAACGTAACTGTGTTTGCAGGGCGTCCAATACCCTGTTAAAGCATAACAATAACAGAACAGGACGATCGACACAGAGAGGTCCAGCGTGGGGAGCTCGGGGCAGCTGGCGCTGCATTTCATTAAAAAGAAAGCAAGACAGACAGAGAAGGACCCCCGTCGCCCTCTTGCGGACAGCACGCGGCGGTGTTTCCGCTATGCCCGCTGATGTCACGCGAGCTGATGGGCGGGTCCGAGTGGAGCGCGTGCGGTGGCTGAACGCAGCGGGGCTCTGGAGGGTGTCTGTTTATCTCGCCATTTTTTCTGTTTTTCTGTAGCCTTTTGAGGCGTTTCTACAGGAGGACTGCTCGAACACGGCTGTGGATATTTCCCCAGAGAGCGTCGGGTCGAAAATAAAAATGGGAAACTGCTACACGGTGGGGCCGAATGAAGCGCTGGTCGTCTCAGGTATCGTCAGTAGTAGTGGCTTCTTTTGGCTGTTGGCTCAACTGCTCTTGTTTACGGCATTGCTGCTGCCGAGCGTGAGGTGGCGAATTTATACCAAACGACGGTTGAAAAACAGCGAATTTCTCCTCATATATTTGGTTTTGTGGGGATTATGATGGTTTCGGTTTTGAATATATTGTATGTAGAGGTATTTTAGTCTGTTCAGGTCGACAGCAACAAGAAATATTCATTCAGCTGTAGAGCTGAAGGCAGCTTCTCGTTCGAATTTTTCCGTTCCACCTTAAATGGCGCAGCAGTTACATTCTGGCGCCTGTGATTTAAGGTGGAACGGGGAAATTTGAAAAAAGGGGTGAAGCTGAACCTTTTGGTTTAGGTTTGGGCTCGTAATCGACAAGATAAGTGCTACTTTCGCAGTGAGCGATAGAATTTGTGTCGAAATATTGAAAATAACCGTTTTGCAACTGGGTCACGATAACCGTCACCCCTGGAGAATGTCGGGAATCGGAGCGCGGCCCTCACACCCCAGGGTTAGGTTTACTTTCTTTGCCAATGTAGCCTGATAGAACCGTATATATTTTCAGTGATAACTGCTCTGCCCCTGTAAGTGTTGTGGAATTGACTTGTATTGTGCCTTGTGGGAAATTTGTCTTCAGCGTTACTGACACAGACACATTCAGACAGACATACAATTTACATATCAGCTAATTATGTCACATATTCATACTTAGACACACTCCATATTATTAGATTTATTGTCCTATATCTTAAAAAGTCAGCAAAAACGCAAGAATGTTGCCTTAAAGCCTATAGATAACACTCACATCTGTACACTGATAAAGTATGCCAAAAATAACAAATACATCTACATATGTATTATTTAAATGTCTGTATTTTGCCTGTTTATAGTTTACTGCCACATACTATACTCCTGTTAAAGATAATGCTATAAAACAGCTACAGGTATATTATAAGGAAATGAAAATTAGGCCATTATCTAATGACTATACAGCACTATAAATCCCATATTATGTTAAGTGATACTTTTTTAATCCCACAAACGGGGAAATTTCACCTCTGCATTTAACCCGTTCGTGAAGTGAAACACCACATACACACCAGTAAATAAACACACACTAGGCGGCAGTGAGCACACTTGCCCGGAGCGGTGGGCAGCCCTATTCACAGCGCCCGGGGAGCAATTGGGGGTTGGGCGTCTTGCTCAAGGGCACTTCAGTCACAGACTGTCGGCACCAGCAACCTTCCGGTCACAGGGCCAGTTCCCTATCCTCCAGCCCACGACTGCCCCCTAAATATAGGATAACTATGGATCTTTGCAGTAAGGCTGATAAAAATGTGCTATGTATAAATTTTCCATGACTTCATGGTTGTAGCAGTGAGGCTGCTGGTAACTGCTCACTGCCTATTTATGTAAAATGATCGCAGTTATCTCTTGGGTCAGTATTGACCAACCCAATGCTCATCAAGGGGTTTTGGGTTGAAAGGAACTACTGGCTCAGCTTCGAGGTTCAGTAGAAATGAAATGGGAAGGATTGTGGATGTGGGTCAGTTCTGGCTTAATTAAATGGTCAGCACAGATTTTGTGATGAGAAAATAACACTAGTAAAATAGTGATACTAATACTACAGGAGTATCTACTGAATGCTTACAGGAAACATAATTAGGTCAGTCAGTTAATGTAGTTTACAGTTATAGAAACGCACAGCTGCCAAGGCATTTCTAAACTAAATCCAGATATAGAACCTCAGGAGGCCTGCTTGTTTGGCTATGTAGTTATACGTTATATATACATTGTGTATATATATATATATATATATATATATATATATATATATATATATATATATATATATATATACACACAATGAATATTTCAGTTCTCTTCCTTTCAGCTGAAAGGCTTTGGTTTCTTGCTGAAGTAACCTTCAGGGCTTTCCCACAACTGAAAGGATATTGGAAACACTCGATTGTTTCTTGACAATAGCGGGAACTCTCTTAGAATCCAGTCACATGACAGACGTCAGTATTCCTGTTCATACACGTGAAGCATTTAATCAGAGACACGACAGCCAGGAGGTTCACATTCATTCATACATTTTGAGAGCTTACTGTATTCACACCGTCACAGTTTTAAAACATTAGCTGTACATGCACATGTAGTTTGAAACATGTCTTTCAGGGTCTGTCAGCTGACATCACATTGTGTCAGGACTGGTAATGAATTTAAATTTTGGTATATAGTTTAGACAATAGTAGCTTTTCACACTATAATTTTAGCAAATGGTTCTTGTTTTGGTCCCTTCATGAGTTGAAACATATCTCAAAGTGATTTAAGTTAATATTTATCTTTAATTTAAGATTTAAGTTAATATTTTCATGGTAAAGTGGTGCAATGTTTAGAAAAGCTGTGGCATGAAGTTGGTATTTTATATGACATTTACATCACGTCTTTTTCTATGTGTTTATTGGCTGGTTGCAAAGCAGAAATCTGATTACTGCCTTACAGACCCTTACAGAGTTTTCCATTATCTGATTGCGTTGAACAGATCTGATTTTCAGCAGTTATTGGACTATTAAGTGCATGTAAATGCACTCACTGTTTCTGTACATAGTACTTAGTCCCATCTTGAGGACACGTGCCTCTACACATCCCTTCCTTCTTTCAGTCTCCTGTATTTATTTTTGTTTTGTTAATTGAGTTGTAGGTTACAGATATGCCATTGTAACTGTCCCCTCCCTCTGTCTGGAACAGCAGCAGAGGGAGAGAGGGAGAGAGGGAGGGGGAGAGGGGGAGAGGGGGAGAGGCAGAGAGGGAGGGGGAGAGGGGGAGAGGGGGAGAGGCAGAGAGGGAGGGGCATCCTGGTATAGATGAGCACTCAGACTTCAAAGCCAGTGCAGCTCAGCCACCGAGATGCTGAAGTAGGCAATGCTGAATTAACTAAAAGCAGGACCTTCTCATTAATCTTTTGTTGTCAGGTCCTTGACATCACAGACATCTTAGTTTTCATGTTTGGAAAAGTAACCAAACTCCTCATGTTAGCAGTCAAGTAATCTGCCCATTATCTCTATGATTATTGGATTAATTAAGGACAAAACAATAAAAAAAATACATTGACCAAATTGTCGATAAAAGACAGTAAAAAAGTAACCAGTAACAAACCATGCAGAACCTTTCAAAAAGCCAAAATGCTTTACCGGTAAAAGAAAAACATTTAAAATGCCTTTAAAATGACTTGAATAGTAGTGAATGCATATGAATAAGTGTGTCTCCCAGGCTTTGTTTCTTACAGTAAAACAGTATAGTTGAATATGTAGTATGTTTTATCATCATGCAGATTGGCAACTGATGCATTTGATAAAGTGAAATGGGGTGGAAAGCTGAATACTATAGAGGGCTCTCTGTACAAAATGAGCTTCAATCACCCTGTGCCCTACCCCGCTTTGGCTCTGGACAAGCTGTACTCTCAAATGAGGCGATTGATCTGCCTGTTTACATTATACCTTATGGTTTGAAGGTACTAATGCCAGAGGCCATATAATGATATGAATGAATGATGAAGATGTAGGTCACATTGTAGGCTGTGCATGTGGCGCAAACTCAGAAAGAATACATCTCAGGCTGCTTAGATTCAATCTTTTCTCTTCTGATATTGAGTCTGATAATCTGAACTGAGGATTTTGGCCATCTGCACGTCAGTCCGATACCAGTGCTTTGTTAAAGGGGAATTATTTTTATTATCTTTTAAAATGCCTGTATAATTCAGTTGTTCAGATGCATTCAGAATGGATCAATGTGAAATGGTGCATTGTAGAGAAACTGTTTTAGATTTCTCTGGAATAGAAACCAGTGGCCACAGTACAAATATAGCCATTTTATGAAAAATATGTTTTCTTTGGGGGACTGTTTTGCCTTACAAGTACTCCTCTACTAGAAATGAATGGGGGGAAAAAAACTGCTAATGCTTATAGCAAAACTTTAAAGCAATGTCCCAAGCATTAGGCAGTGCATTTGTATCCATTTTATGTAGTAAAGTTCTATAAGGGAGCTTTTAGAGGCATTAAGCTCTTCGGACATCTGGTTTCTATCTCTAGTATTGTTGCTGTTCTGACCTGGTCAGTTTATTTGGAATGCTGCATTTCACATCGAACCACTCTTAACAACTATATGATGTTTACATCTCAACCATTTGAATATACAGAGGTTTTGTAAAATTTGTCAGTTCTTCTTTAAGGTGCTCCTGATTCATAGCAGCTGAGTAAATAAATGGACCATAATCCAACGTATCTTACACCAGCGTTCTTTTTAGGAATGTTGAAATTATTCGGCGAATCGGCTGTCGTCGATAATGTAGTAACCTGATAGTGATGTGGGAAAGGTGGTAATCACCGTTTTGGTAAAAGAGCTGAGAGAGACTTAACCGTTTCTGAACTCGAACGGACCGCTGCTTGCCATGTTTTCACTGATGCCAAGCACAAATCAGATGCATTTTAGCCATAAATAAAATCCTAGTGAGACATCGCTTGTGTGCTTAATTTTATTTAATAAGTTTGTGAGGGAAACAGTATTTGGTCTTTGTGATTATTGCCTATTTGCAGCGAAAGCACATCCACCATTATTTCACCTGTAGTAGGGACCTAGGCTTATCTAGGAACCAAAGAAGGAGTGTACCTTTTCACAGTGGCGGAGATGAAGCGCGTACTACGCTGCTCAATCAGTGCTCAATTACTATCTGTAATTTCCGCATCATTTCGCTTTGTTTGCATAAAGTTAACACTAGTTGTCGGATTTACAGAGAGAGATTTGTTTAGACACTGCCTGTCTTCATTTCTCTCTGCTACACACTATAATAATAGCTTTACTGCACAGCTTAATTTATTTAATGTGAATGGAATCAAAATGAATGCTGAGGTGCTTTGGAACGTCAGGTCACCTCAAAGTGAAATAAGCGAGCTATAAAGACGAAGGTAGCATAGACCGGCTAAGTTAACCCTACCCTGAAAAGAAAGTTCCTCTGATCCGCGTCTACGGTTGCGATGAATTGCCGTGATGGTCCCGATGTAATAACTGCTGTTATTATGAGAGATCCTTTCTTTAAATCTGGAAAGCGCATGGACGTAGCTTTGGAAATCACGTGCAGCTGAAGTTTTTCCAGCAAGGGAGCACTGATAGCTCGCATCACCACGAATCTGCGGCAGAAGAAGCTTGTAATGACAGATGTAGTTCTCTGAAGATGCTGTTATTCATGTCAGATCATTAAATATCTGAGTTTTATTAGAGATTTTCAACTAAAACAGTTAATATATTAAAAAAAGCATAAAGTAGCATAAAGACTAAAGACTGCCACAGACCGTGGCCGCTGTTATCACTAATCACAATACTCAAAACGGCTCTTGGCTCAGCAAAAAGGGGAAATTTGTTTTGTTATTTGAAATGTTAATTTCTCTAAGAGCAAAGCAATGTAGTTTTTCTACAGACAGACAGGCAGTCCTCTGTCAAATAAGGATGTGGTTGTGAGGAGAGTTTATACAGATTGAAGTCTGATGGCAGCATGTTGCAACAGTGATCACATGAGTGCATGTACCGAATCACAGGAAGCTGTATTGTGGCCAATGGCATGACCTGATCTCCGGTATTCACTGAACGCTCTGTGGGTGTTCAGATAAGAACATATGGCCTGTTAAATTCTGAGCATGTCTGTGGAGTTTGTCACTGAAGCAGAATGCCACAGTTAATAGAATCATTTGGCAAAATGTCCAATTTTCCCAACTTCCCGCTTTTGCCAAATCCAAAACGACGCCTGTTCAGTATGTGAAGTTTTTGCAGTCTTGCACTGGAGTAACGTGATCACCTGCATTTGTCGTTTTGGAGAAAACTTTTGTGGCAAGAGCACACCTTCAGTACTCTTCACTGGCACTAAAGGATTTTGTGTGGCCTGTAAGCAGTGTTTCTTTGCACATGAAACTTGTGGTGTTTACAAACCCTGTGGTTCTGCAGCGGTGAGACGAGCTCTGGGGAGACCTACTTTCACAATGTGGTACTGAAATTACAGGAAAATGTATGTAGTGGGAGGGGGAAGTTTGCAGGTGGCTTGAGTGTTTTTATTGCTTGTGCCTTTGTTGAGCTTGGAAATGTTTGAAAATTAATGGCATGCTGTTTTTAGTTGTCAATATATAGGCAGTGCATACACAGATCAATACCCATCAGCTTATTTGCTTGCTTGTTTTTTTTTGTTTGGTTTTTTTTGGAATAACATTGAAGGTCAGGGGTGGGCAAATGGCAAAAATATTATATCATGAAACTTCAAGACATTTTCACGATACCCGATGTGCATCACAGTATTTAATTTGTCTAAGATTTAATACAATGGATGGAACCATTTGAATAGCACTGCAGAGTTTTTGTAGAATTAGACTACCTCCATAGTGTATGGACTGCCAGGTAAAATTTGTTAATGCATTACTTTTAATGCTTTCAATGCTTCAATACTACTTGTTCACCTTTCACAGGGAGTAAACAGGTGTCTTTGAAGGCATACAGAAGATCTGTGATATCCTTGATAGCTGTGAAGATTTTAAAACAAAATGAAAATTCTGCCTTGAAGAACAGCTTGTTTTATGTGTGGTTATTTTGTGTGCTAATGACCAAGCTTGAACTGCCAAGCAGTTTTATATGTCCCCTATAACTTTGCTAGACAAAGTTAAATACAGAAGTTCAAAGTTGTTGTCTTGATGAATCAGCTGTCATTGGCAATTAGTGTTATATGCAAATTTCAAATTATTGTACTGATCTGTATGGTATTAAACAGAGCATTGTAATTTTTTCCAAAAAAGTTGATTGCAGTAGATTATTCAGTAGATTACTTGATTACTAATATAATCAGTGGTAAAAGTGCTAGCAATGCGCTTTGGAATGATTAAACTGATATGGCGGATAGACGAACAGAAGACTATTGATTATGTTTACATTTTGTCACTGATATGTTCCCTAGGTGGCTGCTGTGGGTCCGACCAGAAGACCTACACAGTGGGAGGATGGGCCTGGGCGTGGTGGCTTCTGACTGATATACAAAAGTAAGAATATTTTGTTAAATATGCAGTTTGTCACTCTTCTCTATATGCTGTCATTTTAAAATCATAAACTCCTGGGTAAAGTTGAGCTTGAAACCCATAGGGCTATGCTTTTTGCACGGTGAGTTTATTTTGCTTTAGGTACAGTTATTTTTATGTTATGCAGTTGCATCATGCTATTTATTATTATTATTATTATGTGTTCATCCATATTATCCCTGCATCCATTTTTAGTAAGAAAATATTGACAGAAACCCTGGTAAATGTTAGGAAGTGTCTGGCTACACACTATTAAACCATACAAAGCAGCCAGGAAGCTTTTTTCCCCCTCATCATTGAGGCAGTAGTTGAGGCAGGAGAAGTTACTGTGATCAGCAGTGATCAGCAGCTGCTGGGTACAACACAGTGACCAGAACTTTTGTGATAAATATTTTTGTAATTGGCAAAAAAAAGTTTTAAAAATGAAGATTAAAACATAACATTTATTCAAAATACATATCTTGTACTTTATTTAATGAAGTGTCAAGTTCAGGAGTCAGTACTGAGTCAAGGAATTGTTATTGGCATCGGTATCAGAACATTTAGAGTGATACCAAGCCCTCAATTGATGAAGTGTTATGAGTATGAGAGCTGGAGCCAGTCCAGACCCCCACAGACAGTGTATACACATGCTTCATCAGCACATCAGCTCGCTGCTTTTCCTACACACACTCACCAAAGTGTGGAAAAACAAACATTAATATTGCCACAAGGTCTGATGGAGATCAGCCTCAGTATAAAAGCCCAGTCACACTAGATTATCAGTAACATTTTGCGAGTGAAATTACATTCATTTCAGTGGATGAATGGGTTTGCTTCACTTCTAGAGCAAAAAAAAATGCACGTGAAGCATTGTTTAAGGTTCAACTTTGTTGAGATTTGACGTTCAAATTAATGTCGTTCACTGAAAGCACAACTGCTTTGGCTGCATTCACCTCTGAAGGCGTGGTACTTTATACAGCAGCACTGAAGATGCGAAATAAAAGAAACACTCATTGCACATCCAATACTTTCAATATCAATTCCTGCAACAGTCACGGTGCAAACAATGTAATTGCTACATTGAAAGTAAGGGACAACAGAATATCTGGTACAATGAGTCCTGAATAATTATGGTGTAACATTTTGGGTTTGGTGGAGCAGCAGCATTCAAATACAGCGCGAGTGCTCGTACCCCCCTTTACGTTACTTTTTGTCATAAAATTGCAACACATTGGCCAAAATAAAAAATATTAAATTGCGAGAAATTTGCAATTTATGCTGGACTCAAGTTGTGCATCATTAATTTTTACTTTTTTATCTTTACTGTTGTTTTTATTTCTGTTTATGGTTTTCAAGTTATCTGGTTGCTCACTTGTTAACCACCATTTTCTAGCGTAGTGTGACTGTAGCTTTGCATGGACAGGGGGACTGACCTTCCAGCTGTAGCCTTAAGCTAGTACTAGCTAGGCCAAATATGGCTGTTAAACAGGTTTTCATCAACGATAATGGTAGTCCAAGCCCAGTGCCAATATTTATAAAGAATCTTGGAGTAATAATGTTAATCTAACATCAGTCCCTGTAGTTTTGTGTGAAATGCATAAACTGATTCCAGATCAGAATTTTTACTCTGTTTAATGAATATGGATGCAGGCCTAGTCTGTGTATGAGACACTACTATAGTACAAAAAACATCTGCATAAAGGGGGTAAATCAATAATATATAGCAGGAATCAAGTTGTCTGTCTAACTAGGAGAGTATCTTTGTCATCCATCCAATGAGGGTTGCTGTGGTCCATTCATCATTTTAATGTTACATTTTTGCCACTTGATTAGCTTTAGTATTTATTTATTTTTGCTCTCAACAGCCAATCCTTAAATGATTTTCTAGATATTTTCCATATTTTATAGATGTTGTTTCACAGATAAAACATTCTTTCATGACTGTTTTGATTTAGTGAAATGTTCCTATACAAGTGCTGCATCTGAAATATTTCCCCTTTTCTGAAGTTTCTCTAAATGCCTGCTAAATGTCTTCCTCTTTGTGCCTTGCTAACCTGGCTTGCTGTATGTTTGACTTACCCATGTCTCTCTCTCATACGCGTTCACTGGGATCCTAGGCTTACCGCTCGGTGAAAGAGATCTTTGTGGTTCACTATGCTAAAAAAAAACCCAGCAGAATGGAATGTGTTGAACAGTGAGACAGAAGGAGGCTTGAATGACTGAGAAACATTGTATGCATTTGTGGAATTCCATATTGGAGACAGTGCTGGGTGATTTAGTTTCAGAAGTATTGAGAAGGGATGCCTCAATCCTTTATTTTGTACCCCACCACAATTAGAGTACTTTCATTTTTTGTTTTCATAGATAATACAGTCACATAATTTGGTAAAATTTGTAAATTTTTTACTATGAACATAATTTAATGTGATGCTTTGGCTACCTGTTTCTTTAATATTTTGCAGTTAATCATTTTAAAAAGTTACTTTGAACATTACACTTTTGATATGCACACATAGTATACGTTCAGAACTTATTGTCTGAAATAACTAAACGTTGTTAAGCTGTTTCTGCTAATAGAGGTCTTAAATCGAAAGCATCGGATAGAGTGATGGAGCCAGAAATGTGGCTCCAACACAAGTCGAAACAGTATCACTGCTGATAATACAGGTTTTATATTCCAGTAAAGTATTTTCAAACTGCGGACATTAAGATCACTTTCTTTACTTCTGAAAATGCACCTCACTGCTTTAGTTTGTAGATAATGCTCATTTAGAACATTTCTGCAACAGTGGCGTAATTAGGACTCCAAAACCAAGAAACGCAGGATCGGAATTTGACTATATCTTATCCATTATACAGCAGTTAGTTCCGGCCATGCAAACTGATTGGTTGAAAGGCGTTCTAACCGTACTGTTATTTCACCATAACATCACAGGTTTTTCACAAACACTGCATCACTCCGCTGAAATCCCGTTGCTAGGCAAGGAGTTTGACAGCTGTAGGAGACACTCAAGCCATTTGAATGTTTTAACTTCTTATCTTGCGCACAAACAGATCACATTTGATCGACAGCCAATTTGCTCAGACTTTGAAGATGAAATGACACTAAATTCCCAAACTGTCAGTTGGTCTGTGTGGAGCTGGGGAACGAAATGCTGGCTGTGCAGCAAGTGAGCGGAGCTCGTTACTCTGAGGTAGCAGTGAGCTGCTTGTTGAGGAATTTGGTGGAAGGAATTGCTAACATTAAAACATATTAAACGCCACTGTCCTGTTTATCTATTTCATACTTTACCTCAATGTTATTTCACAATAACACGCTCCCTCTCATGTTCTATTGCTTAAATAAAATATGCATGGGTGGAATCAGGACATGCCTTGTTTTGATAGATAACAAAAAAAACTTCACTGCAGTGTGAAGGATTTAGTCCCTGGTTTTGCGTATGACTTTTGTTGCGGTGCCTCAGCAGAATGGAGACCATGGAAATCTGAGCTTGTTCCTGGTTGTGCTGAGCTGCTAAGACCTCTGTTTTGGGGCGGGGCTGAGAGCCCCTCCCTTCCTCGGTCTCCCTGCCAGGCAGAAGCAATCTGCTTAGTGGCTGCTGTTAGTGTCACACTGATGTAATTACTCAAGATGGAGTAGAGGAGGGAGAGCCTGTGCTTGGTTCATTGCTATAGCGGGTATTAAAAGACAGGGCTTTAGAGCAGCAGAACAACGAAGCAACAACAGCAGAAGGAATAGTTATGGTGGCATTAGCGAATTTCACTTCATAACAACACAAATTCATGAAAAGAAAATGTGATGCAATTTTAAAAAAAAAAGAAGAATAAAAAGAAATTTGCTTCCATTTTTCTTCAGACATCATCTCCATTCCACCAGCGTTGGAGCTGTTGCTTAGTGATTTGCTTAGTGGTTTACTTGGCCACAGCGCTAATGCACATTTATTTCAGGTTGCTGTAGCTTTCCTCACAGTCCTTGTAGCTTAATGTCTGTATTCTTACAACAAATACTGCCTCATCTTTGTTGAATTGCATGTTTATTATATATAAGGAAGTGCTAATAGTGTTCTTTGTGGTTTTATCACATCTAAAAATTTTATCTAAAATCATGTTGCATGTTTGTATTGATCTTCCATGTTAAATGTAAGAATTGTTTACACTGATGTTGTTTTTATATATACGTTAGAGCTGGGAGATGTTATCACGATTAACAAAATTTCTATTGTTCGATATCAGTACATATTACGATAAATGTCAGTTAATTATTTCTTTTAAGTTTGACGGCTGATTTTTGCTCCGGGGTGATTAGTCGCTGTTTTAAACTATCCTTTATGGTCGGAACATGATAAACACTCACCAAACATTGCAACATTTCACAAGTCTGTCATGGGACAGTGGGAGAAAGTGTCTGGTAAGCTGTTTTTATCAACTAGAAAAGCATGGCTGCAGTTTTTGTAATAGTCATAATTTAAGAAAGAAAACATTATTTTTAGCTGTCATTTCAGCTGTCTGGTGACGAGTGCTCGGCTATCCTGTTACAAATGCTAAACAAGTCGCCAAGAACAGTGCTAAACTGTTTAGTTTCTCAACAACATCAACTTGGTACGCAAATATTACAACAGCAAATATTAGCTGGCTCAGTAGGTCAATGAGGCATCGGACCGTCTTGGTGCCATCAGTCCTATCACTGCCATGTCAGAGCACATTATTGTGTTCAAACACCAGCAAGCAGACAATTGAAGTAAAGTATGTTTTTCCTTCTGCTCTAAAGTTACCATTTTGGAGATACGAGATACGTTTTGTTCTGACGGCAGCTCTGTGTGTGTGTGTGTGTGTGTGTGTGTGTGTGTGTGTGTGTGTGTGTGTGTGTGTGTGTATATATATATATATATATATATATATATATATATATATATATATATATATATATATATATATATATATATATATATATATATATATGACATAATTTAATAGCCAAAAATTTAGAAATACATTTTTGGCCAGACTTTGTGGCCATGAGAGAGAAATTCCCACGTTTATGTTCTTAAAGAGCAACTTTGCTTATGGTGGATGGTAATGAATTAAATCACAATAAAAAATCAGGTCACGGACGACTCTGTGTCAACAACTCCCTCCTGACTACGAGGAAAAAGTTACAAACTTCTGCAAATTCACTCAAACAAGGATAGCCAAGGATTCCATCGGACCAGACAACATCATAAATATGGATGAAGTACCTTTGACGTTTGACTTGCCTCTCACCAGGACTGTTAACAAAAAAAGGTGAATCGTCCATCACGCTCAAAACAACTGGCCATGAGAGAAGAACACATTTCACTTGTGTTCTGAGCTGCTTTATTTTTTTAACCAGCCGTGTTACAGGCACTGTTCGGAAAAAAAAGCATTTACAGTACGTATTTAATTAAAACTTTAAAAAATCTTTCTGTGTAAATATCTCATGTTACAACGTGGACACCTGCGGCTTATAGACAAGTGCGCCCTATATATGTACAATTTTATTTTTTTAAAGTAAGTGGGTGCGGCTTATATTCAGGTGCGCTCAATAGTCCGAAAATTACAGTACATTACATTTTACATTTACATACACATGCAGAAGCACCTCAGCCTCATCAGCCATGATGCACTCTTGGTCCTCCCTCTGTAAATTATTAATATTCACAGAATTATTTTTATTTATTTGTTTTTGGGAAAAGGACATTGAGATGCACCTGTGCTTATGTGAGCAAAAATTATAAGCAAAAATAAAAGTATAAGCCTTTGGGACAAGTCCTCATGCCACTACATGCCATTGACATTTCTTGACCCTGAAAGGGCCTTATATGTCCATGGACGTTAGTGGATAAATGGGCCATTTCCTGTGTGAGAAGAGATTTTGAGCCCACCCAACTTGCAGAGTCGCTGATAAGAGGACATATAATGGTGCTGTTTGAGAATTATTTGTTTTAATGGCCAACATTTATTGGCTATTTATTATGATGTGCATTTTAGTACCTGCAAGATTGTTCAGTATTGGTTTAACAATAGACTGGGACTGATATCTCAGTGCAGTACTGTGACAGTGTGCGTTTGTGTTACGTTATCTAATGCAGTTGCATTGTTTCAACACAAGTTTGCACCAATCGGCACCTCACTACAGCATTCCTCCTGCTTTAGTGCAGCCTATTTCGACCATGGGGCCGTCTTTCTTCGCTAGGGGTGCTGTTGAAACATATTCTGATATTGCTGTGATAATAAAATGAATTACAATTCCGAACGATAGTTACACAACTTACCATCATCAAATTTTGTCTCACATGCCCATTTCCCTGTGTCACAGCATGACCCCCATGGTCAGCATATGACTCTGTAAAGGCTGGTGTAAATAGCCTACTCTTGTGGGGTTTTTTCCATTACAAGAGTGTTGAGTGAGGCACACAAACTAGCATGGAATGTTTTTGCAAAGAAAGGCTCCAGAATCAGATTTGAATCTGAGCCAGCAATTCCATCATCCAGTGGTAGTTCAGCAGTGAGAACAGAGGCCTGCAGCAAGACGAAGAAAAGAGTACAACGACAGCTACTTCTCATCTGGTTTAATCTTTACTGGGGATCCATTATGCCCTTTCTCTGTATGCCAAACCAAGCAGTGGTTTCAAGCATAACGTACATCAAGAGCAAGTACAGAGAGCGAGTGAGGGCTGTGGAGCAGGAGCTCCGTCTCTGCCTCTCATCCATCCCTGCTAGAATAGGGCAAATGTGTTCATCATCCCAGGCTCAAGTTTTCCATTGATAGCAAGTCTCATTTAAAGAGAGAAAACTCACTTTAGGGTTAAATTAGAACAAATAAGACATTTCTCAGATAAAATGTGGCGAAAATAAATGATGTAATCATTTAATAATACTTGAGGTAGTATTAGTTTAAGCAGTGATTTGTGCCATCTGATGTATTTTTTCTAATAGTTAAATGTTTTCCAAGCCAAACATCCGCAGATGTGATGGATAGTAAAAAAAATAACTTTGTGGTGTGGTATTATCAAAATGTATTTTGATAAAAAAATATATTCAATGATAAGTAATACATTGTAATTTGCTTGTTTACAGTAATTTCTTGTCAAGGTATCTGTTGAGATTTGTTCATTAACTCTAGAAAATGGGTTCTGGTTCATTTTTTTTTTTTTTTTCCTTCAAAAATTATACAATTCTTCAGAGCCTTATTGCCATTTTTGACATAGCAGTGATGGGCTTACTGGAGCCAGAAATCAAACTGGTCTTCTGTGGATGAGGTGAGGGTGGTATCCACTTTGCTCCAATTGAGTGAAGTGTAAGTAATGGTAAACAGTAGTGAGTGCGTGTGCATCGTTGAGTGTGCGAGCTAAAAATAGAAGTTATCGGTTTTAATTATAGGTTGTAATTCCAGTATCAGACAGATAAATCCATTCTCATTTAGCAGCAAATAATATACACCTGAAAATGATGGTTCTTCAGTGGTTTTCTTAGTCAGGAAAATGGTTCTACATAGAACCATGAACACTCACAGAACCCTTTGCCTGATTAAAGAGTTCTTTGCATTGTGAAAGGGTTCTTCAGATTGATAGAGAATGTGCTGTAGATGGCTCTATATACAAAAGGGTTCTATATAGCACCAAAAAGGATTCTTCTGTTGTAACAAGCCTGACATCATAACAACAGAAGAACCTTTTTTTCGGTGCTTTAATCGTGCAAAGGGTTCTTTTGAGTTTTCATGGTTCTGTGAAGGCCATTTTCTTTACAAAGGAACCCTTAACCCTTGAAGAGCCATTATTTTTAAGTCTGTATACAGTCTGTCAATATTTCATGCAGCCCCTGTTTTATATATATAAAAAGCAGGTATTATGTTTACTTTGCTTATGTCTTCCTCATTTAGTTGAGGGTGTTTAGTCATAAGAATGTTAAGAATTGTGTTGTGTATTGTGCTGACATATGAGTGTAGCCAGCTGCCACGTCTTATCGGACTTCTCGGCGCCTGTGCTTGGAGGATAATTGGAAAACACTCAGTTCTGCCACATGATCATGAGATGCCCATCTGTGCCAGCGATTGACAGATCACAAGTGCAGCTCAGTACTTTAACTACTTTTGTAGATTGTTTTTTAATATGGGAGCTGCAGAGTAACAGGGAGCTGTTGTGATGTCTGTGCGTTTAATTTCATGCCAGTTGTGGATCTGTACGTGTATTGCTGTGATGCTGGTCATGGTGTGGAGGTGTGTATGACTGTGTATTATGGAGACATCTGCTGTTTTAACTAGTGTGGTTAAAGAGAGATTTTACACTGATTATGTTCAGTATTAGGGCTGTCAGGATCACTTGATTAAATTTAATTACATCGTTAAAAATACTAATTGATTAAAGTGCACATTCTCAATGAATGAAGTTACTGATCACGATTTGAACGATAAGCACAGTTGTAATAAAGCCATGTTCATGAGAATGAACTGGCGGTCTGTGATATACGTATATTATCTGCAATATTATCTCACATTATCTGCAATATTATCTCACAAAAAATGTGCAAACTGACGTTATTGGGTATTATCTGATACCAAAAACACACCTTGGAGGATCTACGCATTTGCTCCGTCATTGTAGCCTAGTAAGACACTTTTTTTTGCAATATGATTCCTTTAAAGTTTGCGGTGCGTATTTTTGAGCTGGTACCTTGGTTGGATTCTGTTGTGGACTCCAGACTCCTGAAGCTTTTCACAGAAGGTAAAATACGTTGTCTGTAACGGTAACCAATTTCTGACATAGTTTGTGGATTGCAGTCTTTTGAGCATTATCCATCTTTTCAAAGCCAAACCACTTCTATGTGAGTGATCCATGTGTAGCAGTTACATCTAGATTGCAAGGCTGGTGACGTCTTAACTTTGTCTTCTGACGCAGTTTGTTCACTTATTTTAATTTCAGTCATGTTTTTAGGCAGTTATGCTATCTTAATTTGTGGTCTGGTGACCATGCCCGTGCTAGCAGACTGCAGGCATTGTCAATGCGCTCGCGCAGTCGCCTGTTCTATGTCTATATATCTATACATGACACATTGATTGTGTGGACTCACACGGTGTGATTTTGATTTTTTTTTTTTTTGCTTCTGTGAAATGCAAGTTAAATGAAATAGATATTGTATTTGCTAGGACGTTTAAAAGTGCAAGAAACAGCGATAATAAGCAATTATATAAAATGTTTTTTTTCTTGCTTATACTGCTATTAAGCTTGCAGCATAGCAGTTAAATGTTTTTCCAGTTTCTAATGTTCAGATATTATGAGTATTTTATTTCCCTTATTTACATGCCTTGTTTACATTAAGGGAAAGTACTTGCACTGTTTTATCTCAGTAATACTCAATGGTGATTTCAGTGTTTTTGTATAACTTTTACTTTGGTTTTAAGTAAAGAAATAAGACTTTTTTTTTTTAACTTAAATATGTTGTTTCCATTAATGTCATTAGTAATCAACAGTTAATATCCTATTACTGAAAGCAACCAGTACAATATAAGACTTTTAAAAACACAGTTTTTGAAGAATGCAAAACATTGGTTACTTATCATTATTAACAAAATTCAAGAAAGTATTGAGAGAGAATTTTTTGTCAATATCGCACATCCTGAGTCTGAACGTCCTCCAAAAAGGAAGCTGTTAGCAGTCAAGTAACTTTTGACAAAAATGTCCATATTGATTGAGCCTTACTCTCAATCTAAGCTTGGTTGATTGCAAGTAGTTTTGCTAATGTTACTCATTAAAGTTGGATTAGGTTTTCATTAGGGATGCATTGTTATATTTAGATTTTGAGGTAAAGTTGCTTGTTCCATGTTTTTTTTTTTTGTACAGTATAAGCAGTATTAAGATTAGTGTTTTTATTTACTTCCAGTCAGTTGAATGTAGTGTGTGATACCCATGCATGTTAAATCAAGAGCCTCGAATGGTGAAATGCGTAAATTCGTAATGCAGGACCTTTAGATTTCATGGAACGTTTTTCAGCGCAGATTAAAATTTGATCTTTTGCTTCAGGAGATACACGATGATGGTGAATATAGGACTGCAGTTGCAATCTTACTCCCCTAACCCCCTATGCTCCCCCACACTAAAATGATTACTTAATTTCTTTGATAATATTGTGCTGTCCTGCCCCTCCTGTTACCCCTTTCCTTCCTTTCCTATCCGCCTGCCTGCGTAGACTTTCTCTGGAAGTAATGACCATCCTGTGTCGCTGTGAAAATATCGAGACCTCGGAGGGCGTCCCCCTGGACGTGACGGGGGTGGCTCAGGTAATGCAACCAGTCCAAGCAAGCCAAAAAAAAAAACCAAACAGACAAACTGACTCCGCACTGATGGTAGAGATAGGGTAGCTGGAGGCAAAATAAGTCACAGCATCCGAGGTTGTATTAGGAGATCTGGTTGCTGACTTCGAGTGTGTGCTGATCTGTGTGTCCCTGGTCTGTGCATTTACACACACACACACATGCTCACATGCAAGTGCTGTTTTATATATTTGTCTTCTTCTGCAGTGAAGTGGAGAGAGAGTCAGCTGTCACTAACTTGCTTTTGGCTCTTGGCGCATCATCCATGCTGAGCTTCCCCGTGCACTGGCTAAATGGCTTTGGTGGTCAGTTTTGCTTGATCCCACTCTATTTGATCCCACCCCATTTCAGGGTGAAATGGACTAGTCTATTGGTTAAAACAGTTGGCTATTAGATTTTAAAGTTGCAAAGGTTTGATATAAAGGGCTGCACAATACATCAGCAGCTGGTTTAATATTAACTGATACCTGGGACCTTAAATGGTGGCTGGTAATTATATCTCAAATTAGTGTATGTAAAATTTATTAGTGTCTTAAACCCATTGGATTATGGTGTCATTTAAAAAATAAATTTCTAACTGATATTGATCACATTCACTGGAGTAAAAGAGACATCTCGTTTCAGCTAAACCAATTAGTTTTTTTTTTTTTTTTGGCTCATACATGTTTAATTAAAAATTAGTGCTGCCTTATGTCGGTGACTGAAATATTCATTGATGAATGGTAAAATGAAAAATCAAAGTCTGTAGTCAGTGCACAGTGGATCAACTGTTTGGAGTGAATGACTGCTTTTGTGTTGTTTTTTGTAAAATCTGTGCCGCCAGATTTGTGTTGTTTTCCATATTTGTGTTATTTTTGTGTTTTATCTGCTTTCTTTTCTTTCCTTCCTTCTGTCCCCTCCATTCCTTCCCTTAGACCATAGCCAAACTCTTTTTTTTGTTTTGTTCTTCCTTTTCTTTGCGTCTCCCAACAGGATAACCCTAGAGATTATGACCCTGCAGCCCAAGTGTGAGGATGTTGAGACAGCCGAGGGTGTGGCTCTTACAGTCACAGGGGTGGCACAGGTAAATTCATCACACCTCTTCCAGCTCCATCTCCAGCTTGTCCCAGGATGCCTCAGAACCTGCACCCTTCCCTTTTAACTTTATAACTGTTCTTTTTTTCATGGTTTTGACCCAGTCTCTTCCCCTCCTCCACTGTTTCCTAGTTCGTGCCAAGAGTTCACACAGTGCCAAACTTCTGTCATTCGAGTGAAGGTCACTCACTCTCACTTTCTGATTGGTCAGACACTCAGTGAGTCAGTTTGTTATTTCAGGTGCTAGGCTAACTCCGCCAAGCCAGCGGACATTGTTGATTACAAACTAAAAAATGGTTTGGGTAATGATTTATAACTTTAAAATCTTGCAGACTCAGTAGACTTCTTAAAAATTCAAACTATGAATAAATACGAAAGACTGCAATAAGATATTGATTGGAGAGATTTTTCAACCTAATCTCTGTCTGCCACTTTGGTGTCATACAGCTGAATACTGAAGACACTCCTCTCAACACTTTTACCTGTACTTTTAAAAGATTAAAAAAAAAACACTTAGAAGTTACACATAGAAGGCAGTAGATAAGGACAGAAACAACTGCTTATTGGATTTAATGGCTTTAGGCCTGTGTGGGGAAACCTGTCAATTTTTGTTCATACAATAGAGGAGCCGCAGGTAGCAAGAGTTCAGTTGCTTTTTAAAAAAAAAAAAATCTTTTCGTAATGCAAATGGAGACTTTTCAAAATTTTTACCAGGCCAGCAGGTCTGCCAAACAGCTTATGCATTGGATTTTATCCAACAATCTACCTGCTTCATTGGTTATTCCAAGAAGTTTTCCAATCCAGAATCTGGGCAGGGTACTTGACGGACTTACCTCAGGGATGGTCTATATAATAACTAATTTAGGTTTATTTACTGTTATGTTTTATTAAGTTGTGATTTATTTTTATATCATTTATGTGCCAAGACTTGTAGAACAGAACGGATTTGCTTGTTCAATTCAAGCAATTCAAGTTTTTCTGTCTCATGTGGAACTAAACCTTCTTCAAAGACCTGAACAAATATGCAGCTGACTTGACTGTCAGAAAGAACAAGCTAGGGTTTTACGGCCAACTGTAGAATTACTGATACTTCTCGAAAATTACACCCTGTAGGGTAGTTTTTTTTTTTTTCATCCAACTTACAAATATTTATTTTGGAAGACAGTTCCTTTCAGATTCCCCAAGAGCTTAAGAGTTTACTTGTTCATGAGCTGTTTCAGGACTTTTTTTTTTTTTAACACCACCGTTTAGAAATAATGTAAACAAAGGAATTGTAGCCTCAGAACATACCATGTTTTTCAGATTACTGATTCTTGCTTCTTCTAGAGCTCCATTTATGAATTTTACTTTGTCATGTTTTTTAAATAAACAAAACATTTCATGTGGTTTATACCTCATGTTTTAATAGTGTCCAATGCTGTTTTAAGGCATACAAGTCTTACCAGATTCCTATTGAATATTCTTACAACAGTGTGTTCAGCAGTTCAGTTTCTTGTAGTTCTTTAGTTGCTTAAAGTATACTGCTAGCTTTAGTAAGGTAAATTCTTACTCAGCCTTTGTTTTCACTTGGAAATACATTAAGGGTGGCCCTAATTTTCAGTGCAGCCAAGCATTTACCGTGCCAAGATAAAAAGGGGAAAAATTATAAAACAATTAAAATTTAATTAGGAAGGGAAAGAATAAAACAAAACCAAGATGTAGTAGTGACTACACATTAATAGATTTCAACATAAAAGCATAAATAAGGCAGACAACATTTTATAACAATAATGATTACAATTAATAATAGTAACAGAATTAAGACCTAATGAAGAATTTACGATTTTAATCAGCCAAATAAAATGAAATAATTATTGCGGGGGTTGGGGGGGGTGTCAAATTCAGGAGAAGGTTGAACGTGCTTTGTGAGACAGGCTGCTGGCCTCCAGTTAATTGCTCTCTAAAAACAGAGCCTCCCCATGGAAACCTGAGGACTATGCCACTGGAGTCTTGCATTAGCAACTTTGGCTTACTTTAAAGCAGTGCTTAAGTGCAAAGTATTGAAATTACATTGGGTTTAGCTCAGGACTAACATAAAGCAATGGTTTGTCCATAGATTAAATTTACTTAAGTTTCTCCTTATCCTACATTTTGTTTATTTTTATGGAAAACAGCATGTTGTGCAGTGCTGGGAACCACATAAGTAAGTCAGCAGGAGCTTGGCAAACTAGTGGCTATAATCTTTACTTGTTACTACAGTAACATTACTTGTTAGCTACAGTAGCCTTGTAGAGTAAGTGCAAAAATAAAGAAGCACCAGATGTCCAGATTTATTTTGACCAAACTTTAAAACTAAGCCTGTTGCTGCTCAGTCCATTGAACCCAACTTTATAGCATGTCCCTCAAATTTATGCTCTTCACATTTATCAAGCTCTCTCTTGCTCATGTTCTGCGGTGATTCTGCCGTCTGCTGACTATCCTGACAGTAACATCATTGTAACTTGATGAAATGCTTTTCTGCTATAGTAAGGCCTCTGGCCCGAACAAGCACATTTGTTTGGACCAGGCTAAGCAAAGCCTTGAGAGTTTCC
Source organism: Pygocentrus nattereri (assembly GCF_015220715.1). Lineage (NCBI taxonomy): Eukaryota > Metazoa > Chordata > Actinopteri > Characiformes > Serrasalmidae > Pygocentrus > Pygocentrus nattereri. Next base: position 10,054,017 of record NC_051233.1, on the reverse strand, counting down.
ATGGAGACCAAGGATCTGTGCGAGAGGCTTCCTGAAAGTGCCCTAATGGCAGCATTAGGTGGAGCTTTTTTCCGGACAGTGGAGCTCACGCCATAACCCTGTGATGCTGGTTGAGTCATGCACATTAGCCAGCTGAGGAAGCATGATATTTGTCTGGCCATTTTACACACACTGTTAACAAGAGGAGACATTTCATAATAGAAAAAGTCCTGCCCTAGGGCCAGATGGTCAATAAGCTTAAGGACTTCATTGCCCCTACCTCTTGCTAATTTTGTCTTTTCATAAAAAAAACCTCTAGCATCAACAGCAGGTCTCTAATATTTCCAGTCATGTGAATTAAGATTTTAGTGCTTAAATCCAGTTTCAAAATTGTGATCAATATCAGTTTTATTGAGTGAAAACAGAAAGGCAAAACAGCAGCAGTCATAGGACACACTATTCTGTTTGTTTATAGCATTCCCTTTAGCCTTATATTTGTGTTTGCCAGTTCCCTCCCCTTCCTTTTCATGGTTCATTTTGCCCTTTCCTTTTGTCTGAGCATGTCGTGGGAATGGTGTTTGTGTGTGATGGGGCGGGGGAGTTGTGTTGTCGTAGATGCATGCATCTGTTATATGATTAAGTGCTTAGCCATTGCTCCCCCTGTAGTCAGTGTTTGGTAGTGTCCTGGCTGACTGGTTGAGCTGGTTGGATGGACATGAGTGATGAGTTGAAACCAAAATGACTCCCCACTGGACATTTTATCAAGAGCAATGTATTCCCCAAACAACAGGCATATGTTTTTACTGTTCATATAAATTTAGTTTTTACATGCTTTGCCAACAGCAGCCCTTTACATTGTGTGAAAAATTTAAGACAAATTGACAAATATAAATTGTCCAAATTGACTTCACTACTATATATATATATATAAGAATTATTCTATTTCGTGTTTGTTCATTTATCATTACATGTTAAAATACTGACATAAAATGTTCACATGTCAAGAGTTTGATATGACAGTGATGGTGTGTGTGTGTGTGTATATATGTGTATATAATATATATTATATTACAAATAGAGTAAAACAGTGCAAAAATCAAAGGTGATCCCTCATAAATGTAATAAATATGTTTTATTCAATTTTCAGGGGATATTTCGGAGACAATTAAATGTAAGATTCACTTGGACGACAAAAGAAAATATGGAAAATAAATGAAAAAGTAAAAAAATATATATACTGAAAATGGGACTCCTAACATCTATGCAAGACATGCTAGACCACCAGGACAAAAAACAGACAAAAAAAGATGAACATTTGCTAATGAAACAAAGAATCTGCAGGTGTTCTCCAAACAACGGTCCACCCCAGATTTCAGACATCACTGAATGTGTTTGGGATTACTTGGATTGTGAGAAGCAGAAAATGGGACAACTTTTAAGACTGAACTTTGAAGGTGTGGAAAAATATCTGCAGGTTTCTTTGAAAAACAAAGTGAGTCTCCTGAAAAGACTGAAAGGTGTAATAAAGGCAGAGTGGACACACTAAATACTGAAATATTTAGTTGCTGAGACTCTAGTATTCTGTTAAATATGTTTTCTGTTGACAAATTTAATAAATGAAGGGTGGCCTCTACGTTTTGCAAAAAATGTTTTTGCATAATAAGTATTTATTGTATATATTTATAATAAAATAACAATAGTTGCCTAAAATGAAGCTCTGAGATTACATTTTGAAAGTTACCCCCCCACCAGGAAGAAAGTGACACACACCTTTTTCAATTGTGATTTGTACCCAATTGCTGCCGCTTTAGCAATTGACTATATTCGCATTGAAGCACGTGGTTTGGGGGAAAAGAAAAATTCTATTTCAACATCCTGAATGTTTGCGCATGTCATTCAGGGAGTCATTTGGGGTTCACTCTTTGTCCTTAATTTTGTGTTAGGGTGGGTAATATGATGTTATGGTATTGTTGTGATACATTGTCACAATGTATATCTATAACACGGAACAGCCTCTTGTTTCAATAAAAAGAACAATTTAGACCCATCACAGATGGCCAAGTAGCAATGTATATAAACTGTGTAGTAAAAAGTAGCTGTTTAGATGGACCATTATAACGATGTCTTATTTCACAAATTAAATTTAATATTTTTATTTTGACTTTAACAAAAACATTTGTCCTCCAAGTTGGCTCTACTGTTTTATTGGAGCATTTCGTTTGTTCCAAGTTCACAAACCTCAGAAAAACCAAATATTGTGAAAACGTTGTGTATCATGAAAATGTCTTCACGTATTGTGATATTGTGGCCATATCACCCACCCGTACTTTGTGTTGTTTCTCCTCACCAACATGTGCACAGTCAGTTTGTAAATGCTGTGCTGTGCAGTTACAACTGCACACTCTTTCCTCCTTTTACCCTGGTACGAGTGCATGGCCACAGGAGAGAATGCACTACCCAGCATTCTGTGCCATATTAGTGTAAAAAGACCACAAGTAAAGCTGCACCACATTCATCTGGTATGTGTCTCTCTCTTCTTCTGAAGGACCAGCTCACTCTCTTTCCATTTCACAGCAGTGGAGAGCAAGATGAAACATCTACTCTGTCTGATTAATCTGATTATTGTATTTGTTTTACATGATTGCCTTATCTGTAAAAGGCAGTGCTGTATGGGTGCTGTATTAGGCCTTCAGATTTATGCAAGTACTAGGTTTACAGTCTAAAGGTTTTATCCAAAGCAGACTGCTTTATAAATGTTACATTATTTTAGTGAAAAAACAAGTTTGACTTGTTCTTACTGTGTAAAAGTCAGAGACCACCCTTTATTTATTTAATTTCGTCAAACAGCCATTAGCTATAAATGATTTATTTTTCAACTTTAAGAAAAATGAGCAGAGTCAAGCTAATTGGAGATACTAGATTGCCCTTAGGGGTGTGTGTAAATGTGCCCTGTGATGGATTGGTGACCTACCCAGGGTTGTTTCCTGATTTTTGCCCATCAATTGCTGGGAGGATAAGCGGCTTCAATGATGAGCGAGTTTTTCAAATAAATCTGGAGGGTTATTTTCCCACACCTCCAAAATTCAGTGCTAGAAGTAGGCTGCATTTTCTGCTCCTCATCATCAAGGTAACCCCAAACACATTCAGTTGGAGTCTGGGCTCTAGGGTCGTCAGTCCACTGTTCTGAGAACACCAACAGCTTCTTTGTTTGCTTTGATGTTTTGCTATTTTGTCTATTTCCTTTTCTCAGCAACAGCTTCTTGACTGCTGAACATCCTTTCAGGCCCATAGTGTTGAATTGAAGGATAGACAAACACCTATGGATTTTTTCTGATCTGAAGCAAGAGTGGAGCTTTTTTCCTTTTCTCTAAAACGAAAGCTTAAAATGCTGTTTACCTGATGCTGACAATTTTTTCGGTGTCTTGTATTTTGCACGGTTGTTAGGAGTCCCATTTTCTCTATTTTTAAAATAATTTTTTTAAGCTTCAATTTTGGAATCTCCTATTATTTCATTGATTTTGTTTTGACTCTTCACTGAGTTATGCAAGTGGATTTTATCTAGTCTGTTCCAAAAAATCTTGTGAAAAGGGAAATTAATGGCTATTTTGACTTAAAATTAAACAAAAGAAAGGGGGTCTCTGATTTTCTTTGGTATTTCAAAATGGACAGAAGTGTGTTACATTGCTAAGGACAGGAGCAGCAGCCATCTTGAAGCCCTAAATTGTCTACTTCTGTTCATTTTGTATACAGTCTTTCAGATTACTTGCGCTTTGATACAATTGTGTGATGATTTAGTTATGCAGTAGGCATGCCAATTGCAATCCATGTGCTTCCTTTAGCTACATTAGGCAAACTTTAGATACCGACAATGTCTGTAGATGGTCTTCACACTGCAGCCGTTGTAAATTAAGGACACACTTTTCTGCCATAATAAGCCCTCCCTTCCAAAGAGCCACATTTGATTGGATGAGACCACACAGAGGCCCTAACAGTGAGCCCAAAAAAGCAGAAAAGATACTAAAAAGACCCCAAAATGTCCTATTTTAATGCAGATGGCTGGAGTTGTTTATCCTTCTTTACTTTCTTCACACCTAATGTGACATTGTGAAGCCTGCTCATAACAAATCAGAGGCTGTATATGTTACTTCTGTGTCAGTGTGAGGGGTATAGCAGTGCATGAGGGAAAGCTCTGTGTAGAGAAACCCCACCGCTGCCCCACTACTTTTTTCTACAGAACCAGTTTCTGCTCATGCAAAGTAGCTGCTTTTAAATGTAAACACAAACATAAGCCCTGATGAGAACGTTAGGCTGATTTGTGAAATAGCCTCCAGAAGACTGACTAGAAGAGGAGGAATGAACAGGAAAAAGCTTAGCAGACTCTTTTATACAGACATCACTGTTATAAACGTTTTTCACACGAGTCAGTTTTGAAGCCTTTTAGACTGTTATTGTGTTGCTTATCTATGTAACTGTTGTAATGTTGTCAGTGTCTTGTTTCTTAGTTAAGTAGTTAGCTACTGCAGTCCTATTCAGTAATAAGTTCATACTGTGGTTGTTGTGGTTTTGTAAATGGAAACACATTCATGTCTGTATTTTTGTAAGCATAAGTCTCTGCTGCTGCCTCACTTGTTTGTGTGTTGTTATGCTGCCCTCAGGTAAAGGTAATGACAGATAAGGAGTTACTGTCTCTTGCCTGTGAGCAATTCCTGGGTAAGTCTGTGATAGAGATTAAAGGGGTGGTCCTGCAGACACTGGAGGGTCATCTCCGTTCCATTCTGGGTGAGTAAGACTTGTTCATCTCCATTTAAACAGGCAATCTTTTGGGCCAGTTCACTCCAAACTCTAATTCTAAACTGTTTTAGTCACTTCACTACAGATATGCATCCATTTTTATCAATGCTTCAGTCTACACCACTAGACACGCATCTAACGTATGTCCACACTATAGCCTGATGGATACAAAGTGTTTGTTACACATAACTAACTTTAAGGAGCTAAAAATAATGCCAACCAGTGGTATTGGGTGATTAGGTTTTTTTTAAACTTCTCTAATTGGGCAGGTGGGTGAAAGGTTTAATGTCCCTAACAGAGCTTAGACCGTCCTGACAAATTTTTGCTTAAAAAAGCATGTTCAGGTTTCTTTTTCAGTAACTTTCCAACAGTGGGCATAAAAAAGCATGAACATTTGTGAATTATCATTGTTAGCACCCAAGACAACCAGCTTTCCTTTACTTTGTGTCTGAAATTGATAGAACTGTGGACTGTCGTTAAAACTAAACAACCGTTCATAAATTGCATTGCAGTCAACGGTCATTGGGACGCAAGCGCAACATGCCTTATTAGAGCCGAAAGAAAACAAATGATAGACAAAGATTTTAAAGTGACACAGCAGTTGAACTCAATGAACTGCATAATTCTACAGCAGTGAATTCTGTATTTTAGTCTCAGAGTACACCTGAATTTCATGTAAAAATCACTGAAATTATTTTGGGAACAATGCTGCTGGTGAGAGTAGGCCTGTGTGCATGTCTTCTGTACTATTAATTAGAGCTGTTCTTATACATTCATCTTATATGTGATTTTTCACTCATATCTACAAAAAGTGATTTTTTTTTTCTCCTTTTTCTTAACTCTCTTGTGACTATGTTCTATAAACTGCAATATCAACAAAGAACGATTCAGTTTTGTCTGCCTTCTGTGGAAAGCAGTGTGTGGATGTTGTCAAAATCAACACACAGAAACGGACTTTTCCTGAAAGTGTACAATTTCTCGCTTTGTTGAATTCGTCTGCTTTGCTTTGCTTATGTTTTAAATAGCGTTAAATGCCCCAGGTGTTAGGTAATCGTTAATTGTTGATACAATTTTATATTTTAATTTTACACTCCTATAGTTTTAATCTTTAGTACGGTTCTGACTGACAAGATTATCATTTGTAAACTGGGCACTGCTTCTTCGCAACTTTGTTTTCTGTTAATTAGGTTTTATTTTTCTTATTTTACAGGTTTTTGATTTATAAACTGGTATTTTATCAGCAGTTTTCTCAGATGCAGATAAATCTATGGGACCTCAGTAATGGCTGACGTTAAAAGCTAATCAGTTGATCTGGTTGAAAAAAAACAAACCTACCTGTGCTTTGAGTGAAGCATGAACTCCACAGAGAGCTATTCAGATCTCACCCACATATTCTGTAGCATTGCGAAGTGTATTTAAAATCATTGCAGCTTTCTACAGTGTAATTACAGAGCTGCTGCTGTGCGGTACTAATTGTGCGTGTCATGATTAACTAAGCATTATACCTGATATCTACCTGTGATTAGAATTTTGTTCCAATAAACAGATCTTTCTCAAGCATTTTTTTTCTGTAAAACTGTTCAGTTAAAAAGAAAAGAAGAAAAAAAGTTGCTTGTCTAAAGCAGTTACAAAACTGAGTTTGAGGCAGTTTATGTGCTTATACTTACACTATGTGGACGTCTGGTGAGAGTTCTGAGTTATTGTCACACAATTTCGATCACTGTGTCAGTCATAAAAAGTCAATGAGGTCAATCGTGCGTCAGTGTAATTTGGTGTGCAGACTCCATCACTGACCTCAGCCTTGTATTTATAGGCACTCTAACAGTGGAGCAGATTTACCAGGACAGAGACCAGTTTGCCAGTCTGGTGAGGGAGGTGGCTGCTCCTGATGTTGGCAGGATGGGCATCGAGATCCTCAGCTTCACAATTAAGGTGACTACTGCACAGCCAGAGCATAACCCTGTACTGATGTTTGGATTGAGCTTGGAGAAATAAGCCATTCTTAAATGCATTGTGATTTTCTCTTGAAAAGATCTGCATTGAAATTTCAAAGTCAGAGTTTTGTAGGCTGATGAGTGTTTGAAGTTTTTAGTTTAAACCAGTTAGATCAGAGTTGCCCAGTCCTGGTCTTGAAGATCTGGCACCGTGCAGAGTTTAGTTACAACTCTAAATGAACAGTCCAGATACAAGTAATTAAGGCCTTTAGAGGCTTTTGAATCTTAGAGACTGGTGCACTGGAGTGAGATGATGCATAGGTGCATATGCATGAAAAGTGCAGCATATGTAGGCTTGCATTGAGATTCAACTGAGCTAATATTACTTGTGGAGATGGACAGATATGACAAAAATCATAATGTAGGTTATAGAAACTAAAAATTAAGGTGCATAAAGAATATTTTTTATTATTATATTTTGGCACACACAATCAAAAATCAATATGTTGAATTTTATGGTGCCTAAAACATTTCCACCCATACTTTTGATATAGTGTAGTTACTAAAGCAATACGTTACAAGAGGCTTTGCATTACTTTGCAGAAGTTTGAATACAGTGTCATGTTAACAAATGATTTAAAATGTATAAAAAATAGCTTACTCAATTCTACCTTAATACAGAGTAGATGATGACTGCTTCTCACATACGAGGCATTCTGGATGATAATTTTATTGTACCTTCATTCTTAGTGCTATACAGCTATAATCATTTGTGCATGTATCTTTAACAAATTGGTTTTATATTAATGAAAATTTTTCTCAACTTTAGAACAGTGGTGTTCGAGGCATCGAAAAGGACTCAGCCAAATTTTGGAACTAGATTTATCTATTTTTTTTAAAACAGGATTGAAATATAGTAAATTGCTACCCTTGAACAAGCTGCATTCTGAATACTATAATCATGGACATTCCATGTATATAATGTTGATTTATGGCATGTGTGTGTGTTATCCCTATAGGACGTCTATGATAAAGTGGACTACCTGAGCTCACTGGGTAAGACCCAGACAGCAGCTGTGCAGAGAGATGCAGATATTGGAGTGGCAGAGGCTGAGAGAGATGCAGGAATAAGGGTGAGTTTATGTTTGTGCTGTAATGATGAATGTCAGTAGATGACCGCGTTTAATCAACTGCTGAGTATTTGGCCACACAGTACATGAAAAACAGAAAGGAAGATAAAATACTATTACTACAAATTTGATGTGCTCTGAGTATGTTCACCCACCACCTTCTATTTAAAGGGGGAAATAATGCATAATTCAAAATTCAGGTCAATCAGGATTCGGGAACCGGGGCAGTGTCTATAACACACAAATATAGCCATTTTCTTTACAATCCAAAACCAGCTCTCCATGTACATAAAAACATGTTTCAGGCCAAAAGCTTATCATAGAGTAATGTCTCAGGGCTCTGGAAACATACGCACAACCATTTCATGTAATGATGTCTTGTGATTTAGTTTTTGGAGGCGTTCAATCCGTCAAACATCTGGTTCCTATCACCAACAGTGTGAATAATTCTGACTCTAAATTTCTCTGAAACGGATCGTTTTACATCAGATGGCTCTGAATGACTGTTTCATCATTATGATTTAATTATGCAGAAATTCCCTTTTAAGTATTGTTTAGTTATATTTTACTATAGTGTAGTCTGTATGAATGAATTAAGTTGATTTGTTGTGTACTGATTTTGTCTGCTCATTCTTGTTCCCTCTCTCACTCTCTGCAGGAGGCAGAATGCAAAAAGGAAATGATGGACGTAAAGTTCTTAGCAGACACTAAAATGGCCGACTCAAAGCGTGAGCTTGAGATGCAGAAAGCGTCTTTCAACCAGGAAGTCAATGCAAAGGTATTACCTAACATGAGAATAAATACAATTGGCCATTTACTTACTTGTTTAATTTTAGGTGAAACTAGTTATTTGGACCATGTAGCTAGTGAATTTCCATTTAAACATAGCTATCATTCTGTTTTATTAGGTGTATTGTTATGCTGAGTGATGAGCAACATGGAAAAAAATAATGCTGAATGTTAACTCTTCAAATGGCATTTTATTGGCTACAGTACAACTTTTGAATATGGTATACCTCTTAAAAATGAATGTGAGGCATTTTCATGGAACATTGTGACAAACCTTCCTTCTTAATTAACCTGTAGGCCAAGGTTATTTAAGTTACCAATCATATAGTCAATTTGTGTAATATTTTATAATTTTTTCTTAATTACCAAGTAAAAAGTGCAATACAGGGTTCTTGAAGCTTCTTTGAAAGTCTTAAAATAGTTTTTTCCAATTTTTGCTCGTCAAGTGTCTGAATGTCTTAATTTTTTTTGGTAGTTTTACATGGTACTTAGATGATCATTCTAAGATTAGGCTTAAAACAAAGTTGAAATCTAATCCAGAATAGCCTAAAACCAAAAATATATAGAAAATAGTTGTCCTGTGGTCAGAAAGTATCCACTGTTTGAATGAAATATACATTGATAATGCCATATTTGAGTTTGTATAAATTGTTGTGTGGAAGTTATATAATTCTATAATAAGATATTAAAACATTTTCATTAACTGCTCATTGTAGTTTACATTAGATTTTCATTTTTAAACATTCCCAATCTGCTGGGCAATTTATTGTTTGAAGTGTTATACTGTGGTATTGATATACTGTAATATTGCTTTTCAGTTTTTTTGAGGGATCATGATGGAATGTTCATAAAGTCACAGTCTTCCTATTGCTGCGTGGTTTGTTTTAGTTTTTAAAATATATATTTTATGTACTTACCTCATGATATGCAGGAGCTGATAGCTTTATTCAATATTTCAAAAAGTTTGTTTACAATATTGTGTGTAATTTAAGAGCCAAAACAGAACTAAACAGTTCAGTATGTGTGTGTGTGTGTGTGTGTGTGTGTGTATGTATATGTGTATATATATATATATATATATATATATATATATATATATATATATATATATATATATATATATATATATATATATATATAAAAGCTATGTAAGATGTATAAGACATTGCTTTAACATAGAGTACTTAGAGAACTTAGGAAGCATTTTATTAATTCAAGCTTAAAAGTTCATATATCATCACACCATGATATATTCAGAAAATATATTTGATTTGATCAAAATTATCAATAACAGCACTTTGGCAATGTACATTATATGGCCAAAAGTAAACACCTGACCATCTGCCACTTTGTCGTTGAGCTGAGTTGTTGCCCTTAGATGCTTCCATTTCCCAATAATGGCGCTTACATTTGACAGGGGCAGATCTAACAGAGCAGAAACTAACTGACTTGTGGCAAAGGTGCCGTCTCATGACAGTGCCATGTTTCAAGTCACTTAGCTCTTCAGTATGACCCATTCTACTGTTAATGTTTGTATATGGAGATTGCATGGCTATGTGGTTGGTTTTACACACCTGTTCGTAATAGGTGTATCTGAAACACCTTAAGTGAATAATTAGGGGCACACAGTGTACATTGTGAAGTAAAAGCTTTCTTTTAAGGTGCAAACTAATTTAAATGTAGTCCAATTTGAAAAAGGTATTTTGGTCAATGTAATATATTGAAGTGCAGGCATGTCTCTCTTTCTGTCTCTCTCACACACACAGAAAGCTGAAGCTCAGCTGGCGTATGAACTGCAGGCAGCTAAGGAGCAGCAAAAGATCCGTTTGGAGGAGATTGAGATTGAGGTGGTGCAGAGGAAGAAACAGATCACCATAGAAGAGAAGGAAATTGTTCGCACTGATAAAGAACTGATTGCTACTGTGAAGCGACCAGCCGAGGCAGAGGCGTATAAGATGCAGCAACTGGCAGAAGGACAAAAGTATGTAGAAAGAGTCAGATGACTGAGGTGTAAGATGGAGGTAGAAGGCATTACATGGTAGAAAAAGAACAAGCCCAGAATTCTCCATTGTTCTTTTCCATCAGGGTGAAAAAAGTGCTGACAGCGCAGGCAGAAGCAGAGAAGATCAGGCGCATAGGTGAGGCTGAAGCTGCCTCCATTGAAGCAGTGGGCAAGGCTGAAGCAGAAAAGATGAGAATGAAGGCCGAGGCCTACCAGCAGTATGGAGAAGCGGCGAAAACCGCTCTGGTCTTGGAGGCGCTGCCCAAGGTATGGAGATACGGCTGATTGGAAGGAAAGATGGGTGGCTGGCTTTCTGGCTGAATAATACCCATCAGAAATGTTTAATTGCCATCAACATGTTTTTCCCCCCAAAAAGTCTATTTGGAAAATGGGTAAAAGTATAAAATCTTGGTTTTGAGTTGTCTGCTACTGCAGTGTTTTTAGCTATGCAATGTACGTTCATTCATTTTTATAGATGGCAGTATGTTAGACAATGTAAGTATGTCTATTTGAGTTTACTCAAGAACTGGACATGATTTAAGGCAGTGCAGTTGGCATTGTGCTATTTGTTTGGTGTTCCCATTAATTAGTTGTTAGCTACACGCTTAAAAAGGGTGGTTCTTCAAGGGTTCTTTAATAAAGAACATGGTTCTGTATAGAATATATAGTACCAAAAATGGTTTCTTCTGTTGTAACAAGCCTGATTTCGTAACTATAGAAGAACTATTTTTAGTGCTATATAAAACTTTTTTCAAAAAGGTTCTGTACAGAACCATCTACAGCACGTTCATCAGTCTGAAGAACCCTTTCATGATACAAAAATCCTTTAATCATTTAAAGAGTTCTTTGAATGAATGTTCATGGTTTTATATAGAACCATTTTCTCTACTACAGAACCATTGAAGAACCCATGAAGAACCATTTTTAAGCAAGTATATTAGCCTCATAGCTGCAGTACAAAAAAACTTATTCGCAGAGGTAGACAGATTTTCATTGAAAGTGTTCTAACAAGGTCCTCCCAGGGTACAGTGGGGATTAGATTATTTTCTGAATTGTCTGTATCGTTCTTTTGCGAAACGCACCGGTTCTGGCAAACCTGATCAGATAATGTATTTTGTTAATGTTGTTGAATGCACTTAAATATGACATTTTTTTGCTAATTTTCTGCTAAATTTATTTGCTTTAGTTTAATGTATTGAAATTTCACAAGACAAGGTAAGATGATATGTCCTGTAATTTAGAAGAGGCTCGAACAGATGCATCTCCATTCAACCTCTGCTGACCCTTAAACTGTTTTTCTATGCACAGATTGCTGGGAAAGTGTCAGCACCTTTGGCCCGAACCAATGAGATTGTCATTCTTAGTGGTGAGGGCAGCCGTGTGACCGGAGAAGTGAATCGCCTGTTGGCTGAGCTGCCCGTCTCTGTCAATGCCCTCACAGGAGTGGACCTAACAAAGGTGAAGCACTGACTGGGGCATCAAGGGGCTCAATAGGATTAGTGTATTACGTTCTGAGTCATGATTCCAGTGAATGTTTCTAAGCGTCATGAATACAGTGAATTCTCACAGAGTAGCAGTGGGCATTCGACAGGAATTAGAATGAATTGGACTCTTTAGTTTCAGTTTACTTATTAGTCACACAAATATTAATTTGGAATTAAATGGCTGTGTAAGGCTAAAGCTCTGATGTCATTTGAGTTGAAGGTAAATTTGGATATTACTGGGGAAAAATTAAAAAACTATTCTGCTTTTCATGTTGCAGATCCCTTTGCTGCAGAAAATGACCAATGCTCAAGCATGAAGACCCTACACTCTTTGGCCTTTGCAACACATCAGTTTCAGTGCACTCTTAAATGCCTTTGTAAAGGAACACTTGAAAACAGAACTCTCTCTACAAGAGATTTTATTTGACCAGACCTCTGGTGCCTTATAGTTATAGGACCAGACATCACTGCATGTGCCCATTGTGTTTGAAGTTTATATCACAGTTTATTTGATCTTATCATCCTGTGCTATATTTCATCCTTTACTGATTTTTTTTTTTTGGGGGGGGGTCACTCTTTCTACTGGTAAACATGTCTGTTTATGCTATCTGTTTCATATTGTTACAAACAAGTTCATGCAGTTTTCAGTTGCAAAGCAAGCATGATGTTATATTGGCCTGGCAAGATAAAGAACATACAGTTGGAAGTGCCTAGGTTCAGTTTTCATCATCTCATAAACAATATGCTGGTTTGGACATGGTGTGGAATCAGTGTTTCTACTTACAGATACAGAACCTCTGGGTCCATTTCTTGCCATAACTGTAGTTAGAAGTTTGATTTACTGGCATGCAAAAAGGATAATCAGCATTACGGCTGGGTATAAAAATTCCAACTTCAAAATGTTTCAGAGATCTTAGAGGGTCTAAACCAGTGATTGTCTGTTTAAATTTTGTGTTATTAACACTACCTATCATGTCTAGATTAGTCTGCAGTTCTTTGCAGTCAGTAAATATACCAACTTCCAGCTCCTCACACTCACTTCTGGTTTAAACCACAAATATAAAAGCAGGTATCACAATTAGGGAAATCTAGGCATTGATATTAGTTTTGAATATTATGCTATTAATCTTGAATGATACCCAGCCCTGATCAGCAAGATGCATTTGCAGTTTACATTTTCAAAAAGGGAATCAGATTAGCTGTTTGTTTTTTGCTGTCATTACTACTGCATTAGGTTCAATGCAAAAACATCGTAAAGTTCAAATATATTTATAACTGATTAGCTATTTTAATATTTTGCTGTTTCTCATCTTTGGTTTGCATGGTCTGCATAGGGTTTCACATTAAAAAGTGCATTCTACCTAGAATACAACCAATATGCAAAGCGTAGCCGGAATGGCAGCAAGATTAGCGATATGCATGTAAGATTTAGAAGTGTAACAGTAACGTATGTTTAAGGGTCTGTCCCATTGCGTGGTCCTGCATAGAATTTGAATGTGTCCGCTCATGTAGAAACAAGACTCCAAAATTGAGTTTTTACGTTTGTTTTTGTGAACATTCTGTAAATGAATGTACATTTTAGTGTATGTCTTTGTGTGTCCTATCTTCAGCCTGTCCGTTGCTGGGTTTTGTATGCTTTCACTCTTCTTCTGCAGAAGTTCTGACATTCTAAATATGAAATCTTAATATCGAAGTCCATTTTGAAGACTATTGCATCCACTGTTGCTCAGAAGTGTGTATATATGTAATTCCAGCCGTTTTAGCTTTTCTTCATACCACCATCTTATGTGCCGAGAAATGTCAGAGTTCATTTGTTTTAGTTACATTTTAATAACAAATACATTGTCACCAAATATGTTCACTGGCCAGTAGGAATGCAAGCTGTTTGCCAAATAGCCAAAGGAATTTCAACTACAATTCAGCAGGTTTGTGCATCTTAAAGCAATCAGTATGTAGAGTAGAGTTAGTGTTTGGCTTGGTGTTTATAGTATAGATTTGGAAGAGATGAGCAGAGAATGAGCTTGATGTTGAACTTTTGTCCACTCAGCCATATACACTAGTACTTACCTCTGGCTGCCGCTTTTGGACTGTGTTTTAAAGATAGCTGTTTATTGAGGTTATATATGTGTAAGGGTCAAGACAAGGACATCAGAAGAATTAAAAAATTTATCAATAGCCATAGTAAGTAAAAATTTTTATTCTTTGCTGGATATTGATAAAAGTTGCTATATATAGTTGCGTATATGTTTGACATGAAAGAATATTGTTCTTTTAATTATTCATGTTTGGTCGTTTTTTTTTTTGTTTTTTTTTTTAACGTTGCGCTCCAGTTATACAATGTGAAAATCAGATATACTGAACTTAGCACCTGGGGTTGTTCATTAAATACCTTTCACTATGTAACAGAAATGTGTACTGATATTCAGTAAACAAGGGACCTTTCAGCATTCAGATGTGGAGATTTTCAATTCAGCTCCCATGTTTTGTTTTGTTTTGTTTTGTTCCAGATCTTAGCATACCTTAACCCTCAGAAGCCTCAGTTATTACTGTAGGTAACGAAACATTTAGTAATTCCATATTTTTCTCTTATAGCTCCATGAAACAAGCAGCAAATTCTGTTGCACGTCTTACAATCAATACCACATTTGTGGTTCTAAGTAGAAACCACACGAACAATCCCAGTCACCATTGACAAAGTTATTGTTGTGCCTACAGTCTGCTGTAGCGAAACAAACGGAAGGAAGTTGGAAGACTAAATGTTACTAATTGTGTAACTTACTATAGAATTCAATATATAATTACATTATTAAAATGTATGGCAAAACTAAAGTATTAACTCTGAGGGGTAACCAGATAACCAGCAGCTTAGGAGCCAGAATAAAATACAGAATAAGGACTAATTTGAGAACACTTGAGATTTGTATCCTTTGTTGCTGTCAAGACAAAACTGCACTGGGGACAAAAAAAGAATTCTGAATTTAACCCTTTACTGCGTGGTGTTGCCATGTGGCAACAATAACAACAGTTTTCTATCTGGCTACAATATGAAACTATTTTATCTGTTTTATGAAACTAGACTTTATGGGTAATATACATTATTTGATCACATGCCTTCCTGAGTACATTTTTACATACACACACACCACACGGTGTGCTATAGTTCAGTATTTATACACAAATTTGAAGCAAAGTAAGAAATTTTCTTTTGCAGAAATTAAACCAGTTTGGATGCTTGGGGTTTTATGTAAAAAACGATAAAATATAATAATAATTTAGCAATATGGCAACAACATGCAACAATTGAACTGCAATAAAACTGCATACAATGAGAGTAAACCATTGGCATTGAACTGCCACATTCACAAGTTTTTTTTATATTGCAAGTTGATTTAGATTTTATCAGTACATTTTTCAAAATTTTTCTGTGTCCTAAAACGTTTGTGTGTCTATGGCTGTTACATGTTTTTTTTCATGCCTCGATATTGAATTGGGGCAGTTTGCTATATAGTGGTATGTATTGAAAATGGCAGTTCCATTGTTGCAAACTATTGCCATATGGCAACAAAATGTGACGTACTGACAGTGATCTACAAAACGAATGTCTGTTTATTAATTTATGCAGTAAATGGTTAATATCAGTTGAAATTATGCCAATATGGTGGAAACCTCTTCTCCTGCAACAATTTATAAGACAAATTATACCAGGTATTTGTATCCTTAGGAATAAATTATCATTTTTGTCATTAGCGGTCCTCTGCCAGTTGTTACTAGATGCTGTATAAATACCGAGAAAGACTGTGCAAAATGTTTTGAAATTGACTCATACAAACTCATACTTTTGACTGCCTTATCAATACCTTCTGGTAGTACTGAAGGAGCGTTGTTCCGGTTGAGGATCAGGTGTGTTGTCTAGTTTACAAAGCTCATGCTGATGTGAGATTGCAATTGATGACCAAACGTGAAATGCCTAGTTACTTACTGTATACCTATACCTCTCCCATATAGAATCAATATGTAATGGATATATAACAAAGTGTAGAAATTTGTCTGATCACTTATGATAATAAAAAATCTGTTGGAAACTTGTCCTCTTTTTCTGGATTACTGATTAAGGATGTGCTTTCTGACTAGTTTTGATATTTGATTATACATAGGAGTTGGATAAATGGATATCCAGTTAACCACAGAAAGGAAAAACATTTTTAAATAAATTTACAAACAGGGTCACCAAATACTTATTCTGCCACCAAAATGGGGGAATATATAGTGTTTGAAGCAATGTTTTCTTTAATAATGTAGCCAACGTGACCACAAAATATGGCAATGTTTCAATTAAATTGAAAAAAAAAAACAACTGGAATGTTACAAAGTCTACAGGCCAGTTTGATAGTCTTGGATTAGATCTAGTCTCAGACTAAGTTGCCAATGATGAATCACCATTGAAAATCCAAAGATCTAGACCAGGTATCACCAACATGCGGCTCTTTTACTGCCCTGTTGCGGCACAACCACAGAATAAGGTTTTCAGGTGAAAATGAAATAATCCTCCTTTGCAGTAAAATAAAGCTGATCATTCTGACACAGGCTTAACAAGAAGTGGTCTTAAATGCTGGATTTAAAGTAGCCTATAACTGCTAATTCACGCTTTAACCCTGAATATTGGTGCATAGACTGCCGGTCACCATATCAACTCGGACAACAATCTTGCCTAGCTAGTAGCTAAGGAAAAGACAAAGACAAAGATAAGACGAACACTGATCATTTGGAAACAAATTGACTTATTTGCACTTATCACTCCACCTGGTTTCCTGATATGTTTAATCTGCAACAAGAAACTGTTAAACACTAAAACGTCACAAAGCTGTAGTCAGTTATATTCTGGCAAATGACATGCTGACTTCTGCCTCGTAAAAAGTCGAATGTTGAGAGACGTTTTACAATAAACTATTTACTTTTGAAAAAAACGTTTCCTGCCGGAGATGCGAGAAAAGCGGCTATAGCTGAGCTAAAGCTTAAAGCAGAGCAAAGTACGTCAGTGTCTTTGTTTTTGGTTTTTTTTGCCTATACTAGTAGAACATAGAGACATATTTACAGCCAAGACAGTAAAATGGACATACAATGTTGTGGCTCTCAAGCCTAGATGAGGAAGCTCTCATGCTAAGGTAGCTGGCTTCATGAGAAGTTTCAACTGACTTGATTGATATATAGCCAGAGCATAAAATATGTCCTAAGAATAAAAAATGGATAAAAAAAACACAAATATTGACATTTCAAGAAAATTACATCCATATTGTATTCACAGCTCATACGGCACACAGGACCAAACTTTCTCTCAGTCCTTGTAACTTACCGACTACATAAAAAAAACAAAACAAAAAAAACTTGCCCTTGGATACTCCAGCTGCAAAACCGGCACTGATCCAGGGGTCGGCGGAACTGTCTCTCACTCGTGTCCCCGTGGAAACCTTACCACTCTGATGGTCCGCTGCATTGATTGGCATATGGTGTTGTACCACAGTCCTGGGCAGCTGGGAAAAATGGAGGTCTTGTGTCCCTCTCCAACACCAAGGGCAGTTGTTCATGTTGGGGCTGACCTTGCACAGCCTTGCCTGCGTTTCCAGAGGCCTCAGCCCGTGCATGGATCCGGTTCAGGATGTTAGACAGTGGCCATGGGTTGAGGTGGTCCAAGACCGAGCCCATTTCCAGGCTCCTTAGGGCATTTTCAGGCAGATTCACTCTGCTCAGCTTGGGGGGTAGAGGGAGGGATTGGTCCATGTCAGGCTGAGGGTGAGGGTGAGGCTGTAACTGTAGATGGGGCTGGTGGAGTTTGGCCTGGATGGGGTAAGCCTGGTGGGCCGCTGGGCTGTGGATTCCTTGAATGTCCTGCTGCTGTTGGGGCGCCACCAGTGTACGGCCACCCTGGCCTGGAAGTCCAGGCAAATTCAGTTCTGTGATGGGTGACTGGGATTGGGTGATATGAGCTGCTGGTAAAGAGGCACAAATGTACTGGAGACTGGAGAGTCTGGCTGCATCAGGCCTGGATAAGAGTGTAAAAGACGATGTAGAAACCATATAACCTTCAAGACTAGCCAATGAAAAGCAGTAGCTTATACAATTTAAACAGATACATATTGGTACTGGCAGATAATTGTCAAAATTGTCAGCATCAATGCTTAGATTTGATAACTCACACTGACATTTCTTGCTACGTTTATTGTAAGAACATGTGTAGGCAACTCTGGGGTACTATGATAAAATGCCTGTATTTTATTCACTATTTGCATTTGCATATAATTGCATGTTTTACCTTATGAACATGTTTACCACTATGTCATATCATCTTTCCTTTTAACAGCACTTAACAATTGTTTGGGGACTGAAGCTGCAACTAACCCAGTTTTGAAAGCAGAATTTCTTTGTGCCATTTTTCTGTTATACAAATCTTCAGCTGCGTAACCATGTGGGACTGTCGTATTTCGTACTTCATAATGCAGCATACATTTTCAGTAGGAGACAGATCTGGACTACATGTAGGTCATTCTATCTCTTACACTGATAATTGCTATTATAACACATGCAGAATGTGGCCTGCTGTTGTCAGGTTGAAATAAACATGTGTCTGAAAAAGACGTCATCTAAAAAGCAGCATGTTGCAAAATGTACATTTATCATTCTGTGCTAATGGTGCCTTCACGGATGTGCAAGTTACTCATGCCATGGGCATTAATATACCATGACAGACCCTAGATTTTGAACTTTACACTGGTAACAATCTAGACGGTCCTTCTTTTTTCATTAACAAATCTGGAAGATTAACTAGTCAGACCATATTTCCACTCTGCCTCAATCCATTTCAGGAGAGCTTGAGCCCAGAAATGGCACAATTAATGTTGTTTTTTGCTAGTTTTTTGTACTACATGTTAAAACTCAGCAAATAAATCAAAATTGTGCAGGCAATTTTCTAGCCATTTGATTCCTGTAGAGGACGTGTTAAGTTCTCTTTTTAGAAAATCAACAAAACAGTTTGAGTGCATACGACAGTATTGCATTCTGTAATTTAGAGTGCACTTTAAATGATCATTTCTGATGGCCATCTCACCTGCTGGAGTCTCTGTTATTGCTGTTGAGCGTGTGCTGAGGTTGATGGGATGTTGGGCTCTGGGTCCAGACCTGCTGTCCAGCACCTCCATTCATAAAGGCTGATATGAAAGGGTTGGAGGTGGCCGTGGGTGGAGCTTTCATGTCAGGTGAGTGTAACACGTGGGATTCCACTGAGCTGGAGACCGTTTCATCTGCTTCCTCATCACTGTCGGAAGGCCCTGCTGAGGGGGCACAAAATGATTGAATTCAAGTTGAGGTGGTAGCAAATTTGATAAAATTACTGCAATGTTACAGATTTGTACCTATCCAAAACATCATTCTCACACAGAATAAGCTGTGCTCAGTCAAAAGCAAAAGCTTGAACACCCCATGTCAAATTACGCTTCGTTGATATTCTATGTCAAAATAAGTTTACACATCCTTCACAGGAGACACACTAAAAATGGTATTTTTCTGCCAATTTTAGTGTACAATTTCTATTTATTTGCTGAGTTTAGCATTTTGGAAAACATGAACATAAGATATAAAACACACCTCCCACAATTTGGTTTTTTCCCCCAATATATTAAATTCAGAAAATAGTTATTTTAAGATTAAATGTGTTAAAATGTGTTCTATGTGGAGCATATACTAAATTACTTTCACACAAAAAAATAAACACCACCACCAGGGATGCCCAAACTTTTGCATACATGAAAACTTGCATCAGTACTGCCCCCTGCTGAATGGCATTACAACTCATTTGCCATCCACCTTCTTAGAAACCTCCCATGTACTTCAACACTGACCACATTGTGAGCTCCACCTGCCCTACAGGTCCACTATATAGGCGTACAATTACATAGTGTAATCAAGTTGGACAACCCTTTGCCTTATTCATCAATGGTCATTTTCTGACCCCAGGCCCGCTGCTGACCATATGTTATTTTGGTGGCGGATCACAGTGGTGTTGCTGTGGTTTATGTGCAGTGGTTTATCTTATGAGTCCATCATACACACATCACTTTTAATGAGCAATAAAAACTTTAACTAACTTTAACCTTAATGTTTAAGCAAGACTACTTTCAATTTAAGACTTTACAGTTATATATGTAAAGTCGCTCTGGATAAGAGCGTCTGCTAAATGCTGTAAATGTAAATGACATATATTTGAAAAACGATTACCTTGAATGAGATGCATTACAGGTGAGTTACAGTTGTGTGCAAAAGTCTGCACACTCCCTCAGTCAAGTTACATGTTTTGCGGATTTTATTTAAACATCATTTTTTATTTTTTCTGCGTGTTAAATTAAGCAAATAAACAGCAAAGAACTCGGCAGAAGTGTGTTCTCTGTAGAGGAAGTGTTCACTTCCTTTCACTTAGAAAAATCAACAGTACATGTGTATTTAACTAGGGGCGCCTAAACTTCTGCATACAACTGTTGTTTATAAGAAATTGGATCTGCCTGTGAGTCGTGAGTGTACAGTTGTGTCAGTATCTGTATGAGGGGTTTAATGAAGGTTGTAGCAGGCACTCGATCCTAGTGCAGTGACTCCCCCAACCCCCAGCCCTCTAGTTATGTGACCAAGTTCATACACGCATCAGTGTCACTGCTAGGTTGAGTGTGGTTCACCAGCCAAAAATCTCTAGCCAAGAACGGCTCGGTGGTCAGAAACAGTACTTGTAATGTGGATTTCTGAGCAAATATATTGGTGATAGATACAATTAAGCACATATTAAGCAACCGCCACAAAAAGAATTGATGAATCTGACTGAATGCATCTTTAGGCTTTTATATTATGGATATGTAAATACAAAGGCATTTATAAATGAAACCGCTACCTTGATGGCTTTGTGTCTTGCTCTGTTGCTGTCCAGATCCTTGTTTACCCTGGACATCCTTGTCTCTGAACCTAATGAGGATTAAAAATACATTTTGAAGTGTCTGATTTTCTATTTTCAACCATCTTCTAATAAATAACCTCATACGTCTGTCACCTTTTCCTGTTTAGTCCATTGTCACGAAAGCCTTTGGCGAAGGGGTTATTGTCAATCTTCAGCTTTGTGATCTGCAGCAGGAAAGACAGAGGAAACCCCGTCAGCGATCACATCTGCCATCACCTTCTCACTAATGAATGTGAACAATCACAACAAAGGCTGGAGGAAATGGGTCTGCTGGCACGGGCTGAGTAGGCCTCAAGAAAGGCTCTTTGCTGTAATCAACATCATAGTTGCTCTGATAGATCTGACAGCTTTAACTATGAATGTAACTACTTACCAATGCCAAAAGTAAATCTATCAGATGTTTTCTGTTCATTTTGTAAAGACTGAATGATCAAATTCTTCTTACTGAAAGCTACATGTCAATTTAATGTGTGTTATCTCACATTATCCCCTAGAGGGCAGTCCACTAGCATCTTGCATCTCACTTTAAAGCCCTGACCAGCAATCACTGCAAATGGCTCTCAAGATCAGAAGCCCCCACCAAACATATTTAGACCACTGTATTGAATTAGTGTGGAAAAAAGTATTAAAAAATAAACAAAGTATATATATATATATATATATATATATATATATATATATATACTAATGAAATCCATATTTTATGCAGGTAATTTTTTATTTCTTTTTAATGAAAATGTTATGATTTTGGCATTTTTAAGTTGCGCTAAAAATTAGTTACAACTGTCACCACCGAAACATTCACTACTAAAACATTAGGTAAAGTTTCACTAGAGTTGTTTTGTAAGAGACAAATATTTTATCATTTGTTTAAATAAAATAGACATAATGTAGGGACAGGATCACTCAAAGCAAAAGGATTTAACCCCTTATTGTACAATGTTGCCTCAGGGCAACAAACCAATTTTCCTTACTTTATCATAACGTTATCCATATTTAAACACAATGACCGTATTAAGAATAAAGGGAAGACTTTGAACATGCCAATACTATATATATATATATATATATATATATATATATATATATATATATATATATATATATACATTTTTTATTATCAAAGTTTGCAGAAAAATGTTTGACAGATATGTATGGAATGGTTTTAACCAGTCACAAGCCAGATCTCACCACCTCACAGCTCTATATGATTTCTTCCCATTGTCACACAGTGACCATACCCAAAAATGACCCTGTGCACATTTTCTTTACATTACTTTGAAATTTAAAAATCAGATCCATTTTATGCAAGAAAAGTGAACAGAATATTTTTTTAATTGCTCTCATAGTTTAGAGGGTTAAGTCTAAAATCCAAGTCAGTTGAAACCCTAGCTTAAATCACGGGTATCCAGCTCCGGACCTGAATGACCTGAGTCTGGCTTTGTTAAGTGATTTTAATTACTCGAACATTAACTTCTCAGTTAATGATCAGGAAATGGATCAAACTTTGCTTAACTCAGTACTGGATATGTGTTTTGGCTCAGATAGGTGCTGAGAGTGGAAGGTTAAACACTGGATATTATATAATAGTTGGATATTAATGGTTCATATTTTTACCTGCCTGCTGGAGCACAATGACATAATCACAACTCCAAAGATGTTGTTGAGGGGGCAAAAGTCATTAGACCTAACAGTATGATATGATTGTGTTTAACATGATGAACTAACAAGGCAAAAAGGTCCATTTTGATTTGAGGTTGACTTTAATGTTGTTCTCTTAGTCCACAAGATGGCACTAAGTAGTTGTTTTCTTTCTGGTCGGATCAAGGCTTTTGTCAGTGGTGGCATTGCTGAGAGAAAGTTGGCTAAATAAAAATTGAAGAACCAAAAACAGAAATAAGAGTTGTGCCAACCATGCATCATCAAATCAAATGTCTGGGCCCATTTATAATTGCATGAAAATCAAAAAGTTGGAAAACATTTTTAAAAATGAGAGCTCACCTCATCCAGAACTGGCAGTAGATGGTTAATATACCTTGTGCAATATATATTGTATATCAAAAATCTTTAAAAATCACAACAGAATTGTGACATTGCTTAAGTATCATGACTATATCTTACTATGGGGCCTATAAAGCGTAGTATCCCTGCTGTACAAGCAATTCCTAAAGAAATAAACATCGTACTAAATGATTATCTTGCCTATAAAATGCATGTGCTCACCTCGTGGTTCTGGTAGGCCGTGACTGCTATGAAAGCTGCTTCTGGGAAGGTGAATCGCAGGTAGGCTCCGGGCTGGGCTCTGCAAGGGTCAGGAGCCTGGACTATGTGTAGACGAGGCTGATACTTGTGCATGGAATGTAGGATCACCTGTTTGTCAAGGAGGGCAGAAGAAAATAAATCATATAAGGTAGGCAGGTATAAGAATGCAGATTTTGGCTCATCTCCCAAAGTTACAACACTACTGCCCTTTTGAAACCACTTAACTTTTCAGTGGTTTAAGTTTGAACTTTTCAAAATGACAGCACATGCAATACAGTCTCACAAGATGTCATATGTAGCCAAGATATGTTTGGTGCCTGAAATTTTCCTCTTTTGTTTTGCCCTGGAGAAACAAGCCTAATGTAGCTAACAAGTAATGGATGCTTATATTTTACTAGGTTGCATAAATCATCATAAACTGTGTGGAGATTCTAAGTAATCTCATATAGAGATTAGAGGTCACTAGAGGTGGACAATATGGCAAAAATCTAATATTGAGACACTTCAATACATTTCACAATACTCGAAAAATCCATCCATCCATCCATTTTCTAAGCCACTTCCCCATCAGGGTCGCGGTACTCGAAAAATATCACATTTATTTTTTCAGTTATTTACATAGTTGGAAGTACATTTAAAAAGATACTATCACAAACTGTAAACACAATTTTTATTCAGTATTTGGCACACTGTGTTGCACTAAATCCTATAGAGCTGGTAATATCCCATATAAATAAAAATAATGCATGGCCACAACTTATTAAGGCATGGGAAGAAGATTTTAAAGCATGGCCACAACTTAGGCACATGGCAATGGGATAATTAAGCTATGACACAGCTTAAAAAGGCAAGATCTTATTCCCACGTCTTACTAAGTTGTGGCCATGGCTTAAGTATCTCGCCATGCATGGCCATGCATGCATTATTTTTATTTATATGTCACCAACAGGCTCGTCAAAGGGCTAATTTTCCTCCCTTTATAATGAAACAGGAAATTAGTTTTTGAGAGTCTTTTTGAGATTATTTAACAACTGGACATTGTTTGAGGCAAGTATGTGATGATTTAGCCATGCAGTTAGCTTGATGCTGACCAGTAGTTCTCTTATTACTTCTTAGCTAAATTAGCTTTGTAGCTCCAGTGCAAAACTACAGAGGGAAACTTCAGACACCCTGGCTTGGCTGATCAATTACATTTGGGTTGAGGGGAAAATCCTGCACAGTATCATTTTGGCCGAGCAGTTTTTAACACTGATAACATGATTGCACACACCAGGCCGTTGGAGTTGAGTGTGTTGTTGGTGAGTTTGAGCTTGTGGAAGGAGATAGGGTACTGCATCCACCTCTCGCCCAGAGCCGGGGAGTCAGGGTGGATGAAGAAGCGGCTGGACAGGTGAGGTTCAGATTTACCGCTCAGCTCCCAGTGGTCCCTGTTCCACTACAGTAATGAGGGTTGCAAGTGGTCAGACCAGAAAGCAGAACAGAACACAAATTTGATAGTCTCTTCACAGGCATACATACACTTCATGGCCAAAAGTTTGCAGACACCCGCTCCTCTAACATCTATTCTGAAATCAAGGGTATTAATAAGGAGTTTGCCCCCTGTTTGCTGCATAAACAGCTTCTACTCTTCTGGGAAGGCTTTACACTAGATGCTGGAACATTGCTGTGAGGATTTGATTGCATTCAGTCACAAAAGCATTATTGATGTGAAATGTGAAGTACTAATGTTTCTTTCCTCAGAAGAAAATAAATAACTATATATATATATATATATATATATATATATATATATATATATATATATATATATATATGTGTGTGTGTGTGTGTGTGTGTGTGTGTGTGTGTGTGTGTGTGTGTGTGGGTGTATGTATGTATGTGTGTGTTCTTTACTTTCAAAAATCAAGGGAAATTGCTTGTGTCTGGATACTTTTGGGCAAATAGTGCACAGAAATGTATATAGAAATGCATATAAAAAAGTAAACATGTTCATAGTAAATGTGTACATATATGTGCATTCTGAGTGGGAGGGAGGGGAGGTACCTTGTACTTGTTATTATCAAACGGCACCATGTCCATCATCACCACGTACTTGACTTTAGGGTTTAGCCCAGTCACTGTGACTTTGCAGCTGGGAAACATGCGCCTGAAACGGAGACACAAGATGCCTGAATTAGATGCATTTCAATTGAGAGCCTTTACAGTTTGATTACAACATAAGAAGCACAGCAGAAACCGCCACCCTGCATGAAGGACTGTCCTTAAGTGGTGAATTTCTAATGCTAAACAGCAAATGTTAAATTTGTTGTAATTAAAAAGACTCCACAAAGAACTCAAGGATTAGCCTATCAAAATGCAAGATTGCTGGGTTCTTTATAAAATCCAATTTTAGTGCACAATTTCTATTTATTTGTTCAACAAATAAAAAATACAAAATATAAAATGTGCCATATTTTTTTTCTCCAATTTGTTACATTCAGTGAATAAACTGTCATTGTGTATTAAAATGTGCAAAAATGTGTTTTCTGTAGAAAATGTGTAACTTACTTTTAAAAAGAGATGTCATGTGACCAGGGGTGCGCAAACATTTACATAAGACTATAGTGCCAGAAAAAGCTCTCTGGATGGTGGAGCTCATTTTTGTGCTTTACAGAACTATTTTTAAGAATTTTAAAGATTCTTTAAAGAAGTATATACAAAAGATTCTCCATCATGGAGATTACATACAAAAATAATAACAACAACAACAACAAACAACAATAAATACAGAAATAAATGAGTAAATAACTGAATGAATGAATGATAATAGATGCAATCATGGGTATAATAACTGACAATCATAATGTTGCGGAGGCAAATGTAGAATAATAAGAATGGCACACAAGAACCACTTTCTGAGTTGCAGATGCTTCTTTGAGTAGTCATGGTTCTAGATATCCACTGTCTTTATCAAAGAACCATTGAAGAATGTCCTTTTTAAAGAGTGCATAGTGGATACAAAAAGTCTACAAATGTAAATTAAATTTGCAGATTTTTTTGTGACTAAAAAGGATAAAGAGAAATCAGGTCAAATGTTTTCACATCTTTAAAGGAACCTCAAATTTTGAGAGAAAAACAAATAAACACTTGTTGGGAAAACTAATCAAAAATGAATAAACGTACACTAACCTGGTTGCATTTGTGTGCCATTACTTTGTTGAAATACCTTTTTGCAAACACCTTTTGGACATGGAGAATCCATGGATTAACCTAACTATGAAGATTTGGGAAAAGATAATTACATTGAGTGGGATACATGATTCTGTAAAATTGTTGAGATGGTGTGCCTATGATAGTGACTTCTCCCCTAACAAAGAAGAAAATACTTTTAAAAGGTGGGCCAAGAGGGGTCTAACAACATATTTGACCTTTTTACAAAAGGGGGTATTTCAATCATTTGAATCTCTAAAAGAAATATACGGATTGGAACAGAAGGATCTTTATAGATATTTTCAAGTACGATCCTATTTTAACGAACTGTCTAGACATGTAAACCCACAAGCCCATGAGACAGGAATTCTTAAATTTATTGGGGCCACTACTAAAACAGGCTCATGTCCTAAACTCATTTCGAGGCTTTCTAAAGAGATTAACATTCTCAAAGACAATAAAACATTATATATTAAAGAAAAATGGGAAAAAGAGGGGAATGTGTCACTATCTGAGGATGATTGGGGGGAAATATGTAAATATCAGTGGGCAACAACAAGTTCTCTACTATGGAAAGAATTTTGTTGGAAAAATATTCTTAGATTTTTTATTACCCCTGTGCAGAAACGGCATCAGGGCTCAGGGTCTAGCTGCTGGAGAATGTGTGGCTCGAATGGCGCAAACCATTTCCATATTTTTTGGGAATGTACTGCGCTGACTGGATATTGGAGGGATATCCATCAGGCTGTCTGTAAGATATTCCAACTAATAAACATACCTTTTGACTTTACTTTTCTCTATTTGGGAAATCTTTCTTTGGATATGTGTCAAAGTGATAAAAAACTACTGAGTGCCTTGTTAGCCGCAAGTAAAAAGGCAATCACTCAAAAATGGTTGTCCTCTGAACCTCCCCAAATTCAAGAGTGGTACGATGTCTTTTATGAAATTTTTATTATGGAGAAACTCACCTATTCTCTAAGAATTCAAGCAGACAAATTTTATCGGATCTGGTCTAGATGGCTAGAATATATAAGACCCCAGCGACCAGACTTTTTGTAGAACTCATGACCTCCCGTCCTTCTCTCCTCTTTTTACTAAAGAGTAAGCTTCCCCATCTTTATGTAAATAGTTTTTACCTCAAAATAAATAAATAACAAAGAAATTGTTAAATAAATAATAATAAATTATTAAAAGGGGAACTAAGTTTAGGGACAAATCAGTGACTTTAATGTTACTTTGTGGAAAAAATGTGATCTCATGGAAGTCTAATTCTTGATAAGATTTGTATTTGTTTTAGTTGTCTATTTATCTATTTTGTTTTGTGTGATCACTATTTAAGATATATGAATGTTTGAATGTCGCTGTATTTCCTTTGTCTTGAACAGAATTTCCCAATAAAAAGTCCATCCATCCATCCATCCATCCATCCATTTTCTAAGCCGCTTCTCCGTCAGGGTCGCGGGGGGGTGCTGGAGCCTATCCCAGCAGTCTTCGGGCGGAAGGCTGGATACACCCTGGACAGGTCGCCAGTCCATCGCAGGGCAGACAGACAGACACAGACAGTCACTCACACACTCACACCTAGGGGCAATTTAGCATGTCCAATTGGCCTGACTGCATGTCTTTGGACTGTGGGAGGAAACCGGAGAACCCAGAGGAAACCCACGTAGACACGGGGAGAACATGCAACCTCCACACAGAGAGGACCCTGGTCACCCGGCCGGAGAATCGAACCTAGGCCCTCCTTGCTGTGAGGCGACAGTGCTACCCACCACAACACCGTGCCGCCAATAAAAAGTCATTTACAAAAAAAAAAAAGAAATACCTTTTTGCATTTATTATACTATTCAGTTTTGGGATGAGTCTTTACACCTGGACTTTGCAATTGTATGCCACTTTTCATTGTGAAAAAGTTGATGCTACAAACTTTTGCCTGGCAAACCTAGAATACTTTGACAATAAAACATCCAGACGTCTTCCAAAATATTTTCTGAATTTCCAGTCTTTTTCAGGTCTGGAAATGGACATGAGGTAGCTACTTTTTACATTCTATACATAGAACAGCTTTCTTAGTCATTCTTAAAAATGTCTTTGTTTTTTACAGCATCCTACTAATTAGTTGAAAGTTATGAAGGGTTTTTATCATCATATAAGAATCATCCTATACATTTACTGGCAACAAAACTGGTTCCAAGCTTTGGAAGAGTAGTGTATATAGATATAGAATGCATACACTGCATGTTTGCTGCTTTACCTGCCCGTTTTGGTGATAAGCATCTCTGTACCAATATTGCTGAATTTGTCCCATAGCTCACGTCCTTCAAGCGCCACATGTACCGGAAGCGAGGTCAATTCTGCCTCGCCATGGCTAATCATGCCACTGTCCCGAGCTTGAGTCCGGCAAATTGAGTCCTTCCATTCTATCCAGCCAAGAAGAACATTTTAAAACAAACTTTTAATCTTAATTCCAGTAGCCATCTTTGCTTAATGTTTATGGGCTCCATCCTTCTGCTGCACATCTTGCTCAAAATGCCCCAAATTTCCATTGCATACCCATAAAAAAGGTTCTCTGTGGGTTCTTTAGTAAAAGCAATGGTTATATATAGAACCACAACAACTCAAAAACATTGTAATGCTTAAATAAATCTTCTAAGTCTAAGTCTTCTCCATGATGAAGAACCTGCTGTATATAGTTTTTTAAATCAACAGTTTTCAGAGTGGTCCTCAGGAACCACCAGAAGGCCCACATTTTTTCTGTATGCCTAATGTGGTCCCTGAGGTTTGTCCATGGTTCTAGATAGCACTAAAACGCACCATTGTTACAAGTAACAGAGCATTATTGTTGTAGCTAATGGGTGCCCAGTCTTGGTCCTGGAGATCTTCCAACCTGGAGAGATAAGATCCAACACACTTGAATCTTATATTCAGATGACCTGAAGGTCTTCATGGCCTGGATGAGGTGTTTTAGATTAGGGTTGGAGCAAATCTCTGCAGGGTGGTAGATCTCCAGAACCAGGATTGGGCACCACTGCTGGAGACGAATTTTGGACCGCTTAAACTCAAGGTCCTGTATGTGAGCCCTCACTCCAGTTCCTCACTCTCAGAGCTACTTAACTTACAGTTTAAAGGGACAGAAGAACAAAAGCTCCAAATCACAGCTTACCTTGTGGATAGAAGCCATAGTTATTGGTCAGAGGGTTGAGTGGATATGAGTAGTCCAACATTGGCCTTTCCTCATGAACATACATGGCCTTGGTCCTGAAGTGACTGAATGCTCTGGATTCTCTGGAGTCCAGTGGTCACTTGTGGAGATGGGATGACAGGACATCTCTCAGGACGATACTCATCCTTCCCACATGAAAGAGGTGTTTGTATGTCTGCTAGAACACCAATCCCAAACATCCTCTTTGATCTATCTTCTCGCCTCACGGTTTGGGTTTCGTCCTGCTTCAGGAGGTGTCTGGGAACCACGCTTTCTTTTTTTTTTGAGGAGGAGGGGGGAACCTCACTTCAGAGGCTTAGGATCACTTCAGCCCCTCCAAATGCTCCATGAGGTGTTAATCACTCCAGCAGTTTGTCCCCTCATTACTGCAGGAAGTGAAGTGCTGTCCATGCTTCTTTATTGACTTTGAGAAAAAGTTCCCTTTTGTACTGTTCTAAGATCAGCCTCACTTAGCCAGACTCTCACCTTATAGACTGTAGGCTCAGGCTGAAAACTGCTCTAGGATCTAGGATCCCACCAAAGCCCCTTTATTGATCAAGCTTAGACAGAAGGCCAAGAATACATGATCGTCAAGGGTAGGAAGTGTGGGTAATGACACTCTACGTACAAGAGTGTTTTCCTCCACCTTGGTGTCTTTGGCTTACTTAACCATGTCAAGAACATTGATGCACCATAACAAACACCTCGTAGTTTATTCTCAAGCAATAAAAAGTGCCATTGGACTTTCGTTCAAAGGGAAGGTCAGGTCTTTGTTGAGTGGGACAACATGACCAACAACAACAGCAGAAAGCAGCTGAGATGTGAGATTAACACATCAAAAAAGAAGCTATTACTGTACTGAGAAAGTCGACCCATTATTTGTTTGAGTAAAACAGCCAATAAGTACAATTTGTTTAGTTTATTCGCATCAGGAAAAGCAAAAATCAGAAACAGAAATAGTTTCAACAGTTCACATTTCTAAAGTTGAGTCTTAGGACTTTGTTGCAAATCCAAGTTATCTCAAACACAAAGATGCTGAGGTCTGGACTCTGGGGAGGTCAGTCCATTGTTCTGAGATTTAATTTGCAAATGCTCTTCTTTCTTGTCTGTTTTCTTTTTTCAACAATGTCTTCTTTACAGCTCCACATCCTTTCAGACTCCTATTGCTGAGTTGTCTGGATGTTTTCAGATCTGAAGCAGCTCGATTTTCTCCTCTCTCTCAAAGATGAAAGCTTTATGCACATCTTTATCTGATGATTTTAATCTTTTTTTTACCTCCAGTTTTGGGAACTCTTGGAACCAGTTTTTGGAACCATTTTTCTCCTTACTTTCTCAGGATTCTTTTATAACTAATCTACTCAGAAAACTGACATCCAGCACTGATCATGCACTCCTATGAGAACCTATGAGATGGTACTAACTTTACATTACTTCCTCCTGGATTAATCAGAATATTTCTGAAAGATGTTCAAGCTCTAAGCTTCTTTGTTGTATCCTCATAAAATCTCATTAGCTATATCATTCTTTCTTCATCTGGGGTCGACCAGAGGAGGGCTGGTTTCTCCTTGACCCTGAGCTGCTCTTGAGGTTTCTTCCTCTTACTCCAAGAGAGTTTTTCCTTGCCACTGTCACCTCAGGCTTGCTCATGGGAGCCCTGGACCTGGATTCAGTTCTTTACATCGATACACAGACTCCTTTTTATTTTCTCTTATTTTTCTTTTGATCCTTTCTAAACGGCTTTTCTGTAAAGCTGCTTTCAGACAACACTAGTTGTCAAAAGCACTATACAAATAAATGTTTTTATTGTTGTAGAAACACAGCATCTCTTGATAAATTAATAACTCATTTAATGGCCTTAACTGTTTGATTTAGCAGAGAAGGCGGGGCCTCCCAGCATTCTTAGTTCTTTTGCTGGTTTCTGTTAGCTCTTAATTTTCTTCTTCCTTTTTTATTTTTTAAAATCTGTTATTCTCATAAATTTATAACATCATCTTATATATCTCCATGCTAAAGGTGAGGTTAAGCACAAAAACCCAGTGTTATCTCCTCAAATGGGTGATTCAGTCCTTTTACAAGTTGACACAAAGTAATCACTCATATGATTTTGAGCTTTTGATAGTTTATACAGAACAGGGTCCTCTCTGTGTGGAGTTTGCATGTTCTCCCCGTGTCTGCGTGGGTTTCCTCCGGGTTCTCCGGTTTCCTCCCACGGTCCAAAGACATGCAGTCAGGCCGATTGGGCATGCTAAATTACCCCTGGGTGTGAATGTGTGTGTGGCTGTCTGTGTCTGTCTGTCTGCCCTGCAATGGACTGGCGACCTGTCCAGGGTGTATCCTGCCTTCCGCCCGAAGACTGCTGGGATAGGCTCCAGCACCCCCCGCGACCCTGACGGAGAAGCGGCTTTGAAAATGGATGGATGGATGGATGGATGGATGGATAGTTTATACAACAGTTTGTATCAACAGAAAATATTTATCTTTCTCAATAAAATAAATATTACGCAAAAAAACTTTGCTGTTGCTGGAACAAAAACTTGTATCTCCAAACTGAGAACTTTACAGGAGAAGGAAAAAACATATTCTATGTGTTCTAATTCATATTCTAATCCTAAACCTGTAAGTTCCACAAAAAAAAACAAGGAAACTGATTACTTTAATTATTCAGAGCTTAGCTAACATATGTGGGTTTACACTATAGTACCAAGCCTTATTTACAATGATCCAACTAATTGGAACAGATCCTTGGTCAGATCTTCTACTCTGAGAAGCTTTATAACTCCTGGCCCAGTTTTTAGTTTTAAATTTAAC
The DNA here is from genome assembly GCF_015220715.1 of Pygocentrus nattereri. Lineage (NCBI taxonomy): Eukaryota > Metazoa > Chordata > Actinopteri > Characiformes > Serrasalmidae > Pygocentrus > Pygocentrus nattereri. The sequence continues at coordinate 10,021,461 of NC_051233.1, read as the reverse complement.
CTAGTTAGAAATTACAATATCAGCAGCAATTCAACATTTAAAACCATGTAAGTCCATGGTCTGTGTTCAAATTCTTAATGTAGGATCTGTTCCACTAAATAAGACATTTGGTCCTAGATCAGCTCTCCTGCTCTGAAAAGCTTGATGAACATGGACTACACTTTCTGAACTAGAAGTGGCTTGTAGCTCCAAGCCAATGACCAATCTTAATCTTTAACAGTGTAGACCATTCAGCAATCAGGAGAACCTTCAAAAAGGTTAGCAAAGGTAGGCAGCTTCAGGACAACCCCTCTGTATCTCACATTTGAAAACACGTGAAAAAGTGTTCACCCCTTCCTGATTTCCTCTATTACTGCATATTTGTCACACTGACCCTTAAATGAGATGTATTAGACAGATGTATTAGGTTTAAACCAGACTAAAATATTTTTATTTCACTTAAGGAGCAACCATAGTCAAAACATGACTCGCCCTTATTAAGAAGTAATTGCTCCTTTGACATTTATAATGTTTGGTATTGATATATATGTAGGTAGGCCCTACTACATCGTCTCCATTGGGTTTAAGTCAGGACTTTGACAAGGCCATTCCAAACCAATTACTGTCTTTCCTTTCAGCCATTCAGATGTCCAGCCTTCTTTACTGGCTTCAGGAAGGATATTCCATTATTTGTATTGTTCTCAGGATCAGCTTTTCTGTTTTGGACCACGGTTTTGCTGCATAACTTAATTATCTTTCAGCTTCAGATGAGAACAGAAAAGGGGGGGGTCTTTTATTAACAGTTGTCCAGGTTAGCAAAACTTTAGCAGTACTTTGCTCTTCCATGAGTTCCAGGATCTTTCTAACTGTGGGGACTTCATCTGGGCCAGCTGAGGCTAGAGAGACTGGCAGTTCCTTAGATATTCTCCTGGAAATTTTGGTGACTTCCAGGATGTTTTGCCTCTGTGCCTTTCGGGGGAAATTGGTCAGCCCACCACCACTGGGAGAACTGTTCCTAGTATATGAATATTTATTAAATTTGGTTTATTTTGATTCTTGAGTAAGTAAGGGGAGATTACTTTTTCACATGGGTGATTTGCACTTTAAATAAAGCAGATAATAATCAAACAGTGTGCTTTGCATTTGACAAGTGTTTTTTGTGTTTGCATAATTTTTGAAAGAATCTCTCATGTTTTTAATAACAAGGCTAAATAATATACCTCACTGGTAATACATAACACACGGTGGCTGTATCTACCCAGACTCACTAGTGCTTTGTGTCTAAAACTACAACAGTATCAAATTAGCAGTGGCAGTGGGTTAATAGCAGTAAGGTTGAGTGCTGTATAACATGTAAACTTAAACCATGTCTTTTCATCAAAGGCACTTTCTGCAAGGCCGTGTCCAGTTGTCTTCATGTCTGACTGGCCACAAGTATCTCCTCCCTTCATGGAAACTTCCACCTATACGAGGGAGCTGATAAAGAGCAGCACGGCCAGCATGTTAGCGTGCTGGCACGGCTGATAGAGCTCCCAAGCCCTTATCTTGCTGCTCTGTCTGGTGTGCACAACACCCCCTACTCACCCCACCCAAACTGGGGAGCCTCAATCTTAGACAATCAACGGGGGTCACTGCTACACCACTCCATAAGTTTGCTAGGTGAAGATGCAGAGATAGGCTGATCTAGATGCTTCCAGGCCCACTACGGTGATCAGACAGAACCTTCACAACTGATCACAGTACTGTTGTGAAGGCAGCTTCAGATGAACCCACTCTGCCTTTACTTATACTGAATATGTGAACTGAAGCAATTACATTGCAATTACTGGTACAAAGTGCAGTTGAAGGAGAAGTGGCGTTCGGAAGAATGAAACATTGGCAAACTTAGCCTAGTATTTAGGACTAGACTACAGTGTAGGTTTTCTTTTGAGGAAATAACCAATACTTATTTTTCACTCATAGGCTTGCTCAGAAAAGACGTTGAGATAACAAGCTGAACTGCGCTCAGGTTTACTCTTTATAAACAAAGGTGCCAAAAGGGTTCTTTGGAGCCAATGCACCACTTTTGGTATCCTGAGGAACCTTTCAGTGGACGGTTCTACAAAGAGCTATATTTGTAAACGAGATGTGCTAGTACGCCCTCCATGAAGTGGTTCTTCAAGCGCTCTTCAATAAAACGGTTATCTGTAGAACCGTGACAAAGAAGCATTCAACTGCATAAAGGTGTCTTCACTATGATGGAAAACATGTTGCATATGGTTCTTTAAAAGAGACTGAAGCTGTATGCACAAGTTTGAACTTTCCCTCATAAAATAACATGTTTTGTTGATTTTCTAAGTGAAAAAAAGTTGACTTCTACAGAGTATGACATTCTTTGTCAATTTTAGTCAGTAGTTTTTTCCTTTAGCATATTTGGAAAAATATATTTAAATGAATGAATTAATAAATTAATTAAATAAACAAAATGTACCTTAACTTTCTCTCAATTTTTCCCCCAATATGTTTAACCCGAAAGTAAAGAGCAATTCTGCATTAAAATGTGCAGAAGTATGTCCTCTGTAGAGGTTGTGTTAACAAACCATGTAATTTGACCAGAGGTGGCAAAACTTTTGAGTATGACTGTAGCACCCGAAGGGTTTCTGCTACTGTTATGTCATAGAACCTTTGCGGCTAAGAGTGTCGGGGGGCAATGTTATTGTTTTGTGATAAATCGTGTCACATTATTGTATGCTTTTCTTTCCAGAACACCGACTGTCTGCGTGAATGCTGTGAATCATGTGAAACAATGAGCAAATTCAGTTTTTGATTAGTACTAGTATTAATAGGACTACTACTTTTTTTTGTCAGTTCTAAGTGATACATAATGTGATGTTTGACTTTTGTTATATTGCCGAAATGTAGTAGCATCTTTAAAGACCTTCCACATAATGTAAAGCTACGGTTGTTAATTTTGTCTTCAAACCATAAGTCCAAGTAGGTTGGACAATATGACAATATTTATCATTAAAGTGATAGGTCATATTATGGCACAGTACGCTTTTGTGAGCATACTGTGGATAATGTAAGTACTTAAAAGACGTTTTGCATTACAAATAAAGCACAATTAACTTAACTGGATTTAGTGCAGTGCAGTTAAGTCACTGTGCTGACAGTTTTTGATAGTATCTTTTATACGTAGCATTACTGGTTCTTCAGTACATTTTTGCCATTCTGTTCACCCCTAAAACCAAGGCCAGAATCATTTAGAAACCTTATAGGCCCATTTCAACAAGTAGGAGAACCTTTAAAAGTAACTGTAGATGTGTGGTGAAGGGAGGCAGCTCCTATTGAACCCTGCTGTGCCTCAACAAACACTGGGCACATATTTACCCATGTGAGTATGCTACAATAATTTCACAAGCTTCTGAAACAGTATATATTTATGAAACAGTACGAATTTAGCAATCACTGGAATGAAGAACTGAAGGTGATCATTCTGACCAAAAATCTGCTGGAAATTCCTTCAGGAAACAAGAATGAATAAACAGTCATTCAAGCCTTTCATTTCTAACTTGCAGAAGAACAGTTTTTGCTCTGCTTTAAAGAAAACATATTTAACTCTGTTAAATACAGGCTCTAATGTAAACAAAAAGAATGCAATGCATAATGAGATTTAATGCCAGTGTAGCATACAGTATATAAAGCCTTAGAGTCAAAAATAAGGGACTTTCAGCTTAAGGCATTGAACTAACATGAGGCAGCCATATGAAACAAATTCACCATTAACTTATAATGTTTAAGTTTTTGGTCCAACTCCAAGTTAAAGTTGGGTGACCCAAAGGCGTGCCCTCACATGCAGGATAACTGGGGTTGGAGTAACTGTTTGGATGCTGATAGAACAGAATGACCCGATTGGGCAAAAGGCAAGACGGGAGAAGCCAGATAAGAGCGAGACTGCCCTTGTGTCATCACCATATGCAAATGAGTAAGGTCATTAAAATGGTGAGCCAGTGGGAGGAGAAGTTCTAGAGAGCCATTGGGGGGTCCGGCAAGAGATCGGAGACACCAAGCCTATAGACGAGAAATAAAGACAGGGAAGAAGACGAGGGAAGGTGTTGAACGAGAGTAATTAAGCTGTTCACTAACACCTTCTTCAAGAGGAGAAAGGACAAGTGACCTTAAAGGTGAGTGCAGAAACAAGAAGTAAACAACTTATTTCAGGCAGCCAATTAAGTGTGACGAATCTGACCGCAAGTGTAAGTTTGCAAATGTTTGGAAAGGGATTTTCTGGTAGGACGTGTCTGCTGAACATGGGACACTGGAGGGCCCATAAAGATGCATGCATATATTTACAATATAATGTACTATGTTATATACTATAATTACTACAGAATTATAAACTACACTATAATTACATAGTTCCATTGCAACATTGTTATAACTAACATTACAAAGGAATTATAATGTAATTCCATTATAATTATATACAGCTTTGCTCTGAGGACATTTGAGTACATTCACCCATCCCAACCAAATGTCCCATTTCTTTTCTTATGCTTTCTTCACAGAATGCTCCAGGTCTACACTTTCCCAATCCATCGCGAGTCATAATACTGTCCTCTGGACAGGATATCATCATATACTGTAAGTTCATTATGGAGACACTACAGTATAGATGATGTACTATCCAGGGTGGCATTCCTCCTCTGTGGTCTACCACACACGCATGCACTTTCTGTGATAGAGGGAGGCGGTTAAACCGTTACCATTACTGAGTTTAGTAATGGTAAGGGTTCTTTTGCTTCTTCTCACTGCCATCGTTCTGGAAATCAACCTCAGGCCAGAAGCGTGGAGCTGAACCATGAGGACTGCACGGTACAATGGAGAAATAATGGAACAAACTGAAGAGTAATACATTTTTTTAAATAATTTAAATGTTGTTTGTTTACATGTTTCCAATTTCAGTTCAGCTCTTTTTAATATGTTCTGTTGTTCAATAAACATGTACTTGAATCAGGAACCCTTGACATTTTATTTACATATCAATATACAGCCAAATAGACTTTGTTAAATATTAATGACAAAATAAATAAGTGATTTTTTTGAGCATTTGGCTCAACTGTATAAAATGTGTAGCCTTTTTTAATTAAAAAGGCCTCTCGTCACTGACCTCAATGAACTCAGAAGTGACCCAGCAAGAAAAGAGAGTGGAAGGAAAAAAAAAGGGGGGGGGAGACAGAGACAGAAACGTGGCACAGCTGATCCATCATCGTGGCCTGGATAAGTAGTGACCACCAGCAAAACTCGACTGGGGAGCGGGGGATTACAAGAACAAATGCGCAAATGCATCCCATTGCCATTTTGTGCCAATTTTAGCGGCAGGTTAGTGCTCCATTTTGTGTTCCATTAGAGGGGTAATCTAGCCCTCTGGGGCTGGGCCTTTAGTTGAGCTCCAGCAGCGGAGTCTGAAAGCAAGAGAAGAGATGGAGAAAGACAGCCAACATTGCAAAGAGCTTACAAACAACAAAGTAGCCCTTGAATCAGCAGGGAACATTACACCAAAAATTTGTGTTAATAACAGGCTACATAGAAACTAGACAAGTCAAAGAACCATATCACTGCTATGGGAACAAAACCTTTGTATCTCCAAAATGGCAACTTTACAGGACAGAAAATATGTGGAAAAGATCTTCCAATCCAGTAAGACCTGGTAGACCACCAAAATGTCTTCATCAGACATTTTGTCTTTGAGAGAGAGGAGAAAATCAATTGATTCAGATATGAAAACATCCACAGGTGTTTCTGTCCATCCTTCCACTGTGATAAAAAACAACTCTGAAAGGATGTGTAGTTGTCAAATGCCACCAACTTCTAAGACTGAACTTTGGAGGTGTGGAAAAACATTCCTGTACATTTCTTTGTAAGACCGCAAGTAAGAAAGCAAGTCTCCTTAAAAGAATGGAAGATGTAATAAAGACAAAGAGTGGACACAGTAAATACTGTGAAGTATGTTTTCTTCCATTTCTGCCTGATGCTGAAAAATGAACATCTTGTGCCCAATGGCCATTTAGACTGGAAATTAAATTAATTAAGGGTGGTCTCTGACTTTTGCACACTTCTAGACACAGTTGTCCAGTTTCTAATCCAAGAAAACAGCCTGCGTGCAGCAAGGCCTACAACCATGACCACTACTGTTTAATCTAGCCCTAAAAAAAAAAGACAATCTTTACAACTTAATGAAACTCCAGCTTTTCTTAATGGGGCCACGCGTTCAGCAGCGCTGAAACACTACTAACTCAGTCATGATGTAGCCCTGCATATCAAAGTAAAGCAGTGTAAAGTAACACCTGCTAGAAAAGCAACAGGACACTAAAGAAAGCAGCAGTTTGAGTTCAGAGAGGAAGCTCTAACTCAGAAGCTGAACAGAATGAACAGTGTTGGGAGATAACAGGCAGACAGTTCGCATACAACTCAAGACAAACCACAGCCTTGAGTAGACCTCTTCCTTCCTGAGAGGGAGAGAGAGTCAACAATGATTTACAATCTCATTCCACTCTGGACGAAGCAATATATATATATATATATATATATATATATATATATATATATATATATATATATATATATATATATATATATATACGCTGAGGTCCTATAAACAGGTTGAGGCAGCGGGCTGAGTAACGACATCTGTAGTCATCCTTTAGAAACTGTACAAGTGTCCTGTTCACACACTTCAGTGCAGATCCTTGGGGCAGCTGAACCGTCTGTTTCAGTTCTTCAGAGTGGCAGATATTTTCAGACGCACTTCGCACATGAAAGCATTAGTGAGGTCTTCGCCTGCCTCTCGGGCTATCCTGGCCATTACCTGACCTCCAGGACCAATCACCATGGTCTGTTCATGAAAGAAGAGAAAAAGAGGACTCAAATAAACAGAAGGGAAAAAAAAAAAAAAACACACACCATAAAGTTCTTCTGAATCCCCAGTTATCAATGGCTATTCATCAGAGACTTTTAAAAAGCTGCAGCAACTCCTTTCTACAGTGGCTTAGCAACACCAAGCACACTTTCACCAACTTCAGCTTGTTAAAATTGCATGACTTATAAAAGGAATCTTCTCAAATATTTACCATTCTTTACAGAGCTCCATTCAAATGTTTTCTCCTACCGCATATCTCTGCAGGAGTGTTGTTGGAATCAAGGTAACGGCACTGTCAGAGGATGAAAGTGCTTTAGAGGGGAAAAAAAAAGAACAAAAAAAAGCAGTTCTCTCACCATATGGCTGTTCTTCTTCACGTGTAATTTGACAGATATGTCCAACTTGCCATCCTCAGTCTCTCTCCAGAGCTCAATGTGCTACAAAACAGACGGTAAAACGACGGGAGTCAGCACAAAGACTGTTCCGGCAATGTGAAAAATTCACTGTTCTGAGGGAACAAAGGTGGGGTGTTGCAAAGATTTTCCCCCCTTTTTGCTGACATTCAAAGCCTTTATTTCTCTCCATTGAAGGTCACATTTAATGTTATAAAGGCAGAGCAGGCAGAGAATGTGCCGTAAAGGAAAAGGAACTGAAGAAACAAAATGGACCCACTATATGGCCAAAAGTATCCAGACATCACTTTTAATTAGTGAAGTCTGCTACTTTAGGGTTGCACCCATTGCTGAAATAGGCACTATAACTTATGCATTACTATAAGACTGGGAGGCTTTAAAGCAGCCATCCATGAGCTGAAGGTCACCACGCCCAATGCCAAGTGTGGGCTACAACTACGTTCTCTAGAGTGACGAAGCTCCTTACAAAACCTTTGACATAAGATTAAATAGCCTTGGTGATCCAGAACTAATCATCCAACATCAGTACCTGACCTCTTTAACAATCATGTGGCTGAATGCAATTAGATCCTCACAGCAATGTTCCAACATCGACTGTAAAGCGTTCTCAAAATATTAATTTTAATGCCCTTGATTTCAGAACAAAATGTTAGATGAGCAGGTGTCTATACATTTTTGGACTAAAGGCAGTTACGACTGTGACAGAGTGAGACTTTATGTGAAAATGTCAGTATCAGGAGGGCCAAGAAATGCATTACCTGAGATATGGTGTAAGGCACCTCCTGCGGAAGGTATTCAAGAAGCTTCTCACGGACTGCGTTGACGCATATGTCCTCTGGGCTCTGATCTGTCAGTACGTCACTGTGGTAATGCCATGGGCCTGGTTTTGCAGCCACCATCAGATATCTCTGTCAAACCAACAGGCACTCATTTACATTGTCATTTGGCAGATGGGACAAAGAAAGTGGTAGTTGTCATAATGATGTAATTAATGCAGCTCATAGGTTTTACAAGTCATCCATAAGAGAAGCCAACACATGATGTAGAGCAATCCATTAAAAAAAATATACATTGCATATTTATATACATTGTATATTTATATTGTGTACACACACACACACATATATATATATATATATATATACACACACACACACACACACACACACATATATATATATATATATATATATATATACACACACACACACACACACACACACACACACATATATATATATATATATATATATATATATATATATATATATATATAAAATTGAAAATATTACTGTGATAAACATATACATTTTTGGCTACTGGCCCATTACTAATCATCTACATGTTCTCAAAAACTTAATGTACAATTTTAAACACTAATAGTGAACAGAATAAAATAACAATTACTAATATAACACAAGTGATTCCAAACTTTGAAAGATAGCACAGATAAAATGTGTTCTAATAAGCATAATAAACTCGTCTCTACAATGCCAAGCTTCCTTCTACCTTCAGTGTCTCCACGTCCTCCCCATCTGCGGCACACAGCATGAACACATCCTTGAAGTGAGACCACCCTTTGCGGCTCTTCAGGGTTCTCAGCTGCTCTCTGCTCAGGCCTGTCTGGTCTTGAGTGTCTGAGTTTGGGCATGGCTCCTCTCCCGTTTGGGCCTCCAGGGCTGTTTTAGCCTTCATCTGCATCTCATCTCTTTCTTTCTGCAATATCTTCACCACATCGCGGACCCTCAGTCTCTGACCATTCACAACACCCTCGGTCAGCTTGGCTGTGATGTCCAGCAGCAAGGCTTTGTTCTTCAGGAGGTCCACCTGTGTGTATGCACACGTGAAGCATGGTCAAAAATTGAACAAATATGTAAATGCTGAATGCGTGACCACGCCAGATAACTCACAGACTTGTTCTGAGCGAAAAATCTAAACCACACCTCAGGAGTACTGAATAAAATAGATTACAATCATTTTGTACTTACAACGAACACAAATTCTGATCATATAAGATACAAAGGTTAATATTACTGATGGATACATGTAGGAGAGAATGCTCTGATCATGATAATTTTTTCTTTTTAGTACTAATGGATCCAAAGCATGCCAGCAAAATACCCCCTACAGCATAATAGAGACACCAGACCTCCTCACTGAAGCATTCAGGCCTGTACTGTACCCTTGGCATACATCACACATGCACTATCCTACTCGTGAATATGATCACAGATAACTCATCTGACAATATCACTTCTCTGCAGACCAGTATCTATAGTTTTTAAACCATTATACTCTCGAATCTGCATTTGTGCCTGTAACAACTGGTTAATTTGCTGCAGTCCTACAATAACATCCCTCTCTATGTAACTGTGGATGGACTGCTCCTCCTGACAGTCTGAGCTTTAAGAAAATGATGAGAACAGCCTTTTTTCTTTACTTTTTCTTTTAAAAGGTAGACCATGATGACCTGTGCACTGAAAATAGATCTGATCTCAAACCACAAAAAGTATGGGTACCCCTGATATAGATAGCAATGCTGAAGTCACTTCAGTCACTATTCCTATTGAAATACCAATGAGATAAGCAGTCTTTGTGAGTAAAAGCTCCTGCCATCCATGGCCCAGTAATGGCCCCTTTTTCAAATCAACTTAGATGTTTTCCTCTTGTTAATTTGATCCAAAATTGACATCAGCTGGGTCTGCTCAGTTTTTTTCATACTTGTCAGAGAGCATGACAAGATGTTAACTGCTTAACTGTATTATGCAGCACACTTGTCTGGAAACATCTGCACTTGTTTTGCTTCTCCACTCATTTATCAATGTTTTTCTTCTGTCACCTGACTGTGGGTATGTGCAATATAGCTTACCTTATTGAGGACGAGAACAGCAGGAATGTGTGGATTCAGGGTGAGACACTTCAGCACCTCAAAGTCCAGTCTATCGCGGGTCCACTTGTCAGAGATGTCCACTAAAACCACCACTGCAAATAAAAGATCCCAGCAGTTAAGAGAGAGCTACCTGCCACTTACTCAACCTTCGACCACTGATCCATATATAATATGTATATTATAACCATACCCTAATCTGTAGTGCTCAGAATAGACATAGCTACCTAAATCAGCCTCTCGTAATGAGTTCAGTGGATCCACTAGAAGGGAATTCTCCAGCTGGTGCCTGTAGAGAACAGAAACGGGAGATTATCAGATCTCTTCAGAAGTTATTTGTAGCGTACACAATATTTATGCATTATACTTATAATACTTTTATTCAAAGAGCTGTGAGTAAACCCAGCTTTTACTTCTGAACTCCAAACAAGGTTCTTGCCCTTTCCTATTGAAAGAAATCAATACATTTTCAGGGCTTTTCCCTTATTACCAAGGAGAATACCTTTTAACTTTGAAGGGAGTAGTAAGACCAGGCGTATCCAGCAGAATCTGATCATTCAGAGACAGAAAGATGATATTTATCACTAGCTGTCCCACTTCAATATCATATAGCCACACATTAAGCTCTGATAAAAATTAAGAAAATATCCACTACTGCCGGTTACGTTGTGAAACTATTCAGTCTTGTACCAACAATAACAAGCATCTTCTTGAGTACAACACAAACTCTTACAATTTGAGTATTGTCCATTGTGATCACTCCAAGTGCACGTGACCTTGTTGTATGTACTTTTTGCGAGACTGCAAACAACTGTTGAAAAAAATTGAAAAGGTTAAAACCAAAACCACCATCACAAACTTTAAGAATTCTGAACAACTGAAATTGTACCTTCCTGCCAAGGAGTTGGTTGGTGAGTGTTGACTTCCCTGCATTTGGAGCCCCAATAACAGCCACTCTCAGAGTCTTTGGATTTTCTGGTTGATCTGGGGGCCTCAGTAACAGAGAAAGCTGCCCGGCTGGGAGCAAAATAAGAAGGGAAATCAAGCTTTACGACCATAACACAGTGTCAAGGTAACACCTCATGGATATCAGATCCAAACACCTGTTTCTACGGACTATAAATTGCGCTTTACAGTGTAAAAACAAAGGCACCATTACCTCTATCCGGAGGCACGGGTTGCTGGCAGGGTCCCTGATCCACACCAGGCATTTTTCCTTTCAGCAGCCTGTCCAAAAATGCGCTGGAGGACACAGAACAGGCTGGAGTGAAAGGAAAACCATGTCCACTCAGCGCTCCAGGACGAAAGGCTGAAGGAGGAGAAGTTAAAGAGAGGCTTCAGCAACCAGACCTGCCTTGCAGGTAACTTAAAGCAACCAGCAATGCCATAGTAAACATCAAGTCACCAAAACATCTGTCAGTTCAGTAGTTAACAAAGCCAAGATTTAAAGGGGAACCCCGCTGGCTTTTCAAAAATTCTACTTCATTAAATAATTGAGATGTATGGAAAACCTATTAAAGCTTTTTGATAAAGCTTTCGCTTGAAATGCATTTGAATCCTTTTATTTAAACTCATTCATGGCAGATTGATACACATAGGGCACTGTTGGGCAAAATCGTCCCTGAAGGAAATCTTTTTTCAGATTTATGACTATTTAACCATTTTAACAATAGAACAATTCAGAAGAAACGGGTTGGTTCACTGGACGTTTTGGACAGTAAATAAAACAAATGTGTTGTAGACATTGTGACCCCTGGTTCTTTTTACCACGACTGTAAAGAAATCAAGTTTCTCCATAACGAACTACTTCACGTCAAACCACTGAATGACTGGTTGCATCTTAATGACTGAAATTTTGAAAACCTGGTGGAATTTCCCTTTGACTTTCTTTCTCCTATATGGACACAGCCGAACCTAAACTACGATTAAAGCGTATCTTTAAACCCGCTGCGTGTTAAACCAGTTAAACTCAATCTACACCAGCTTAATATTCATTCTGCTTCAAGAGTCCGGTTTGTCAAGTGGTTAAAACGGATTTACGACGCTGAAGCGCACATATTTTGAATGTTATGCGAACGTAAGGGACTTGTTAGCAATAGCACTAGCGACAGGGTTAGCGCTCGTGACCTGCTCGCGGACGCAGTGACACGGTTGCCAGCAGTAACGGTCGGGCGGGAGCGCGCAGACATCTCCTCACGAAGGACTCGCCCACTCGAATAGCCATCCGTTAGGAAAGACCGACGTTATCAGCCGCTGAAAGGTGAGGTATTCTTCTGAAAACCGATCCCGCCGAGCGTGAAGTGTTTGTTGACGCGTGTTTTCAGGACGCAGCCATGTTTTAAACAACGAGAGCAAGAGAGACAGAAAAGAGGAGCCGAGCGAAGAAGGAGCTTAAACTCTCTCACCATCTAGTGGACGAACGGACTGCAGTTGGAGAGGCTGCGTCCCAAACTACAGCCTGCCACACTCTACATACTATACTAGTTAATGAATGTACTGCTGATTTCTGACAAACTATGTAGCACGGTAGTATGCGGTTTTGGACGCAGCCCGAGTTTACGAAAAGGGATTAACACGTCTCAGCAGTAGGAATTCGTGGACGTTTCCTAGTTCATTTTAAAGGGGGTTTCCACCGATTTTTCAAAATTCTACACAATTCAGTGGCTGAGATATAAACAAAGTCATTGGTTTGATGCGAAATGGTTCATTTGTAGAGAAACGTACTGAGACTTTCTTTATAAGTGGCGGTGATAGGAACCAGGGGTCACAATGTCTGCAGTGTAAATACAGCCAGTTTATTTACTATCAAAAACCACCAGTGAATCTTCTGAGTTTTCATATGTAATGCTGAAGATGGTCAAATAATTACCAAACTAAAATATATATATATATTTTTTTCTCTTTTGCCTTAGGGAACTCTTTTGCCTTAGAACATCTTTGTATCACTCCATGAATAGATTAAAATAAAAGCAATAAAATAAGTTTTAGACCAAAACCTTATGACAAAACTACCATAAAACCATATCTCAGACATCAGGCTGAGTTTTCATAACCATTTCATGTAATAACTTTTTGTGAGGGAACTTGTAAAGGTGGTCGTCTGGTTCCTTTCCCCACCACTGTGAACAATTCTGACTCAGTAAGTTTGTCTAGAACAGAGCATTTCACACCAAACCCTTCTGAATGACTTTGTTGACATGTTAATCATTTATTTATGCAGAAATTTGGAAAAGTTATGGAGTTTCCTTTCAATGAGAGCATGTACTAACAATTACTGTTATCATGGGTTACATTTCAAGTAAAAAAAAATGGTCAAGTTTAAATTGTAGTCATTATGTGTCCGAATTAAATTGACACCAGTAAAAATGCTCCATCCATTCAAATTAACTGTGAAGAAAAAAATGTGTACTATTAAGAACTGAAATCATACATTTTAATACAATTCTTACAATGAAAAGTTGAATTTACAAACATTTTATACATTTGTACATTTTACTATTACTAATAAGAATCATACTTGTTCAAATTGAAGTCCTGACATTGAGAAACTGAATTAAAAGCTGAAGACTTGCCTTAAGATGGCAGTGGATGTGCTTTTCGCTTATCTCAGACTTCCCTCTTTCACTGCCGGCACAAAATTCATTGGGACATTCTTGAAATTGCTGTGGTGAAGACAAAAAAGGTCCCACTTGATGTGCCTGTCTGATATCACAGAAGCAGGATATTAAACTCTCCATCTGCAAACCAAGTGTAAAGACGTGGCAATGTAGGTTTCGACAATGTGCAGTATGATTGATATCTTTATAGGAGATGGAAATATTCTGGGAAATGAGAGAAAACACATATAAAATGGCATGAATATAAGATGCAATGACACTTTTAACACCAAATCTGTGGGCTGCTTTTAATTTTGGGCAGAGCGCAGGTGTAGCTGATGAGTTGGTGAGATGGATTTGTGGGCAAGATCAGCTTGAAGTGCTTTAAATGTAACCAATGCATCTGTGTGCTAGGATTATGCATTAACTGTGAGGGATGATCACACAGCCAGAGGTGGGCAGAGTAAATCATACTGAGGTAAAAGTACTGATACTTCAATGAGGTAGTAGTTTCCCAAAAAGAATGTGACTAAATAACAAAGCAAAAAAACTCCTCAGGTATTCAAGCAATATGGCAAAATAACACTGCGATACAATAATGAACAAAACGGACGATGATATTTAGCTTTTCTGAGCTTTGGAAGCAATTTGGAGTGGACAAATAGCAACAGTAACATTGTAAAATGGCTATAAAAACTATGCATAACTATCCATCCATCATCTATCCATCCATCCAGTTTCTAAGCCGCTTCTCCCTCGGGGTGGGGCGTGGGGGGTGCTGGAGCCTATTCCAGCGGTCATCAGGCGGAAGGCAGGATACACCCTGGACAGGTCGCCAGTCCATCGCAGGACAGACACAGACAGTCACTCACACACTCACACCTAGGGGTAATTTAGCATGTCCAATTGGCCTGACTGCATGTCTTTGGACTGTGGGAGGAAACCGGAGAACCCGGAGGAAACCCACGCAGACACAGGGAGAACATGCAAACTCCACACAGAGAGGACCCCGCATGCATAACTATTGTTAACTAAAGTCCAAAACACATTTATTTTGTTTGTGTTTGCAAAAATTAACTAAGAAAAAAATTATCATTTATAAAATATAAAATAATAATGACTTTTAAGATGATGTCATAATTAGCTGACTTCCAATCAGCTAGCAATTTATGCAGTTTATGCAGTTACTGTGTACTATGAGTGTTGTTTACAGGCTCTCTATAATTGGTCTAAATCAAATTTTTTATGATCCATGCAGTGGTTCAGTGTTCCAATAGTGCAATGTTTCCCACTACATAATCAGAAAAATGTGACAAAAATTATTGCAATAATAATAACATGTCACCATATCGACCACCCCTAATATCCATCAACATACACATTTAAGGGTTCTTTGGTAAAGGCAATGGTTCTTTTAGCACTTTTAGAGTTCTATATAGATCCATTGCATGATGAAATGGCTCTTCAGATTGATGTTATATATGTTATATATATATATATATATATATATATATATGTGTTATATATGGTTCTATATAGCACCTAAAGGGTTCTTCTATTGTTACAAGCTTGACATCTTAACAACAACAGCCTAGCAACCCTTTTTGATGCTATATAGAACTATTTTCATTAAGCTTTGCTATAGAACCATGTAGAATACATTCTCCATCAATCTGAAGAACCATTTCACCATGCAAAGAACCTTTAAGCATGAAATGGTTTTATATAGAGCTGGCAGTTCTTAAAAGAACCATGCCTTTACTAAAGAAACTTTGGTACCATATTTTTAAATGTGTAGGAACTGAAAAGAATATATTTTTTAAATTCAAAATTTCTGCATAATTAAATAATTAAACCAATGAAACCTTCACAGTAAGAAGGGCCTGGGTTTGATTTCCCAGTTGGACAAAGAGGGTCCTTTCTGCTTGTCTGCATGGGTTTCCTCCCACAGTCCAAAGACATGCAGTCAGGCCAATTGGAGATGCTGAATTGCCCCTAGGTGTGAATGTGTGTGCGTCTGTGTATGTCTGCATGTCTGCACTGTGCTGGATTGGCAGCCTGTCCAGAGTGTTTCCTGCCTGCCCAGTGAGTGCTGGGATAGGCTCCAGCACCCCCCATGACCCAGGAGGATGAGTGGCTTAGATGTAGAATGAATAAATCATTTAGATGTAAACACAGTCATTCAGATTTGGTTTGATGTAAGAAATATGAGTAGAGCACAGAGGTAGTGACAGGAACCAGACGACCTATCATTTCATAATTTTTAAAAGCGACATCACAAAATGGTTATTAACACTTTGCTTAATTCCTTTTTGTGAGGAATTACTTTTTGCTTTGTGAGAGATTTTGTGCTAAAACATTATTTCAAATACATGCAGAACAAAGAGATACATGCAGGATGAAGTAAAATAGTCCCCAGAGAAAACATTTCCACTCTCCACTGTTTTACCATTACCAACATCACACACAAAGACATATGTAGGTTTGTGGGTTATTTTGGACAATAAATAAATAAATATATATATATATATATATATATATATATATATATATATATAGATCAAGATCCCTGGTTCCTGTCACCACCACTGTAAAGAAAGCTGATAAGTTTCTCTCCAGTGAACCACCATAAGTTTGTTTACATCTCAACAATTATGAATTATGCAGAAATTTTAAAAAGCTCAGACGTAAAACATGTTTGAGCTCACTGGCTTGGAAAAAGGAACAGGTACATCATCATATTCCCATCAGTGTCAGATTACTTAAACATGTTCATCGAAGCATTTCAGTCAGTTGTCTCTCAGGTGGCTCCTGTGGCAGAACCTCAGCGGGTTCAAGTGATGATGGGAAGCCAGCTCTTACTGGGTTTTTGGGGGTGATCAGAAGTTTCAGGCTTTGGGAGAGTTGCTGGGACGTGTTCAGAGGAAGGCGAGTGCAAGTTGTTTATGTTGTTTTGGTGCGCAAGAACGAAGCCAGGGAGAGCAGATGTGTTTTCCTATCGCCCATCAAACGCGCCGGCTGCTCGCCTGGTCCACCAGGAGCAGTGCGGGGCGGAACACACACCTCCGGTGGGGAGGATGAAGGATATCAGGTGGCTCGCAATCTGTCATCGTGGAGACTCTGTGCGGCAACAGAGAGGCTCCAAGCACAGCAGGAAAAAAAGCTGAACATTCAGGCTGTAGTGCAGCTAGGAGGTTTCAACTGAAGCAGGAGTTCAAAGGAAATTCTGCTGATTTTTCAAAATTTCTGCATAAGTTTATGCTGAAGATTCAGAGTGGTATGATGTGAAATGCTTATATTTCTACAATTACAGACTGTAGTCCCTCTGTTTTTCTCCATACTGTGTTAGCCCCCTTTCACCCTGTTCTTCAATGGTCTGGACCCCCACAGGACCACCACAGAGCATGTACTATTTGGGTGGTGGATCATTGTCAGCACTGCAGTGACGCTGACATGGTGGTGGTGGGTTTGTGTGTTGTGCTGTTATGTGCTGTCCACCCTATTAGACACACATACCTTGCTCGTCCACCTTGCAGATTTAAAGTTAGAGGCAGTAGCTCATTTGTTGTCATGATCCAGTCCTTCATTAGTGGTCACATGAAACTGTTGGCTAGATATTCTTGGTTGGTGGACTATTCTCAATCCAGCAGTGACCCTGAGGTGTTTAAAAACTCCAGCAGCACTGCTGTGTCAGATCCACTCATACCAGCACAACACACATTAACATGCCACCACCACGTCAGTGTTACTGCAGTGCTGAGAATGATCCACCACCGGAATAATACCAGCTCTGTGATGGTCTTGTGGGGGTCCTGACCATTGAACAATACAGTAATGTAAGGCAATCTGTAATTTTACAGTTACAGACTGGCTTCCTTTATCCTGTATCACCTATATGGCAAGTGGAGCTGATAAACTAGACGATACGTATAGATACAAGGTAGGCGTACCTTATAAAGTGGGCAGAGAGTGTATGTCTCTGGCGCCTTTAAGTATCTAAAGCTTTCTCACTCAACATGCCCACTCCATGTGGGGAAAAAGTGGAGTGTACAGAAGTGCTTTTGGTGAACCATTTGAATACATTAACTTTCCCCTTTAAACCAGTGGAAACAACTCTTTCCCTCTCTCTCTCTCTCTCTCTCTCTCTCTCTCTCTCCAAACGACTATTTCAGGGGTCCATTTAATCATCTCATGGTGCAGTGGCCATTTCAGGGCTAGATTACTTAGGTACTCAGGATTAAAAATACATCTGTGCAAAAAAAAAATAGCCTCCCTCTCCCCCTTTTACAAATATGCCGCACCGTTTTTGTGCAACATCAACTTGCATGCCATGCTTTCAGGAAAATTGCTGTCATGTGGTTGAATAAGGCAAAATTCCTCACTTTGTAGGCTGGTAGTAAGCCTGCTGAATGCTGTGTTCAGAATGGTTCACTAGGTATCTCACTCACTGTTCGCTAGTTCAGCATTTTCTGTACAATATTGGTGGGTACTGTATCGAAACAGGTGATATAGCCTTTAAACTATTGTTGATTTTTGCCCTTTGTCTTCTGAACGTCTTTCATTTGCCATCTTTTTTGGAAAGAAATGTTAAAACACTGAAACAGTGACTTAGTTATAGTTAAAAGGCCCATATCTTAGTATTAGCTTTCTATTTGTTTTGCCCTGAGGTCCACGCTTAATATTTGTGTGGGTTTATGCACCAAAAATAATTTGCTTTTACATTTGCAACCTGTCTTTATTTTTTTAACAAGGCATTTAGGTTCCTGTGCCTTTAAGAATAATTAATATAATTGATCTCTGCTTTGATTGACTGCCCTGTATTGTGTCTTGTTCAAAAAAACATTCAGAACTGATGCACGTTAACTGTGTTCCAAAGCTTAGGTGGCAGCTGAGGTGGGGTGGGTCCTCGGTAGGACTTAGTAGCCCGTTGGTCACAGAAATGGACCAGTCCTAACGAAGACTTGTAGGGATGTCATCAGAGCTGTTGAGGGAAAATGGAGAATGTTGCATTATGTTTGTTGCTATGGTAGCTTATATGCCAACAAGCTTAGGTAGTACGATAAACTACACATATGCAAATACACTGCTCAAAAAAATAAAGGGAACACTTAAACAACACAATATAACTCCAAGTAAATCAAACTTCTGTGAAATCAAACTGTCCACTTAGGAAGCAGCACTGATTGACAATCAATTTCACAGCTGTTGTGCAAATGGAACAGACAACAGGTGGAAATTATTGGCAATTAGCAAGACACACTCAATAGAGGAGTGGTTCTGCAGGTGGGGACCACAGACCACTTCTCAGTACATTTGCTTTCTGGCTGATGTTTTGGTCACTTTTGAATGGTGGTGCTCTCACACTCGTGGTAGCATGAGACGGACTCTACAACCCACACAAGAGGCTCAGGTAGTGCAGCTCATCCAGCATGGCACATCAATGCGAGCTGTGGCAAGAAGGTTTGCTGTGTCTGTCAGCGTCGTGTCCAGAGGCTGGAGGCACTACCAGGAGACAGGCCAGTACACCAGGAGACGTGGAGGAGGCCGTGGGAGAGCAACAACCCAGCAGCAGGACCGCTACCTCCGCCTTTGTGCAAGGAGGAACAGGAGGAGCACTGCCAGAGAGGAGCACCTCCATGTGCTCGCCAGAGGTAGCCTGACTGCCATTAGGTACCGAGATGAGATCCTCAGACCCCTTGTGAGACCATATGCTGGTGAGGTTGGCCCTGGGTTCCTCCTAATGCAGGATAATGCTAGACCTCATGTGGCTGGAGTGTGTCAACAGTTCCTGCAAGATGAAGGCATTGAAGCTATGGACTGGCCCGCCCGTTCCCCAGACCTGAATCCGATTGAGCACATCTGGGACATCATGTCTCGCTCCATCCACCAACGCCACGTTGCACCACAGACTGCCAAGGGGTTGGTGGATGCTTTTGTCCAGGTCTGGGAGGAGATCCCTCAGGAGACCATCCGCCACCTCATCAGGAGCATGCCCAGGCATTGTAGGGAGGTCATACAGGCACGTGGAGGCCACACACAATACTGAGCCTCATTTTGACTTGTTTTAAGGACATTATATCAAAGTTGGATCAGCCTGTAGTGTGTTTTTCCACTTTAATTTTGTGTGACTCCAAATCCAGGCCTCCACTGGTTAATAAATTTGATTTCCATTGATGATTTTTGTGTGATTTTGTTGTCAGCACATTCAACTTTGTACAGAACAAAGTATTCAATGAGAATATTTCAGGATTATGATTTGTTTGTGTTTCTCGTCATGTCTAACTCTCGTGCAGTCTGTGTTGGCTCTATGACCCTGGACCGTCTCGTCCCTGATTTTGGATTTGCCCTTAATAAACCTCGCTTATCTCAGCATGTGCGTCCGCCTTCTCGCTCCACGTCACAGGAGGCAGCCTAGACTTTGGAACGCAGCTTTTTATAACTTCATTGTGAGGGGGCAGGGCTTAACTATTGTAGGCTGAAATTGTGGGCATATTAGATTAGGTAAGATTAGATCAGATAGATTAGATTCAACTTTATTGTGATTGTGCAGAATACAGGTACAGAGCCAGTTATCATCTATTAAGAAGTGCAAAATATAGTAATATTTTCATATAAAGTGCAGGAAAGTAACCATGGTAAACGATGCTGCGGTTACAATATGTACAATTAACTATGGTAGAATGATAAAAATATAGATATTGCAAGTATAAATATAACATACACATATATAAAGTGAATGGAAAGAATGCATATTTAGGTAAAATGTACTTACATATTACCTACATTTGTGTGCAGAATATGCAAAATGCTAAGTATGCAGAATAAAAACATGTACAGTAGCTGTGCAAATATGAATAGTGCAATAATACTCTGACATAAAGTACACAGTGCAGTGAGGGCAGCGATGCTGTTATAGTGGCAGTGTGGAGTTCAGCAGGGTCACTGCCACAGAGAAGAAGCTCCTGTAACGCCAGCCAGATGGGAGGAGAGTAAAAAGTCCATGGTTAGGACGAGAAACATTCTTGATGACGTTTCTCACCCTGCCCAGGCAACGCTGATGGTAACATACTGATTTTTGTGACATCACAGAAACAATGAATCTAAAATGAAAGTGCAGCCTAATTTCCAGGTGTGGACTGGGCAGTGAAGGGCACATCTTGTAACTTTAACAATGTTTACATTCTATGTCAAACTCTTTTATTTAAAAAAAGTAAGGAAAATTTGGTATTCAATAATACATGGCCTTCAATATAAATTGGAGATAATGCTTAGTGTCAGATTCAGCATATATGTTGAACATATTTTAAATGTTATGTTGAGAGATGTTTGTGGTAATATTTCAGTTTAAGAAGATCAGTTTCAGTTAAGTTGTATTCCGAAGGTCATAACATTATGACCACCTTTCTACGCTCATTGTCCATTTTATCAGCTCCACTTACCATATATGAGCACTATGTAGTTCTACAATTACAGACTGTAGTTCATCTGTTTCTCTGCACACTTTATTAGCCACCTTTTACCCTGTTCTTCAGTGGTCACGACCCCCACGGACCCTCACAGAGCAGGTACAATTTGGGTGGTGGGTCATTCTCAGCATTGTATTAACACTGACGTGGTGTGTTAGTGTGTGTTGCGCTGGTACGAAGGGATCAGACACTGCTGGATTTGTTAAACACTGTGTCCACTCACTGTCCACTCTATTAAACACTCCTACTTTATCAGTCCACCTTGTAGATGTAAAGTCAGAGTCAATAGCTGATCTGCTGCTGCACAGTTTGTCAGTGACCACAGGATGCTGACCACAGGATGCTGTTGGCTGGATATTTTTGGTTGTTGGACTATTTTCAGCCCAGCATTGACACTGAGGTGTTTAAAAACTCCAGCAGCACTGCTGTGTCTGATCTACTCATACCAGCACAACACACGCCAACACACCACCATCACATTAGTGTTCAGTGCTGAGAATGATGCACCACCAAAATAGTACCTGCTCTGTGATGGTTCAGGGGGTCCTGACCACAGAAGAACAGGGTAAAAGGGGGCTAACAAAGTATCAGAGAAACAGATGGACTACAGTCTGTAATTGTAGAACTACAAAGTGCACCTATATAGTAAGTGGAGCTGATAAAATGGACAATGAGCATAGAAACAAGGACATGGTCATAATATGCCTGATCAGTATACATATGCTTTTAAATGAGGCAGTGGCTTTTGTATTGTTTATAGCTCAGTAGCACTCTTTTATAGGGTCTCTCATATCTCATATTTAAAAAATGATGAAAGGATGGCAAGAATGTTCTTATATAAAAGGGGAATTCCATCACTTTTTCAAAATGTATAATTCAGTTATTGAGATGTAAACAAAGTCATTCAGAACGGTTTGATGGATTTTGAAATGGTTAATTGTAGGCAAGTTTACAGAGTTGGATTTCTTTACAGTGGTGGTGATAGGAATCAGTGGTCAACAACAAAGCAGCTGTTCTATTTACTTTCCAAAACCACCAGTGAACCAACACAAGTTTTCTGAGCTTTTACATGTGATGTTGATGATGATAAAACAGTTTTAAATATTGCCTCACAACTTTCATGTATTTGTGCCATGAGCAGTGGTGGACGAAGTACACAAATCATATACTTGAGTGAAAGTAGAGATGCCCAAGGTAAAATATTACTCCTGTAAAAGTAGAAGTCCTTACTCTAGACCTCCACTTGAGTAAAAGTACAAAGGTATTGCCTTCAAATGTACTTAAGTATCAAAAGTAAAAGTCTCTCTTGTAACACCGTTCTTTTAATGGAATGTCATTAATTAGTGATGCCGATATCTGTTAAAATTATCATAAGCACAAAACACTGAAGGCAAACAATTTATATTAGGTTGAACTGAGTGGCTCTGAAATCACTTTTTGCAAACAAGCAAAGTTTCAGTTTAAGATTTTATTTGCAACTTAGTTCCAAGAAGAGTTTAATAAAAACTGGCTTTAAACTCAGGATCACAAATGAGTTTCCTTTACTATGTTGATCTGTAGGTCTCTGTTCATAAACATGAATCAGCCCAAACTAATTTACTATAAAATAGTGTTTATATAAATTCAGAAAAAGCCGCGTCAATCACGACTGCATATGTGTACATATCTCTATATTGTGCTCTATTTACACAAAGTTAGGTTAGTTCATCATTTATGTTGAATAGACTCTCCCAAACTTTTACGCTGCTGCACTGATGTTGAATCATGTGCTTGCACTGGGTCGGTATGACCAACAGGTCAAAACAAGCTCAAAACAAAGGGCGCTGTGCCCTGATTAGCTGATTAGTGTTCTTGCTTCATGCTACAAACATAATGCAAAGGGAACAACAGATTTCATGAAATGTAGTGGAGTGAAAGTAAAAAGTTACCAAAAATGGAAAAACTTCAGTAAAGTACACATACATGAAAAAACTACATAAGTACAGTGACTAATTACATTTACTTAGTTACTGTCCACCACTGGCCATGAATGGCTTTAAAAAATACATATTAGGCAAAAAGCTCATCTCAGAATTATCATAAATTAATTGGTCTGTTTAACTTTAAATATTTTATATCATAACTTTCTGTGCCGGAGCTTTTAGAGGCATAAAAAGTCTTCAGATGTCTGGTTCCTATCACCACCACTGTGAACATTGTGACTGTGTAGCTTATTTTAGAGTGGAGCATTTCACATCAAACCACTCTGAATTATTCTGTTGAAATTTAACAATAGAATTATGCAGACTTTCAGCAAAATCAGTGGAATTCCCCTTTAATTCACACACAAACTTCTAAGACATTAATGAAGTTGAATACTTTATTTGTAAATGAGTACAAATGAAAGTGAATAAGTTGTATAAATGTGGCCTGGTAGGTATTATTTGCCATGTGTGCTACCCAAAATTATGCTGCACACTGAAATCAGTGTTGAGAAGATTCAGTACTCAGACACCCATCGAGCGAGAGATAAGTACACCAATGAAAATTTTCAAAAAGTAATAATAGACCTGTTTTATTTTGCACTTCATCATGGCTCAGAATCAGCCTCTAACTCTGAGCACACTTTTACTCTGGACAACCAAGAGTTATTTTTGTGAAATGACCCTGCACTTTTTCAAAATGTAAAAGGAAAGCAAGAAATACAAACACTCTGTTGTTGGTTTTAATTACTTTCCTCTCACTAATATTACTTAAATGCTCCTAAGTCGGTGAAACTGGGTCAAACTGTGTTCTTTCAATGAAATTAAGTGAGCTGTCAGATTTACTTAAGTGTTTGCTTGGTCAATGCAATCTTGTGGAGTACAGCTCAACGTCTTTCCTATTGGCTTCTGGCATCATCTTTTTGTTTTTTTGTTTAACTCATCATCTTGTTTTCTTCCCCTCTGCCCTACTTTTCCTTTAGTCTGTACATTTCTTATATTACACGATTAACTGCCCAACCACTTTGTTGGCTGTAAATGCAACCATGTAACGTAGCACTGAGGGTAAGTCTATGACAGTGTAATGTTGGGAGGGATGAAGAGGCAGGATGCATTTTATTGAATTGCATTTTATTGAGATTATAGAAAATATTGAGGAAAATGAATCTATATTGTGGCAAACACATAAGGACCACTAATGACAGAATAGATATATGGCTGTTATAGTATAGAGGGTAACACTTCTGCCTTTGAAACTGGCATTCAGTCCCCTTGCCTGGGCAAGCACCCTACTCTATACCAAAAAGAGTCCTTGGGCAAGACTCCTAACACTACCTTTGCCTACTTGTGTAAATGATCATGTAAGTCGCTCTTAATAAGAATGTCTGCCAAATGACATAAATATAAATTTTATCGCTGTTGTCGGAAGAAAACTTTGTATCTTTATTTAATCATTTTTCAGTTTTTGACATCATTTGAAAATGCCTGTTCCCCTTTACATTGTGTGTACATTTAATGAAGAATGGACCAATAGAAATGGCCAAAAATGCCTTGGAAAAGGTCTGGTTCCATTGACTTACATTAAAAGTGAAGTAGGTTATTTCCTTCTCCTGTACAGTTACCGTTTAGGAGATATGTTGCTTATAAAAAAAAGGCATGAATATTCCAACATTTTTAATATTTTTAAGGTTGTCCAACAAAGAACAAAAAATTGTGCCCTGCTCTCTCCTACAGCCTCCCACTGAGCATTCGAACCCAGCATTAAACTTTGAATAGAATCTTTTGATATTCGATAGTATTATCATATCTGGGTCTGTACCAGTATTGAATTTCGATACCTAGTCATAATAACTGCTGGTGCATCTACCAAAAGTGTCCCACTTTTACTTATAGTTCACCCTAATAGGGAGCAAATCCTGACAAAGCAGACAACTTCACAAAGGAGTATCACCAATATGAGCGTGATTTAGCGCACGCGAAGGCTTTGTGTGCATCAGGGGAAGAAAAACGGCCGACTTGACAAAAGAGAGCAGCAATTTGAGCTGAACAATCGCTGGCTGAGCCCTGCAGTGTGTGCTGCCGCTGCTGTTGGTGTCATTGTCATTTAGGAGCTGCGGGTGCAGAGAAACTGCTGTCATGTCAGATATTTCAACAACAGGCCTCTCCTCCTCTTCCCGGCTGCGTGAGGCGGATGCACACGCGCACGCACACTCTCGTACACACAAGCAGGCGCACGGGGCTCGGAGCGGCCTGCTGTTCCTGTGCCATTTTTCAACCTTGCTGCAGGGGAGGAGGAATAACAGAGCTGATGAAATGGCGAGCGCGCGTCGGGCCAGGGACGCCCGCGCCTCAGACGCACACGGCGCGCAATCCATTACACATGATTGCGGCCCACCGCACAAAGCCACGCAGCTGGTGCATCCTTTGTCGCGCCCTCATCAGCAAGCTTTTAGAGGCATAATTTAAAAAAAACACCCACAGGTCACATTTGGCCGCCCCCAAGTCTAAATTCCCTCTCTGATTGGCGAGAGAGAAAGAGAGAGGGAGAGAGGGAAAAAGAGGCAAAGGAGGGTGAAATAAAAAAAAAGCCATACCCAATCTAGAACTGCAATCAATATGACTTGTCTGTGAAGTGGATCGATAATACATCCCCATTGAAATCGTCAATCATGTCAGAGCTGGAAATAAAAAGCGTAATTAGGAACACCGTTCCTAAACATCCTGTATTGACGTCTCCAAGGGCCGAAGAAAGACACCATTCTGCGTCATTAACTTTGTATTATTGCCTGATGGAGCCCACTGCTGAGTACTTCCCCTGCACTGCTTGCTAGAGGCCCTCAGACTACAACTTTGTCCTTTAGTGCTGAACTAGGAGCAGCTTTCTGCTGCCCTCATTTGGCATTAGTGTTAGGGCTGGCCCGCAGCAGTGGTCTCCGATCAGTCATGAAGGATGATTAGGATCAATCCGAGCAGGACACTTTTCTGTCGCTTAATGGATTTTCTTTTCAAAGAAAAGGACCAGAGAGAGTTTTGCGGCCTGGTCTGAACCATCGTGGCAGGTTTGTCGTGTGTCAGTGATGCAGATGAATCAAAGCTTATCGCCACTTCTGCCTGCAATGAATAGATAAACAGTGGCCAGCACAGTATTAAGCCGTTGATGCCGATGGTGATAATGGCATATATGACTTCTTGGATGATTGATTTCAGTCAAAGACAGAGTGCATGTCAGTAGTTGGAAAGTATTGATTTAACTTCACATGAACCGCTGCATAACCGTGACAGTGAAACCTCAAGTTACATTACATATTCCTTCCAACTCCTCAGCAGGCAGCTTTGGGGATGACATATTGGAGAGCCAAACGTTCGCTCACCAAGTTGCATTCATTTGCTCAGTGAGTCAAGGCATTTTTTTTTTATCAATACTACATAGACAGCAGGTGGGGGCATGTAATGAGCCAATTTATCTCAGCTGTCAAGAAATTTTAGTCTGAGGCCAAAGCATCAGGCACACCAAACTCTGCAATGGAACTCTCTATCAAACACCCAAAACATATGGATGTTATTGGCAGTGCTCATTATGGATTTAGGTTCATCAAGGTGCCTTAAAGATTGGAATTCCAGTTTGTATACAATACTTTATACTATGATGGGACTAAACCTTGGACTTTAGAAGTCCCACATCATGTAAGACTAAATTTTTCTGAGGGCTTTTTTTTATTTAACAGTAATATATAAACACAGTTGAATATACCAGTCCATACAATTTATATATGGGCTCTAAGTGGAAAAACAGACCGTTGTGAATTTATTAGCATTTGTGATATCAGTAAAACCAATTCAAACTGCCTATGTAATCTACAGCAGTTTAGCCCTGCCCATTTATGCTGAAGTTTAAGGAGTGATTCAGCCCAAACAACTGTCTGAATAAAGGCACAATACAGACCAGCCAATCAGAACTGCATTCATTCACACTATTAGTATTATTAGTCTTAAAAGCATAGTTACAAAAACAGAGATAAAGCAGTGACTAAAAAAACAGGAACATATGGGACTTTTATTACGCATAACATTAATATGGATATTCATTCATTTCCAGTCCAAGGCTGTAGCACAAAAAATGCCATGATATTAGGCTATTATGTTGACATTTTATCACTTATCTTTAATATTACTCATGGAATTCAATGGATACTTATATATCCAAAAGTATCCAGAAACTCCTTCTAATTTGTTAATTCAGCTAATTCAAAAGGGCTCTCTGGCCAAAATGAGAAACATACCCATTGCTTCATCTGTTGTGAACATGTGTTGTGCCTACTGACCCTCTACAGTGGTGCCTCAATGGTCTCCATATGCTGCAAAAAATAATACTATATCCTGTCAAGTGATATTATCTCAATTCTAGTCAATATATATCTAATATTTCTTATTTTGAGAGGGTTGTGCACTTATTATATGTTGACTCATCTTATTTCTTGACATTTTTCCCATTTTAAGTTATTTTATTAAGTAAAATGATCTCACTATACTGGCAGATAATTTAGCTTGTTTCAAGCACATTTCTTAAAACTTCATCTATCCATCCATCATCAACCGCTTATCTAAGTCCAGGTCGCGGGGGCAGCAGCCTAAGCAGGCCCAGGCTTCCCTCTCTCCTGCCACCTCCTCCAGCTCTTCCGGAGGGATACCGAGGCGTTCCCAAGACAAGAGATATAATCCCTCCAATCTGTCCTGGGTCTTCCCCGGGGTCTCCTCCCCGTCGGACATGTCTGGAACACCTCCCTACGGAGGCATCCAGAGGCCATCCTTACCAGATGCCTGAACCACCTCAACTCTCGGCTCTACTCTGAGCCTCACCCGAATCGCCGAGCTTCTTACCCTATCTCTAAGAGAGAGCCCGGCGACCCAGCGGAGAAAGCTCATTTTGGCCGCTTGTATCCGCGATCTCATTCTTTCGGTCACTACCCAAAGCTCGTGACCATAGGTGAGAGTCGGAACGTAGATTGACCGGTAAATTGACAGCTTTGCCTTCTGGCTCAGCTCTCTCTTCACCATGACGGACCGGTATAGGGTCCACATTACAGCAGACGCCGCACCGACTATTAGTCGGACTCTCTTCTCCAGTACCCCTGCATAGACCTTACTGGGTAGGCTGAGAAGTGTGATCCCCCGATAGTGGGAACACATCCTCTGGTCCCCTTTCTTAAAAAGAGGGACCACCACCCCAGTCTGCCATTCCAGCGAGAACGCCCCAGATGTCCATGTGATGTTGCAGAGGCATGTCAGCCAAGACAGCCCTACAACATCCAGAGCCCTCAGGAATTCCAGGCTGATCTCATCCACCCCGGTGCTCTGCCACCAAGGAGTTTTCCAACCACCTTGGCTCCAAGCTCTGCCTCCTTTAGGGAAGGATCGTTGGTGGGATCCTTGAAGTATTCCTTCCACCGTCCAATGACGTCCCCAGTCAAAGTCAACAGCCCCCCCCAGCCCCACTGTATACAGTGTTAGTCGGGAACTGCTTTCCTCTCCTGAGGCACCTGACGGTTTGTCAGAACCTTCTCGGTGCCTATCGATAGTCTTTCTCCATGGACTCACCAAACTCCTCCAACACCCGAGTTTTTGCCTTAGCAACTGCTGAAGCCATGACCCACTTGGCACTTCGGTACCCATCTTTTGCCTCCAGAGTCCCACAAGCCAACCAGGCCCGATAGGACTCTATCTTCAGCTTGACGGCTTCCTTCACCCGAGGTGTCCACCAGCGGGTTTGGGGATTGCCACCACGACAGGCACCTACAACCTTGTGGCCACAGCTCCGATCTGCTACATCGACAATGGAGGCACGGAACAGGGCCCACTCGGACTCTATATCACTGGCCTCCCTCAGTATGCAGTCGAAGCTTTGTCACACAACTCGTTTGGGTCTGCCAGGTCTGTCCGGTATTTTCACCCACCATCTGATCCAACTCACCATTAGGTGGTGATCGTTTGACAGCTCCACTCCTCTCTTCACCCGGGTGTCCAAAACACATGGTCGCAAATCTGATGACACCACTATGAAGTCGATCAATGACCTGCGGCCTAAGGTGTCCTGATGCCATGTGCACTTATGCACACCTTTGTGTCTGAACATGGTGTTTGTTATTGACAGACTGTGGCGAGCATAGAACTCCAATAACAAAACACCACTTGGGTTCACATCAGAAAGGCCGTTCCTCCCAATCACGCCCTTCCAGGTCTTACTGTTGTTGCCCATGTGAGCGTTGAAGTCACCCAACAAGACAATGGAGTGCACACATGGGGCACCCCCTCCAGGGTCTCCAAGAAGGCCAGGTACTTTGTACTTCATAAAATTACATAAAACAAGTAAATAATGTTTGGAAATAAGCTAAATAATCTTAAAATAACCTTACAACAGTCTCAACAGGATATATATAATATATTGTATATATTGACTAAATCTAAGATAATTTGACTTGACAAGATACTATTTTTTGCAGTGTAGCAGGGGTGCACCTCCTGAACATCACCAAACTCTGCTAGACACCGGCCTTCTAGGACCAAATTTGCATACCTCTGCTCTAGTGCACGGTTTACCTGTTTGATTACTATGAGAACCCCCTTCTGACGAAGTACCTTGAAGATGGAATGAACTTCTGAAAAACTACAGTTGCCTTGGGGTGGATAATTGAGGGTGAGGTGTTGGCCAATGCTGCTGCTAGGAAGCCAAATATCATGCATGCATTTCTTAGCCTTCACGTCAGTAGCCTTGCAACAGTCAGATTTCTTTATCGCAGTATAATGCATGCTGGGTATTGTAGAGAGAGGACCTTAATGGATGAAAACACAAAAACCAATGATGCTGAGGGATGCAATGCTGTGATGCAGAATCTTAAACAACATGATAAGTAACATGTTAAATGCTAGTTTTAGGTTAGAATCCCCTTTAAGGTGCATCTGTTGCTAACGCCGGTGTTCGGTTCTGCATGTACCGCTTGTACAATCTTCTTTACCAATAGAATGGGACGCTCTGGAGCAGCTGCACATGAGCCTAAGATGCCCGTATTCAGTGCCATGTGTTGGCCAGAGGAGTATAAAGTCCCCTAGCACTGGACTGTGGAGCAGTGGAATTAGGTTCTCTGGAGTAATGAAGCTCCATCCAATACATTTGGGATGAATAGGAGTCATCCAGCACTAAATAGTACCTGACTTTACTAATGTTCTTGTGGCTGAATGCAATCAAATCCTCACAACCATGTTCCTCCATCTAGCGGAAAAAGCCTTGCCAGTAGAGTCAAGGCTGTTACTGCAACAAATAGGGGCAAAGTCCCTATGGTGGGGTGGTTGTTGGTTGTTGGGGGGAATGGAAGAACAGACTCACTTTTAAAGCGGCGACTTTTGCAAAGTGCCACGAGTAAACTGCCAAGATGTAAACAAAGTGTTTTGATGTGAAATGCACCATGAAATGGTTATGAATAAGTGATACTTTTTTTTTTTTAATCCCACAACCGGTGAAATTCCACCTCCGCATTTAACCCGTCCATGAAGTGAAACACCACATACACACTAGTGAATAAACACACACTAGGGGGCAGTGAGCACACTTGCCTAGAGCGTTGGGCAGCCCTATCCAAGGCGCCCATGGAGCAATTGGGGGTTAGGTGTCTTGCTCAAGGACACCTCAGTCATGGACTGTTGGTGCTGGGGATCGAACCGGCAATACACTGTCTGATGCCTGAGACATTGTTTTACGATAGTTTTGAGATAAACATTTTTTTTTAAATACATTGATGGTGGAAAGGTTCTTGCAGGGCTTAGTAAGGAAAATAGTCCCCAAAGAAAACATATTATTTTCACATTTATCGGTCTTTTAACACTATAGACATTACATGTAAAAGCCCAGAAGACACATTTACGTCACAGGTCACTTTGAATGACGAATCAAATGGGTATATTTGTGTTGGTCCTTATACTCCTGGTTTCCATCACTGCCATTGTAAAGAAGTGTGAGATGTTAGGTTTCTCTACTTTGCACATCAAAACACTCAGAACTTTGTTTACATCCTAATGACTTAATTTTTCTGCAATTTTTAAATAGTGATAGAATTATCCTTTAATACCCTACATTTAATTGGAAACGGGTCAGCAGATGTCTACAAACTTTTGGCCATGTAGTGTACATCAGTAAGGGAGCTTCATTCACAGTTTACATGAATTTAGCCTCCGGGTTCAGGCTACAGCAGAAAAAAAGCGAACTGTATCAGGCTTATCGGCCTTTTAGGCGGACATATTATTAAAGATAATTAAAGAAAACGTAGGTCTGAAAGGTCAGTAAACAGGTACTTTTTGCTCAGGCGACGTCGAGACGCACCTGAAAACATGCAGCGTCTAAAATCATGGCTGGTTGTCGCTGTGAGAAACGCCGCAGTGCGCATGCGCTGCAGACAGCAGCAGTGATTCGGCAACGAGAGCAACAACACGGAGGAGAAAACACACACACACACACACACACACACACACTGCACCTGTATAGCAGACCATCACGATGTTTTGAGCCGCGTACGTTGCCGTTGTCCACGGAGAGTGAGTATTGCCTTCATCAATTATAGTGGCTTTATTATCGCCGCTGTCCAACTATTTTTACCACTGGGTATCAACAATGGAGTCAGCAGCTCTTTCTGCGCTATCAACGTTACTAGAAAGCAGGCGAGTTAGCTTGCTAGCTTGCTGACCTGCTAGATTTTAGTGCAGGCTGGGCAAAAGATATATGTGGAATGACGAAGCTGAACTTAGCTTCTCTTCCGCCGGCTTCTTATTGGAATTTTACGTTCCACCTTAAACGTCGCAGCCGTTACAATGTAGCTAACTGCTGCGCCCTTTAAGGTGGAACGTAGAATTCCACTAAGAAGCCAACTTCATGCCACTGAATGCACAGTCTGTGGGCAGTGCATGCTGCTCTATTCTCGCACAGCCTATCCAACGTGGTGTGCTGCTCTAATCCTTGAGAAGACGTGTATGTATAGCCTGAAAAGTGGAGTTACAGGCTTATAACTTCATTATTACAGTTGCATTCTGCTTGGCAGGTGAACTGTAACTACACGTTGTTGCGAGATTCTTAGTTATATAATATTCAGAAGAAACTTGCACAACATTATACATTATGTAAGTGCTCTGTGCCTATATATAGGTGTGTTTAGAGAGGTAGATGCAGAAGAAGGTGCAGTTCTGTTTCTATGAAGCTTTCTCTCTCTGCAAAATTTTTTTTTTTGCATGCTGTGCTAATAAGACAGCATTTCCAGACGATAGTGTTAATCTAATGGCTGTTTATCCCAGCGCCTTTAGGCAGGTTGACAGGCACAAGCTGTGCTCAAATAAAGTCGCATTTCATTCTCTGAAGAAGAAGAAAGCAAGCAAGGAAAAAAAAACATTCATCGTCATGACCTTTGCTGAATATCAGAGCCGTTGTTTCAAAATGTCACTGGGGATCTGTGTGCCGAGTGCAGGGTTTTGAAGCTGGGCGTTTTGACAGCCGACAGCAGAATATCTGCTGGGGAAAAAGTTTTTTTTTCCTAGAAGAATACTTAGCTGCTTATGTAAACTGGACTTTAGATTAGGGATTGCTTTAGTAGAGTAATGATTATTGTTAGGCTGCATTTGCATCACAGCTGCGTTTTCCAGTTTCTCAGGCAAAAATGTGTCGTCATTCTGCAAGTCTGCTAAATAGTATTAGCACAGTATTTTATTACATTGTCAGGACTATGGTATTACTTTTTATGCACAAAAAAATATTGTGCAAAGCTATGGCATTCCTTAATGTTGGCTAATATATCCATTACTTTGCTGCTAGTGCTGTTAATCTAGGACAACAATTCAGAGACATTATTTCAAGTCTTTAAGTTATGTGCATGGGGCTTCGTTTGTGCAGCCCACTGCACAAGCAGAATAGCTTCTAGGTGAGAGTAGTTTTTAGGAGAGTAGTTGGCTGCCTCCATGAATTATGTCAGCTGTTTGCTTACCTTAGCAGCTAGACCTTAGATTAGGTTGGTTTTAGTAGATTAGTGCTTGCAGTTGCATTCTCAGGGTTATAACGGGCTGAAATATGCCAATCCTGCAAGGCTGCAGGATATAATCATTAGAATATTGTTGTTACATAGTTAGGACGCTGTTATTACGTTGTTATTACTGTGCGAGGCTGTTTCATTCATTATATAGGATAATGGGAACTAAGCTGCTATGTTGCTCGTGTTTATTAATCTAGGACTCTTACCTCCATGAGTATTTGAAATGCGTGGCTTCGATTATGCAGCGAGAAATCGTTTTTCTATATTTATACGAAACGTTAATGTTATGTATTTTCACATGTTTTTAACTCTCACGCTGTTTCGAGCGAAACGGGTCGGCAAGGTAACAAAGGGGCTGACGTCATGCACCGCATCCGGCCGCGTGACTTCCACCACCGAAGCCCCGCCCCCGTGCACTGTGAGAACGCCGTCTGATTGGTAGAGAGCGCGGGCGGGTGCCGCCTCCTCCGAGCTCTGTCCAATCGGAACGCGCGTAGACGAAAACTTCCGCGCTGACGTAGCTCGGGGGCGGGGTTTGGTGTTTGAAGTAGAAGGGCCGGAGTCGCCGCTGCCCGGACCGGAGACGGAGCTGCCTGCTTGCCAGCCTGAGGTGACTTTCTCCCGCTGGACGTGTGGATTTTCTTGCCCCCCCTGCTTGAAATTTCTGCTTCTGCTTTGGATTTTAACCATGCCGCTGAGCGACGGGGACCTGTGCTAAATGTACACGTAGAGCTTTTTCGTCGAATGTCCTCCGTCTGCCGTCTGGACCGCGGGGTAAGGCGAGCCTGGGGTTTTGTTGTGGAGCTTTCAAGCAGCCAGCCGTATTGTCTACTCCTGTAGCCCATATGTGGTGCTGTGCGCCGGGCGTTTTTCATCCGTAGAGCCGTTTTCCACTCTGTCACATTGATGAATAACGTTCATTACGCTTTGGCCTGAGCACTAATAGCCTAATCGCTTTTATAATTTTTCTCACAGGAATGTAATGTAGGTTGTATAGGTTATCACTGCTTATAAAAGTTGTATGGGCTACTGACAGTTGATAATGAATGTCGCTGAAACTATGTATAGAAAAAAAATTATGTGTGTGGCCATATGCATGCACGTATAAGTATGTGTGTATACATGTAAATATATGTGTATATATGTACACATGCATACACACACAGAGCTGGGCAATATCATATATTTATCATTATTCGTTATAAATTACATCATAATATGGCACAGTAAGCATAGTGTGGACATCATCAGTACTTGTTTAATTAACCAGACAGTATATTTAGTCCTGTTTAACTGGATTTAGTGCAGCACAGTATGTGAAATGCTGAAAACACGTAATTGAATTCATAGCTTTTGATAGTATTTTTAAAACATGGCGCTACTTTGTTTGTTCTAACTTATCATATGTTGAGAATGTCATCATATGTATCGTGAAAGCGTCTTGAAGTATTGTGATATTACATTGTTTGCCACATGGTCCACCTCTAATACAGAGGCAGCGTTTGGACTCCAGCAGAGCTTTATCGTTCTCGTACAAAGTATTGGTGGCAGTGCATGCCATTCAACATTAAACGAAGCATGAATTTCAAGCAGGCTGTCGTGTACTTCAGGGCTTTTCTGTTTTTCTCCCCTCCTCTCTCCCTCTGACTGTCTCTCTTTAGAGTTTTGCATTGACATTATGTCCTCTTTCTGTGCCCCTGAGCACTGACGGTTCTTTAAAAGTAGTTTTCTCCGCACAGCTGCAGAGCGCTCGCTTGATTTACTCCACATCTTCTACTCATGTTCTGCTCACTGCCATGTTTTTGCTTAGGCTGTCCAATAGCCCAGAGCTTTGGCATTTACTTCACTGTTATTTTTTTCTTAACGTGGTTGCTCAGCCTCCTGTCGCGCCCTACATTTTCCAAAGAGTGGCTAATGAAGTTTCAGGCCGTAGGTCTCCTATTCTCAGCACAATTAACGAGTCATGTTGACGTCTGGGTGTAATGTTTGGCTTCCC
Source organism: Pygocentrus nattereri (assembly GCF_015220715.1). Lineage (NCBI taxonomy): Eukaryota > Metazoa > Chordata > Actinopteri > Characiformes > Serrasalmidae > Pygocentrus > Pygocentrus nattereri. The sequence continues at coordinate 9,986,207 of NC_051233.1, read as the reverse complement.
AGTGAAAGGCCATTATGTGATTTGGCAGTTCAGATGGTGGATAGTGATACTGATATCTTATCTCTCTATGTATATGTGTGCATTAAATAGTTATTAGGCGCTTGGTCTGAAGGTTGTCTAATCTGTTAGGGGCCATATTTGGGGATCAAAAATTCACCTGCTGTCTTTTGCTCTTTGGGGAAAAACGGTTTTGGTAGTCTGAATGGAGCCTTTTGGGGTTTGTAATTGAGTACCACTGACCAGCTGCTCTATGCTGCTCTTTTGGAAATAATTCATTTTTGATTTGTAGTCTTGAAGTCTTGGTCTGCTTGTGGACAGGTGAGACTATTAGAGGACATAACTAAGGCCCAAGAACTCACCTGCCCCGTGTTGCTCTTTTGCATAGCAGCTGTTTTCAGTAAGTGGTTATGTATTGTAATCTTGATGTAAAAGTCGTCTTCTATTGTACACACAAACCTGTTCGGAACGAAAATTCACCTTCTTCGTGCTGCTCTTTTGGCCAGCCATTGATTGTAGTATTTATTGTCCTCTTGTCTTTAGGTGGAATCCGTTTGTACAAGTAAACCTGTTGAACGGCTTAATTGGGGTCTAATTTGCTTTCATTGTGTGCAGTTTTTCATTTATAGTAGCCTGTTTATTATTGAAGAGCTGTTTGGGACTTTTGGGAGGAACCAAAAATGTTTCCTTTTGGACACCATTGATCATTGTATTGGAGGACCAGTACTGACTTGCTCTTTGCTGCTGTTTTGGAAAACAGCAGTTTTGATTATATTGAAGTTTTGATTATATTGAAACACACCTGCCTTCTAATGCTCTTTTTTGGAAACCAACAACAACAAATGTATTATTGTTTGACATATTGGTCTGAACCTTGCCTCGTTTTGGACAAGACAAGCAAGAGGATCATAATGGAGAACCAGAAACTCACCTGTTCCATGTTCACTTATTTTGATTTATAGTATTTATTGAAGCCTTGTTTTGAACATAGTCTCCTCTTATAGAAACAGACCTGTATTGGACCACAAAACTCACCTGCTTCAAGTTACTCTTTTGTAAAGAAGCTTTTTTTTATTTCTAATGGTTTTGGTTTCTTGGTCCATAGCAGAATCCTTTTGGACAAGGAAAACTAAAGAGGTTCATAACGGATGGGCCAAAAATATATTTTTTATTTGGACATTTTAAGACATTTGAGGCTTGTAATTGAGGACCAATACTTAACTGATCAATGTTGCTCTTTTGGAAAACAGTGATTTTTATTTTATTTTATTGAAGCTTTGGTTTGACGATGGTCTCCTTTTTTATGTTTTTGTACACAAAAGATCTTAAAACCACACCTACTTTTTGTTGCCCCTTTTTAGGAAAGCAACTTAAAGTCCTATTTTTGACACACTGGTTTGAATCTGTCCTCTTACTTGTCCAAAATGAGGCTCACGATGTAGGAACAAAAACTCACCTGCTCCATGTTCAGTGTTTTTGATTTATGGTCTTCATTGAAGTCTTGGTCTGAATGTAGCCTCCTCTTGTAGAAACAGACTTGTATGGGACCAAAAAACCTCTTTTGGAAAGCAGCTTTAGTGGATTTGTAGTCAATTGAAGTATTTGTGTGCCTTCGGTGCCACAGTACTGTCAGCGTATCTGAGTCCTGGAAGTGCCTTCTCCAGAGCAGCCGTTGAGTAACAATGAGATCATTATGGGCCCGGGTGCGGCCCCGCAGAAAGAGCCTCTGTGTTCCGATGGTGCCCAAGCGCTGAGCGCAACAATGCGAGGCAACCTACTAATGCATGCGCTAATTACCAAGTGCCTCCGTGTCCGTGCGCTGAGGGCTCGTGGCTGAGTTTGTCTTTTAAGTGCTTTATTGTGTTTAATTGACCTGCCTGCTCAAAAGCATAACCAGCTAAAGGGGCAAATAAAGGGAGCGCGGGCTTATTTCAGCGTGTTTGTTGTTAATGTTTTTTTTTTTCTCCTTTTTTCGGTGAAGCACTCCAAGCTGGCAAAGCACTTCAGTAAATATTAATTAGAGTCTTTGTGCATTTGTGTGCGTGCCTCCGTGTTTGTGTGTATCTGCGTGGGCAAGGCAGGTTCAGAGCAAAAGGCAGCCGTTAATGTGTATGCATGGCAGAAATCCCAAACCTGTTAATCTGTTCTTTATGAATGCCATAAATGTATCTCGTTCCCGCCGCGGAGCTTTTTTGTATGCCTTGCTGCATTTTACAGCCTTGGCTCTTACGTTTTAAAGTGCGCCAAGGGTACAGCGGGGCGAGACGAAACGGATGGAGAGGGAGCAAATGTGTCAATACATTTCTGTCTGGGTGATTGTCATTGAACAGATGTTTCCAATCAAGTCTTAAAATAAGTTCTGGCTTACTCAGGCTGAGCGAGCATGTGTGAGAGAGAGGGGGAGAAAATGAAAGCGTGGCGAAAGTGTCAGAGGGCCACGATACTGTGCCGTCGTGTAATTTTATATTCTGGCAGTTGGATCATGACCTCTGACAGCGCAGCTCAGAGACAGGTTGTAAATACAGATAGTAATTGCTTAGAGGGAGAGGGCGAGGGAGATAGAGCAGGAGAAGGAGAGGGAGAGAGAGCGCAAGGGCAAATTACTTTCAGGCCCATCGCACAAGATAAGTGAATTTGAGACTTTTTAGAGCCGGGAGAGGGATGAGTGGAGCGAGGTCAGAATGGACAGATTACTGGCATGGCTCTGAGGATGAGGGGCAGTTCACGGGTTGATGGCCCCCCGCTTCAGACTCCAGCCTCATTCATCACCAAATTACACCCTGCCAATACAAACAAGCGGCCGCATTCGCATGGAAAAACACGAACGCAATACAAACAGGATGCACAAACAGCTGCTCATACGCTGGCTAAAACGTATTGACATGCAGCTAACATGCACACACCCACACTTTCCAAGTAATGAAGAGCAACCTGACTAACATATCTTCCCAGGGATCTAAATGTAGCTATACCTAGACCTGTATTTTGCTTTGGATTGACTGACTGCATGACTGGCAGTTTAATACATTGTTTACCACAGGATATACTTTCAAATTCAAGAGTTTTCTAGCATGATGCTTTTGAGTTGGAGGTTGGCCAGGGCTGTGTTTGTTTGTTGTAAGTAGGCTCGTAACTTACTTTTATTAGTTCTTAAATAATCTACTGATTATTTTGACTAAAGATGGGAAGATTGTCTGGAATTGGGTGATTTTTGCCATAAATATGCAATCATCCGCTATTCCTTTCTTTTGGCTCATACTGGGAGACGATCAGTGAGTGTGTTTACATACACTTAATAATCTCATCGTAATCGGGTATCTCCAATTATTCAAATGGTCATGTGAACAGCATCATATTCTCATTTCTTAGTTCAGAGTAAGGTCTAGAAATCTGATTGAGAAATCTGATAAAGAGAGCTGGATTTTAGTTCAGTAATCAGATTTCTCAGTGTATATAAACTCCTACTCTGATTTCTTTCAGATTTCTCAGCGTGCGCATGTTCGAAACAGACCGCAGCACCAGAAACAAGCAAGCGGCGTTACCACAAGATGACAGCGAAACACTTGGAGTGATACTGAAACCAAAAACATGTTTGATGAAATTAAATATTTAAATGTTTAATATTTGTCATCATCTAGATGATGTATGTTCATATTTTCAGCTTAAGTGGCATGCTGTTTTAAAAAAAAGTGGCATGAGATCTGAGTTTTGCATTATGTTTAGGTGAGTTTATTGCCTGGTTGCAAAGCAGAAATCCGATTTCTATCTGACTAATGTAGACCTGGAGTTTCCACATTATCTGATTACTCAAGTTCATGTAAACGTATTGATCCAAGTACTGACAAAAGCAAATTATCTGCAGTTATCAGGTTATTAAGTGCATGTAAACGCACTCAGCGAGGCAAACCATGGTACAAATTTTGCTGCATGTGCTGAATGTTTTTGTCAGTCTGGCAGTATTATTTACAAAGTCTGAAAAATGAATGTGACTCATGAAGGAAGCTGTTTTAGCATTATTAACCAGACACAACACTTTGGAGTACATCATTTGACTGAATACACTGAGCATCCGAAGCCAGCATAACTAGAGAAGATGGATAATACAACATCAAACAACAAGCTACCAAACTGTGGAAAAATATTTTATCTTGCTGCTAGAATTGAATTGTCAAAAGGTTTGTGAGATTGCATTATGCCTGAGTTTGTTGCAACAATCGTTTAATAGTTTAACTTGCTGCTATGTGTAAAATAGTAAAATTGAAAAAAAGTTATATAAGGAATATAAGGACTGTTAAACCAATTTAAACCATGTTTAGTGTTTTTGCTTGGATAGTTAAGCATCACACCATCCCGCCCCCACCCCTGGTTGGAATCTGTGTTGACCATCTCAAATTTTCACCATTAATTGAGTAATCAAAGTTTTTAAAAATGGTGAAACAGTAAAAACAAACCATTCGTAGCCTTTCAAAGATTCAAAGTGCCCAACTGGAAAAAATAAACAGGGTTAAGGGCAAATAAAGGGTTAAGGGCATAAAATCTGCAGTCATATCTATATCAACAGATAAAAGGTTATTGACACTCGATAGATGATTAGCCTTGAGCAGTAGTTCAAACTGATGTTTAATAACACAGTTATGATGCCCAAGAACAGGATAAGGTGTAGGAGATGCTGGTCCATGGTGCTGAAATGTGCATTTTTTCCACTACATTTGCAACTGTCTAGAAATAAATGTTACACTTCTCTGGATCTGCTAATCCAGGCAGGTTTAGTCCCCATTTCTACATTTTGTAAGTATGTACATATCAGCACGAGACACGTGTATGTGAAAAAAATCATAGCATTGGAGTATTGGCGTTGAACTGAATTTGCATATTGATGCATCCCTTATAAAACACTGTATGGCGAAAATGCACATAAATGGGCTTGTCCATCAAGGTTTATTTCTTACTGTAATTAAGAATTTAAAACATACATTGTAATCATTAAAATTCCTGATTTAATTAGTGATTACACCAAAGAGTGAGATAAATAGTACATTTTAATTGATTATTATTTCAGATTGTAGTACTCGTGACAGCCCTGTATGTTCTGTTTGGATGAACTGACTGACTGCTTGCTTGGTGGCACATTTGTTTACTGTTTTCAAATTGAAGAGGTTTCTGTCATGATGCTGTGAAGTTTGACCCCAGAAGGAGGCAGAGGCTGTTTTTGTTGGTAATTTGAAAATCTGGCAGGTCATTTGATAATATTCAGTGTGAAGAGGTGTCTATAGTTTATGACCCAGATGAACAAATACAACAACAAAGTTTTCCTCTCAGACCCTGTTTTGAATGTTTCTTTCCTCTGAGGGTTATGTAACTTGTTTTATTTTGCTTGACAGGAAACCTTATCGAGGTTACCCCTCCATAGTTTGAATTTCTAGTGTCTGTGTGTGTGTGTGTGTGTGTGTGTCTGCATTTGCACAGCTGTTTTCCAGAGTGATCCAAGGGGAGAAGAATGCATGGATGCCTGTCTTTCTCTTTACTTTGCCTACCTTAGGGAGTCCTCCGGTTAAACGCTTTGCTGTTAGCCCAGGCCACACATGCATATGGCAGTTACACCTTTAGATACATGCAGGCAATAAAACTGTAACTGAGGTCCCATTCATCTTTCATCCCAGTAAGAGCAACATGTATCTCTCCTTTATTACTCACTCGCATGTGGTCTCCTACTTATACTTTCTTCAAACAGAGAAGAAGAAAGTTATTGAAAGTTTAAAGTCTGTGAATCCTCCAGATGCAGGGTTCACATTGGCTGGCTTTATGGATATCCAGGAGCTATGAGAAAAACCCAGATCGGAGTGGACCAGGGAGGCCAGACGGGCCGTATGGTTTTGCCGCAGTGCTTTGGGCCGGCTTACTGGCCTGGATTGGGCTAACGCAGCTGCTGGCGCACCCTGTTTGGTTTTGGGTTCAGTGGGATCAGTTCATGTTTGTTCTTCCACTGCCCGTATCTGGCTGGATTCACTCTGATGTGGGAGACACACGTGGGGGTGGTGGGCACGTGTGTGTGAATGAAGTGTGTGTTTTTTTAAGGTTATTTGGGTTCATGTGTGTGCATGTATGTTTTACATTTACAGAGTATGTAACCATAGTTAAACGATTGACCTGATTAAAAAAAACATAAAAATTGACAGTAATATAGATAACAGATTTCGTGAAAATAATGCATATTTTAAATTCTCCAGCTGGTCTGTCATGCAGCCCATATTGCCAGGTATGTTTTTATTTTATTGCTGTGGTGTCAAAATGAATGCATAATTAATATGTTAACATGCTGTGACACCAAAATTTTTTTTACTGTTAACCAGTTTTTCCAAACAATGAGTAGTAGTGCAGACCGAAGCCCAGCTACTTGTGCGCTGTTGCTCTGATTAGATTAATCATGATTAATTAAACAAATGAACGTGATCAATCATGATGAATGATTTTACTTGATTGACAGCTGTTTTTTGTCCAGTTAAGTCCATGTTTATTGTTTGGTCCTTTTTTAATCTGATGTTCTCAAAATAATTTTGTCAGTAATCTGATTAACGTGTTTACATGCACTTGGGGAATCAGTTCATGGAGAAACTGCAGGTCTACATGAGTCAGACAGTAATCGGATTTCTGTTTTTCAACCAATAATCTCACAGAAGACGACGTGACATAAACGTAATGTAAAACTTGCCGCATGCATATTTTTTGAAAGTGTAAATATGAACATACGTCATGTATGGTGAAGAATATTTAAATCCCTCATTGTGTCAAGCCTGTAGTTGGTTGTAGCATCACTGCCATCTCGCGGCAACGCTGCTCGCTTATTTCTGATACCGCAGTCTGTTTTCGCACATGTGCAGACCGAGAAATCCAAGAGAAATGAGAGTAAGAGTTTACATGTTTACATAATAAGATTGCTGAGCTAAAATCCAGCTCTCTTTATCAGATTTCTTAATTGAGACCATACTCCAGTCTAAGAAATCGGAGTGTTCTGTTTAGATGACCATATGAGTATCACATAACTGCAGAATCCAATTATGATCAGGCAGTAGTTGTTTTATTTTTTTAAGTGAGGTGTGTACAATATAAACACAATATTGAGTAGGTTTGATTTACCTTTTGCATTTCAGTTACAGAGCAAGGAATGTTTTTGCCAGACATTGTCAGAAGTGATCAGGTTGGAGAAGCTGATGTTATCAGTTCAGCTGCTGAAACATTGCTGTTCATGAGATTTCACTGCTCTGTGACCAGTTCCTCTACCCAACCCTAAACCTAAACCACTGTTACAGACAGTTAAACAACTCTCAGATTAGTGCGAAAAGCCATAAACAAGCTTGGGAAATGAGCAAGACAATGATTTATGAAGCTGTTTTTCTTGATTCATGAGGCTATCACGTGTAATACCATGTTTCACAAGCTCAAATTGCTATCTGTGCATTATGCCTTTTTCTGTTGCTGATAGCGCTGGGCTTAAGTGGAATAATAATCACTGTGTTTCAGTATTGACCAGGCATAACCATATGGATTTTTGGTTTGATAATAGGGTTTAACCCCCCAAACTGCAAGAGCTCTCATGGCCCACCATTTTATTTCTTTATTTCTGGTTTGCCTTTCTTTTATGTCTTAACCCGTTAACCAGTTAGACTTCTATTATGCAATGTCAACACCACTGGGTTTCCAGTGTACTTAAGTTAGACCATGGACTTGTTAATGCATTGTGTCAGTTGGGTCAATCCACTGTTGTGCAATACTGATCAGTTCTGTGGCTGCAATTCACAAAAATTTCTATAACTTGCTGTGAAACTGACTTTTTAAAAAATTGAACAAACCTGGAAAGGTAATATAGGGCAACACTTTTAAAGCAAAATCTTGCAAATGCTGCATCTTTTAACCCCTTAAAATCCCAGGTTTGTCACATCCTGAGGCTTATTCAGTAATTCCATGGAAAACCATGCGGACCGGCTGAATTATTTTTGTCACAGGGGTGTGTAATATTAGTCTGGATCCACCGTTGTGTTTTGTACTTACTTGCATAAAACATGTTAAGTATGTATCTCAAGTTAATTGCTGAAATTAAGGCTTAAATGTAAAGGATTTTGTAAATATCAAGCTGTAATGCTGAAACCTAAATTGAAATTGAAGTTTACAATTATATGTATATATATTACTCCACTTTTCACATAAGCACTTACCTGAGGAGATTTTTCAACATTCACTTAAGATTTTTTATGCACGTGACCACTGACCCTTAAGTGGCTAATGAGCTTTGAGCTTGTCTGAGCACAGCACTGAAGAAATGTGTTAAATCAATCAGGCCACATGGCTAAACAGTTATTAAATTATGTCTTCTGATTTATTCTGTTAAATTTAAAGCGTGGTCTCCTGAGACAACTGATTATTAAATCAATAGAAAATTTGATATGAATAAAATAATGGAAATGATGGAATCAAAAACGCTTAAATAAATATATGAAACATAAATGTTAGATTTATCACTCTAGACCAGTCAGAGCACGTTTTTAGCTGTTTTCCTGTCATACTGCCTTTAGCTTTTGTACATGAATGGGCTAAATCTTTTACTTTTAATAAATTACTTTTATTATTTGTAGTTGAGATTAGCGATTGAATGATGAGCCTAGACACTAAGGGGTTACTGGGTATGCTGCTGTATCTTACAGTAATGACTATTTTGTAGCAGAGTTGTTGAACCTGTTTAATGGACTGTTATCATAATTAAATTAATGCAAGCTGCCTAAGACGTCGGTGTGAACATGGAAATGAATCACTGGCATCAGCTCAGAAATGTCTATTCATCCTTTAAATGTTCTCGTCTTCCAAATCGGAGTTATATTTTGCCTCTCAGTGATATGGAGTCTTTTTGTAACCTTCTTTTAAGCAGGGATTATACTGATTTGTATTTTGGGAAGGCCTGCATGTGTTTGGTTGCTTGTGTGTGCTGAACTAAATATGTTTATATGTACTTGCACTGCACAACGTGTTTATCCCCCTGTGCCTGCCTGTCTGTCTGTCTTTCTGTCTGTCTTCTCGTATAAGACTGGTTGAGGGGATTTGAAAGTAGAGTGTGGCAGTCAGATGTCCTCATACTGGAGATGGCAACAAGCTGATACCCAGTGTTGGTATTGGGCCAGTATCAGCACATACTGCTGGATTTAGGAGGAAAAAAAGGAATGGCTGTGATTTAATTCTGTAGCAAAAGCACAACATAATGTAAAGCGAGGTAAAGTCACAATAACATGTACCACAATGTTAACATAAGAACAATGAATTGTTGACTAAATATTATACTATTTTAAAACCTGCTAGTAAGCTACTTTGTTCTGTTTTAACTTTACACACTGATATGCAGTGATATTTGAAAGTCTAATCAGTGAAAGTCTGTTTCTTCTTGCAGGTTAGAAGGTGTTAGAATATGCTATTTTTGACAGGTGCTTTATTTAGAGATAGTCAGTTTAAAAAGTGTTGGATCAGTAAGGGAATCGGCCATAAGGTTTCAGAATGTGAAATAAACAAGGTCTGTTTTTTTCATATAAAACAAAGGTTTACAGTCCTATTTCTTACTGCAGGAGATGCTGTTTGGGGTGCAGTGTTTTTTGCCTGAATTCCTGCCTGAACAGAGAATTGAACCTCCTATATTTAGGGCAGGAGTATACACCACTATGCTGTCCAGCGGCTTTATCTTAATTATTGCTTGAGGTTTACATTTTGCAGAAGAAAACCAAAGAATGTACTGTAATGTATGCTGCTTGGAAACCTGAATTCAGTTGTTGAGGATTTAAAATTCTGTTGCTTGGTATCTTATTTAGAGTAGTTTCTGTTTGGATCTACTGCAGAACATCTTGGACACCATGATCAAACATTGGCCAGTCCTGCTCACAGAAAATTGGGCATAGAAATGCCCTCACAAACCGTTGATGGGTCCACTCGTAACTGTTATCTCCATGTCACACTAGACGAGATGCCCCAAACTAGATGGCTAGACTCATACAAGCCTGCAGTCCACTCCATTCCATTTTGTTTCGTTGGTGTCTAATGAGGGGTTATTGGCGAGGCTGTTCCATAATCTGCAAAGATGCCATTAGCATGGTGGCACTTTGGTCGTTTGCCTTTCCGGCTCCCATGCCAGAACCGCTTGGCAGTAAATGTGTGTGTGTGTGTGTGTGTGTGTGTGTGTGTGTGTGTGTGAGAGAGAGAGAGAGAGAGAGAGAGAGAGAGATGGCAAAATACACATGAGCTTGGGGTGATCTCGAGTGCAAGTATGGAATCCAGAGCTAGAGACCCATCTGGAGGCCAGTGGGTCTCGGAGTGCTGCTGTTGTTTTTATTTACAGGTCATGCCAGGAGGAGGTAGCAGAGGAGTCACTACAGGATCATCTGTAGCTAGTGCTAGATCAGTACTGATTTAATCAGCTCAAATAAAAACGAACTGCATTCATAAAATTTAATGAGGACCTCATTCACCCCTTATAAGTATACTAATAAATGTATATTTCACTGGCTGAACTGAAAGCAACATTTCTTTCTATATTTTTCAGCAGGTAAATGAAGGTCCCATTAATGTACTGATTTACCTGAATTGAGGTACAATGGCATTAATCCATTCTTGTCTTGCCACCAAGGGTGTGAATTCTGTCTGTTGACTGGGGGACCAAAGCTAGAAGACTGAAGCTTACGTGCAGCAAGTCACTGCTGTCAGAACAAAATCTTGTATCGCCTTTTTATCGCCTAGTGCCCATGATGGATGGACCAACAGAAATGACTTCAAATGACCTGAAACCATCTGGTTACATAGACTTACATTAAAAGCAAGCCATGTTTTTTTCCTTAGTTATCATTTTGGAGATATGAGGTGATGATTGATCTGACAGCAGCCAATTGAAACCTAAAACTGTGTAAACAAAGTACACCTACTGTTACATTTACCGATATCTTGTTGTTTATATGTCAATATGAAAATACAAATAAGTAATATTACTAACAGGAATATTGACACCACATAAATTGAGAGTAGAGATTTTGTTTTGTTACCTATTACAGTGCCATTTTTTTTCTTTCTGTGGTGTCACTGAAAGTGTTCGTCTGGTCTTCATGTTGCTATGAATAGTTTAGCAATTCCCTGCTAATGAGAAATCTGATGATAATGAAAAGGAAGGACTGTTAATAACTATTATGACATAAGCTAAAAAGCAAACATAATACAGGAAAGAAGTGTTAAAACAATTCCAGGGCAGGCTATTCTTTCATTGTTATTCTGACTATAACTAAACAGTATCGATTTGGGTTTATTTAGAGTTTTTAAACTTTAATTGACAGATGTAATTGATATCCGACCTGCTGTTATTCAACTCAGCTATGTACTTTTTTTGACGGTTGACCCCAAAATTTCTTGCAGAATTTCAAAAAGTGAGGAGAACCTGCCTACAAGATTTTGATTGTTAATAGTGGGTTCCTAAATGATACTCCCTTGTGACTAAAAGCTTGAATTTAATGATATAAATAAAGTGATATACACATTTTTACCAGTTTTGTTTAGTTGAATAATTTCTTCAAGTTTGTGCTCAGAACAAGTTCAAATTTTCAGATGTGGACATTGAGTTTTTAGGTAATATAAGTGCCTTCTGAGTTAGAGGTGCAGTTGAATTGAGCTACATCCAGTTATTTATTCAGGAGAGGGTGAATTAGGTCAGTCCTGACTGAGCATGACAAAAACCTGGGAGCTTTCACACCCTTCTGCATTGTGATTTCCGTCTGGCGTTGCTGCCACAGGGAGCCTTTCGGTGTGCATTTTGTCTGGACTAATCAGCATCCTTCTTCGAACAGTGGGGGTGTACTGGCCAGACCAATCAGCATCTTCTGATGAATGGTGGGTCATGTTTCCATCGATATAGGTCATGAGACACGGCGATGAAAGACACAGAAATGAACAGTAGCAAGTGGCTGATTTAGTAGCTTTTTTTGCACAGTGGTGATGGGCAGCATCCATATGTACAAAGGCTTTGAAGTCACTGCACAGCCAGACTGAAACCACCAAAATAACTAAGTGGAAACACGTTCTCTCTCCGAAGTCCATCTGGATGTGCAAATAAAACTGCAAAGCTTAACAGATATGTCTCCAGTGCCATATCAAAAGTGCGTTTAGAGTGAAATATTTGGCCAAACCTGATAGGATCCAGCTGTTGTCAGGTTGTTTGGTTGAGTCAGATTATCATTTCCTAATTATTTATCTGGCTTCATTTGGGTTCGTCTGAGTTTCTACCGTCTTTAACAGATTTTAACCTACATTTATGCTGCTGCATTTAACCAAAATGTCTCTGGCCTGCGAGAGCTGAATTGTTTTGGAGGTGGGAATTTTCCTTTTTTCTGACCAGTGCTGTGACTAGGATTTAATTTGTGATTATTTTCTTTAAGTGAAGGTCCAGGCCTTTTATTTTGGACTTTTATTCATCCATCTTTTCTGGCTTGAGGCTTGGCCGCTGGTCATGCTATGCCAGACTGACAGTTGTTTGTGATTGTGTTCTGGTATACACGGCACATGTAGGTGCCTGGTTGCTTTTGATTGGTGAATCTCCACTGCTGATATTTCATAAGCTCCTGTGTTTCATATGTTACTAAGTTAAATTTCCCCTCTTAAAAAAGACAGTGTTGTTGATGATGTACTCTGAATTGCACAGATTTAAAATTGCAACCTTTAAATTGTGATTTCAATATGAAAATTATACATTTTACATCTTTTAGTCTTTATAACAAGTATGGCTATTAAATTTTAGCTGATGAATTGTCATATAAATAATTGAAATTATTTCTCTTTCCATGTTCATTGTTTGCAGCTATTAAAATGCAAGCCCATATAAAGGCAACATAAAGGGACAAAATCTGTGGGCCTGATTGAAGCCCTATTGTCTGTGATTGATTGTCATGGGATAGCAGAGGAATGATCTGACTGTCTCCGATACTGGGCTGAAGCTTGCTTTGTTTCTCTTAACAGCATTAGCTGGATCAGGTGGCAGTGCAGCCCAGCTTGTGCTTTACCAGGTGTCTGCAAAGTCTTAGTTTGTCTGAAATTACATTTTACAAATCAAAGGCCTTAATAAGTAGTTAATGTGTGAATTTGTGCGGTCTTAGATTGTAGGATACAGACAGGTGTCCCCCTCTAAGTCCCCCTCTCCATCAGCGTGTAATAGGGCCGTGTGTGGCTCTATAGGTTGGTTAGAACATACGAGCAGTCGCAGGGCTGTATGTGTGTGTATATGTGTGCCTCTACCTTTTCTGTGCATATCTTGTACATCTCGTGTCCCGCGTTCCATTATGTGGCTGCCGGCGTAAGCGAGACTGTTTAATGCATTGAGATTAACTGGAGCACTTAAGACTCCGTTCTGAGAGGACAATGGGAAATGAAGCTGAAAGGCCAGAACGACTCCTGCCAGATCAGGGAACAGGATCCTAAACACAAAAGGGTGAAGTCAGGTTACAGACGGGGGGGCAGGCAAAGGCAACTGACAAAGCCACACAGACAGAGAGAGAGAGAGAGAGAATGAGGGAGGGAAAGAAATAGAGGGGGACAAGAGGGAGACCGAAAGAAAGAGAAAAGGAGAAGAGTGAAAAAGATAAAGAAAGAGGGAAAAGACAAAGTGAGAAGGAGAAAGAGAGAGAGGGGAGAGGGATAAAAAATATGGAGAGAAACAGGAGAGAAAGGAAGAAGAGAGAGACTGGAAAAAGAAGGAGAAGGAAAGATGGAGTAAAAGAAAAAGATGGAAAGAGAACAAAGGAAGAGGAAACTAGGGAAAAGGACAGAGAGAAATGGAGAAAGTGAGAGAAAAAGAGATAGAAGACAGAAAGAGGAGAGCCAGAACGTAAGAGTGCTAAGAGAGTGAGTAAGAGTGAGAGAGAGGGGAGAGGGAAAGAAAGAGGGAGAAAAACAGGAGAGAAAGAAAGGAAGAAAAGAGAAAGGAAAAAAGACTGGGAAAAGATGGGAAGAAAGATGGAGGAAAAGAGAAAAAGATAGAGGGGGAGAAGGAAAGATAAAAAGGTAAAAGGGAGAGAAAGATAGAGGGAGAAACAGGAAAGAAAGGAAGAAAAGAGACAGAAAAAAGATTGGGAAACGAGGGAGAAAAAGAAAGATGGAGGGGAAAAAAAGGAGGAGGAAAATTGGGAGAAGGGAAGAGAAATGGAGAAAAAGTGATGGAGCGAGTAAAAGGGAGAGAGAATCCAAGAGAAAGAACCCAAGAGAAAGAAAAAACAGAGAGAAAGACAAAATCGGAGAAAGAGAGAGAGAGAGAGAGAGGTGTCATGTGGGATTGTGATGCAGGATGTTTGGGCTGTAGTACATTTCATTGTGCTAGCCAAAGCTCTGTCGCTCATAAACGCATTGCGATGAATGATCTCTGCCCCCAGGCCTGCACCCACCACAGAGCCTCGCCATTGGCTGCCTTTTCATCACAGCCCACGCCTATTGGCTGATGAAGTTCCCTGTTCCTGCTTCAGGCCCATCCACAGTCTGAACACAGCAACATCCATCGGGCTCAGTGTTTGAAAAGGTGTTTGGATAAAGTTCGGAAAAAGAAAAATGCTCCTGGCAAGAATCAGTGGCTTATTTTGCAAATAATGAAATCTGTCTTTTAATTTCTCCTCCTTACCCTGTCCTTTTTGTGTCCTTTCATCCTCTCTCTGACTTCTTGATAAGAGCTGTGAGAAGTTTTCCCAGTTTGAGAGAAAAACAAAAGCCCCCTTCCTTTAAGTTATCTAACGTACGCTGGAATATCTGTTAGTGCTGAGCGTTACCAGCGTTACCTCTGTCTGTGTCTGTATGTTTATCTCTCGGTCTCTCATGCAGCGGTAAAAACATGTGATTATGATTTTGTCTAAATAGACAGATCTGCTGTTTGTGTTGGAATTAAACCTACAGTAAAACTGTAAAACTGGAAAGAAAGTAGAAAAAGAGCTGTTATTTGTGCCTGATGTGCCTTTTTTCCCCCCACAGTGATTTTCCATAGTTAGTTTTCGCAGTCAACAAACATGAAAAATATTTGAAAAAATGCCTTCCCTAAAGCAGGGCTTCAGACTAACGCCATCCCGTCATCTCAGGGATGATAAAAATGCCACACAGGACGATGTTTGAATTGTCTTAGGATGCTTCAGGGATGATTAACTGGAATGGAAAAACTTATCACTGTAAAAACACAATCATACAATCATAAACATGGCAGCTATTCACACCCACCCTCAATACAGCATTCCTGTATTAAAATACAATAATTTTAGAGGTTCTTACTCAAGAATGCGATGTGAATTCACAGAGATTTGTTTTGCATTTGATTATGCGGAATGCAGTTCAGTTACAGAGCTTTTGATGTTCTCATAGATACTGTTCACTGTCAGTGTCTGATTGTATACACACGTATGTGCTAGGCATGTGTTCTGTCCATTGCTATCTGACATTTGAAAATATGATGTTAACACACACACGTTTTCTGTAAGCCACTTATCCTTCTGGGTTGCAGGGGGTGTTGGAGGTGGTCGTTGGGCAGAAGGCAGAAAAACCCTGAACAGGTCGACAAGCTATCAGGGGAACACAGAAACATGGGTCATTCTACATGTGGAATGGGAAACCATGTCACAAAGGTTGCAGGGCTTAAAATATTAGGCACGGCTCCAAAAGTTGGTTTGTACATTTACACAGTTGATCTAAGATGAAATAATACTTCAAAGGGACAAAACTCTTATGCTCCATTTTAACATAGTATTTTCAGCTCTCCACATTCACTGCATTTCATTAATCAATAATTTTGTTTATCAGGCATCGCCCAACTCCTCTGTAATTAGAATTCTGTCAATATAGTGTCATATAATTTTCATTACTGATTGTAAATAGTTACACATGGTCACTTAACCATGAGAGAGTCAGCCTATTTACAAAATCCTCAATTTTAACCAGAATGTCACTGGAGTCAGAGTCACTGGTGTTATACCATATTCATATAACACCAGAGACTGTAAACTATGTTTGGAAAGAATCTCTCCTTTTTGCATGTACGTATAATAATACGAGATGTTAATGAACATATTAAGATAACTTAGTTTTGAGATGAAAGAAATAGATTATTTTTTTTTTATGTAGCCACCTTAATTCCCACTCCAGATAGAGACCCACATATACATTCACACACACCTGGGCAGCCATTTAGCATCACCAATTGGCCCAACTGTATGTCTTTGGACTGTGGGAGGAAACCCAAGTAGACATCAGGAGAAACTCCACATAGAAAGCACCCTGGTTGCCTGGCTGGGGAATTGAACGCAGGCCCTTCTTGCTGTGAGGCACCTGCTGCACTGTGATGTTAACAAAGCAGTTTAAAATTTTGGACGGTGGCAGACAGCATTTTTCCAGATGGTTCTGGGATGGTTCTGACAAAAGTTAGTTCAGAGCCCTGCAGAAAGAAGATATTTAGGTAAAGCAGTGGTTCTCAAACTGGTTCTTAGATGGTCCAGATTTTTGCTCCAACCTAACTTGCAACACACAGGAAAAGAACAGAAACATCTGGGGGGGAGCTATTAGGACAGGTCCGATAACCACTCATATAATGCTTATTTATGTTTAAAAGCAGAAATTTGTGTGGGACAGTGTAAACTCTTTTCAGAACAGTATACTTTCACTCCACTTGCCTAAATGGGCGGCAGTTGAGGAAGAAGTTAATGTTGAATGTTGTTTTATGAAGCTGAATTGTTCAGTCCTGGTGATCTGATAGCATTCTTGGTAGATTCCGAGCAATGTGTTTGCATTTTGTGTGTGTGTGTGTGTGTGTACGTGCACTGTATCTTATCACCGGTTTAGTAACTGCAGTGAGAGGTGAGGGCAAAAAGTGCACTGACCTGCACATCCTGAAGAAATTCTTTTCAGTGTGCTGTAACAAAAGAGCTTGCCATTATGTGTGTATGTGTGCGCGTGCACGCGGGTCTTGAAGCGTGTATGTTATTTCAGCGTGAACGACTTGGGGCTTTAGAATAGGGGTCTTTTATACGGGACACTGAATCTGCGCTCTTGTTAGGCTGTATTGTCTGAGCGTCTGAATGCTGAATGCTATCTCTGCGTGGAGAGAAAACGGCCAGATGACATTCTTCCTGCAGTACACGGGCAGAAGGAAAACAAGGAGAGCAAAAAAAGACGAAGAGGTGGCCTGGAGTTTTGTTGATACAGCAAGACAAAGGCAGCGAAAGAGGAGCGGCAGTTTTGTTGTCGCGAATGTGATGAAGAGATCCGATTCAGTTTCTCGGCGACAGATAGCCTAGGCGAAGGATATGCGGTGACCTTCACTGGACCCGAGTGAAAGCAGACAGAAGGCTTGAATGGCTGTTTGTCTTCAGCGCCGAAAGTCTGCATGACGCTGCCTAGTGTGGAGGTTGCGGTCACTAGTTGAAGCTTTCCGTAGAGAATAGTGCCTTTTGCAAAGGAGATTAACCTCAATCATAGCAGTGTTGTATTGTTTTATCCTACTGTTGGTTAAGGCCATAGAAATTTTTACAATAACATATTGTGATATTTCGTTTGAAGGTTGATAAAGTTTGAACGCAAAAAGCTCCACTACTAATACTGAGCTAATACTGTATAAAAAAAAGAAGTATGGTGGCTTTTATTGAGCATTTCCCATACAGCACTGCACTAGATTAAATTTATGCTCTCTTTGTAATAAATCCAGTTGTTTCAGTGTTCTTTACGCACTCATGGTATTCACAGTATGCTTAGGAGAGCACTGAGATATAATTTACCACAATAATGGTAAGTAGCATTTCCCACTCTTCTATCAGAGTAGTTTGGTGTTTCTTACCCGGAGTAAGCTTGGCATGTGCATTAAACTTTTCCTGTAGATTATTTATGTTTCAGGACTTTAAATTGACTCCAGTAGAGCTGCACCTAGCTTACACTTTCAATCGGTTAATCTGACAGCTGTTTTTGTTCGATTAATTGGTCAAATTATTAGTCAGATGTAGATTTACATAATGCAGCTTGAAGCCCGAATTGAAAATTCATCAAATGTTGAACTGCTTTTGTTTATATTAGAAATGCTCACTGATATCTGTATCTGCAGGTATTTGCTTTAAAAAATCAGCATTGGTCAAATGTTTAGATTTGACTGTGATAACTAATATTTACTGTACTCCAGAAGAGCAGAAAATGTTAGGCGATGCCAGGTTACTGCTCTGAAATGTCTACATTTTATTAGTTTTACTTCACTTGTAATCCTACAGAAATAAGTTATATTTCTCTATAATGCTAATCGAGGTGGATGTGGTCCTAATATCTACATTTTATAAATGTTTTTTGTATTGACATTGGCTTATTTGTTTAGTGATAGCTCTGTTAAAAGTCTAAAAAAATCAGTAGCACTGCACTTTAGTAATAATAATTAACACATTGGCACATTTATGATTTCATGCAGAAATGAGTGACAAATGTGGCTCTGTTGTCCTGAAAACATCTTAAAGCAGGTTTAACATTGCTGTCACAATTACTCGATTAATCATGAATGCTTGATGAGACAGCAGTGATAAGCTATCATTTTGGCTGAGGAGAAGACATATTTGAAATTCTGTTTGTCTCTCTTACAAGAAGGTCTTCTTAAGAAACAGAGCCTCATAGACGTGGCTATTTATAAGCATTATTGCTGCATAGTGTTGTTATTTTTTACTGAAGCTTTGTTAAAAGCTGCCTCATTTCTTTGTTGTTGTTCAGGGAAGTACTTTTTCATTGTTTGGTCTTTATTTAAAAGCACTGGTTACTTGATGAGTCATTAAAATAATCAGTCGATTATGAATTTAATTGATTGTGACCGTCCTGGTCTCAGCAACTGCAATGTCAGTAAGTGAAAATTTTAGAGGAGGAAATTATCTCAGCGGACCATCCTGTTATTATGCAACCAGCTTAAGATGTTGTTCCTGAGAAAGCCTGAAAGTGATCTTATCTGCAGTTAAGCTGTTCATGAGCTGCCTCGAAGACCTGCGTCACTAATGCCTAAAGTAATGGTTCACGGAAACGATCTCTTTGCCTTAAATGTACGGTGTTTTTATGTCCAAAAGTATCTAGGCACCCATTGCTGGCACAAACATTCAGCTGAGCACATACAGCTTTTATAATCTCCATAGAAAAGCATTGACCAGTAGAATAGGATGCTCTGAAGCAGCCACACATGAGCCTAAGGTCACCATGACCAATGGCAAGCGTCAGCTAGAGGGGTGTAAAGCCCCCCAGCATTGAGTTGTGGAGCAGCTAAATTGTGTACTTTAGACTGATGAAGCTCCATCCAGTACCTTTGGGGTGAGTTGGAGTGATCCAGAAATGATCATCCAACATCAGTACCTGACCTTACTAATGTTCTTGTGGCAGAATGCAATCAAATCCTCGCAGCAATGTTCCACCATCTAATGCAAAGCCTTCCCAGAAAAGTACAGATTGTTGCAGCAAAGAGGGAACAAACTCCCCATTAATAATTTCAGAAGAAACATAGGTTGAGCAAGTGTCTACAAACTGCCATGACAGGTTTGGTGTCTGAAGTTTGCCTCTTTCTTTCATTCTTGGTGCAGAAATGCAATAATGTTGCCAAACTGAGGTCCAGTCAGAGTCACTCAGCCTAAATAAAGGATCTGTTAAATGCTAGCAGCAGGCTAGCTAAATGACATCTCTGTTTACTGGCCTGTCCGAAGCGCGTTCCTGGCTGCCTGTCTCAGGAATGTGCCACGTTGCTTGCGGGAACAGCCGGACACTGTGGACCGTCCAAGAGGTCAGCTCAGTTGACGCAAGCAGCCATAAAGGTGCCATTTCCAAACATTTAGCAAGGTGATATCATATGAATCATGTGTTTGTGTGAGACAATCTTCAGAGATCAAAGAGCAGTCTTCAGGTATGTGGTTCTGGATGCATGGAATAATGACATCGAGCTTACCTGCTGTCAGTGCTGGCTGTAGATCAAACTCTGCAGTAATTTTTCTTTGAGAGGAGGCAACAATGCCCAGAGGCCTTCAGAGAAGGTCTGGAATTTGTTGTGAATGGCCTACATCCTACATTTTTCAAATATACACATACTTATATATACATACATACATACACTCACTGTGCACCTACCTTGTATCTACACTCATTATACATTTTATCAGCTCCACTTACTATATAGGAGCACTTTGTAGTTCTACTGTTACAGACTCTAGTCCATTGGTTTCTCTGCATACTTTCTTTAACTTTGGGTGGTGGATCATTTTCAGCACTGACAGGGTTAGTGTGTGTTGCGCTGGTATGTGTGGATCAGACACAGCAGTGCTGCTAGAGTTTTTAAACACCTCAGTGTCACTGTTGGACTGAGAACAGTCCACCAACCAAATCTATCCAGCAAGCAGTGTCCTTTGACCACTGATGAAGGACCAGAGGATGACCAACACAAACTGTACAGCAACAGATGAGCTACTGTTTTTGACTACAAGGTGGACCAACAAGGCAGGTGTGTCTAACAGAGTGAAGCTGATAAAATGGACAATGAGTGTAGAAACAAGGAGGTGGATCAGGGGATGTGTATCTGTGTTTGTGTGTGCCAGTTGTAATATAAATGTGTTGGTTTCTGT
Organism: Pygocentrus nattereri; assembly: GCF_015220715.1. NCBI lineage: Eukaryota > Metazoa > Chordata > Actinopteri > Characiformes > Serrasalmidae > Pygocentrus > Pygocentrus nattereri. Next base: position 9,965,574 of record NC_051233.1, on the reverse strand, counting down.
GTTGTCACAAAAAACTAAATGAATGAAAAAGTGAATTTAGAACATTGTTTTTGCTGCTTACTTACCATATATGTACATTATTTACTGGACAGTTTTAAACTAGCAGTTTTTACATACTACGTCAAACTTATTTGAAAAAAGACAGCCTGGTTTTCCATGATGTAGGCCTTTTAACAAATTCTTAGAACTGGCTCCTTTTGTGTTTTTTCATGCTCTTCAGCAGTGCAATTTTCTAGAATGTGTCTTTAAAGCCTGGAGAAGAAGTGTTGAGTCATGGCGCAGTAAATCAAAAGGGTTGCGCAGTCAGGAACTGGCATGAGGACGAGAGGTGCTCCGTCTGATTGCTGCCTCCTGGCTCAAACTGATTTATCAGAGCGGTCCTGCTGCAGTTATCAATCTCGCCCAGCGTCAGATGATGGCCGCGAACGGTGGCTCCTCTGCCGTGCTAATGTATGACGTGCTGAGAGAGAGAGAGAGAGAGAGAGAGAGAGAGAGAGAGAGAGAGAGAGAGAGAGAGAGAGAGAGAGAGTGAGTGAGTGATGGGAAGAGAGATGAAGAGAGGGAGGAAGGAAGAAAGGAGGCAGTGTGGATAGGTGTGATGACAGACGAGAGGAAGGCTTAATGTCCATGTCAGAAGCTGCAGGAGCCTCCTGGGCCGCTGCTGTTCTGCTTGAAGCGGTTAAAAAAAAAGATGTTGATCCAGCGAGCTTACAACACGTGAGACTTTTATTTGAGGCCTTCCTTCTCTCTCACTCTCTCGCTTTCTCACTCTCTCGCTCGCTCGCTGTTTTTTTTCCTCTGTCTCAGTGTCTCGCTCTTGTTCTTTCTCCTTCTTATGCTATGATTGCTCTGATTTTGTCTTTTTCACTTTTCTCTGTCATCTCTTTGTATATCTCTCACTCTTTCTATCATCCTCTCTTTCTTTTGCTCTTTCTCTCTTTCCTGTCTCTTTCTCTCTTTTACTTCCCTCTCTCTCTCTCTCTCTCTCTCTCTCTCCACCTTTCTTTTTCACCCTCTTTCTCTCACCCCCCCTTCCTCTCCGTTTTTCCCACTGCCTCAGTGTCTCTCTTGCTCTTCTTTCTCTCTTTTTTCCTCTGCCTCGGTCTTTCTCCTGCTATTCCTCTCTCCTCTCTCTTTCTCATGCTCTGATTTCTCTCATTTGTCTTTCTCTCATTTCTTTCTCAGTACCTATGTTTGTATATCTCTCACTCTTTCTATCATTCGGTTTCTTTCTCTTTATCTCCCTTTCCTGTCTCTTTCACTCTTCACTCCACTCTGTCTCTCTCTTTGTTTCAAATTCTTTCTCTCACCCCCTCAAGCTCTCATATACACACACTATCACTCTGTCTTTTTATCTCTTTCTCTCTCTCTCTCTTTATTACTTTATTATAGAACCTCTTTCTTATGTCTGTCTTGCATCACTTGTATACCGGTGTATACTTGTATATATTTAGGTGTATATTTGTATATCCGCATCCGTGCATTGCATTGCCACATTTGAGCATTTCTCTGTACATGCTTGCATATCCTTGCGTTGCTTACATGCAGCCAAGCAGACTGTACATTTTGCCACCTTTTAACATTGTGTTGTTTATCTGTGTGCTCATGCATGCTCTTGGGCATATCCACTTGAGTGCATTTTTGGTTACGTATTGTGTTCTGGCACGCCTGCATCTTTTTGTACGTAGCCTACGCTACATCGATGCAGCTTTGAGGACAAAAAGTCAGCTTTCATCATAAGAAAAAAGCACATAACCTTGTATGACCTACTTTCTACAATACAAAGCAGCTTGGCTGTTTTTTTTTTTTACCGACACTAGATAAAAGCGTATCGCGAGCTGTACTGTAGCATATGATTGAGTAGGACGAGCAGGATGGGGGGTGAAATTTGACCAAGGGCTACATTGCCAGGAGAGTGCTGGACTGTGTGTGTGTGTGTGTGTGTGTGTGTGTGTATGTGTTCACTCATGGTCAGGCCATTTGTCTTCCTGTATTTGACGTCTCAGGGTCCAGCCGCATGCTGACCGTCCCTGCGTGGCAGCTTCCTGTAATTAATAGGGACTCTCACCTGCCGTCAGCCGGAGAACCAGGTGCTGCGATGACGCGCAGCAGAGCAGGATGGATTGGAAAGGCGTTATCTGCTCAGCCTGACAAATATTCTCTCCACATATCTCAGCTTTCCCTGACAACGCACACGCTCTTAGACTCAGCGTTCCCTGGAACTCCGCAGGCTGCACACTTTAAAAATGAACCCGAGGTAAACCGGGAGCTTTGCTCAAAGAGAGCTTTTTGTTCAGAGATGTTTGGCATTCTGCCGTTATTTCTCGTTTTGTCTGAGTGCGTAGGTGCCTCTTTTAAAAACCTTGTCACAGGCTCTATTGACAGCAGTGTGATTTTTTTGAAGCTTCTCTTTAACGTGAAAAGAACCAAAGAAGACTGCCTCGCAGACTTCTGTGTCTTTCTATGTTGCAACTTTGAAGGAGTTTTTCTCAGATGCTCCAAATAGCATTTGGGATAATTTGTGGGAACATGATGCCCCTACTTGACACATTAATTTATTAAGTAGGAACATGATGTTCCTACTCGACTCCTTGATTGATTTGCCCAGGGTTCATGCTGTTCATCACTATTGCTTTGTTAAAAATGGACATTCTAAAGCAAACCCGTTATTAAAATATGTTCTTTTTGCTTTGTTTGACATCTTCAAATGCATTATAAGGTTTTTTTTTGTGGTCTGATGGGATCTGATGATTCAGAATCGTCAGACAGTGTTTTTGGAACAGATGTAAACAAAGTGGTTTGATAGTGTACTGTAAAGAAACTTGGTGCCTGAATGACCAGTGAACCTATATGTGTTTAACAGTAAAATATAGTAAATTGAATAACATACATTTTCTTTTGGTACTGTTTTGCCTTATACCACCCCAACATGTAAATCACCTTTGTGAATGGATTTGTTACCAGTGAAAACCAATGTTTTGGGCAGCGTATTTACAACCATTTAATATAATAACTAAGGCCCAATCCCATTTCTTATTTTTACCCCTACCCCTTGTTTTTGAGTGCCACCTTGCCCCTTGGAACTGAGTTACAGGCGTGAAGAATTCAAACCCTAACTTAACCAGGGGACCAGCTGTATGTCTGGAGAAGTGAAGTTTGTTTGCACACAGGTATCAGACACCAAGCCAGCCCGTAAGACACTGGGCTGATGCAGTTTTATAGCTGGACTGATGCCAAGATTAGGTTCACCCTATACATGACAAGTGACAGGTATGACGGACATGACCGTGTAGGGATAACCAAGAACAGACAGAATGTTCTAAATACAGTCACAGTACAGAACACACAATACAGAATATATTGACATATAAAACAACACTAAACCCATTACAGAGCAGTATATTTCTACATTCCTCCCTTAGAACATACTCTAACATATATATATTCTCACAGTGTAATCAATCTATCCTTTCCTCTAACGGAGAAATGTGGCCAGTATTTTCCCCTTTCTATACATCCTACAGACAGATCCCTTTCCTTTCAGTTCATGCACAGGCAAATTAGGGAAATTAAAGTGTTTCCATGTTCATAAGGAACATCATGGTTTTAGAAGTGAACTGATCTGTACATAAAGCTTGTGCAGAGATATTAAACCTTGGCATCACATAATAGTAGTCATACAAGGCATGACAAACCAAACAACCATCGCCTCCTAAGGTATGATTTTGTGCTCACAGAATGGCCTAGGCACAGGCCATGTTGTGGTCACAAACATTAAACACATACAGAGCAATACATTTCTACAAGGGGTAGAGGTTGAAATCTTCTCAAATAAAAAAAACATTACTTCATTAACAGGCTACTAGCGGTGCCAGGCAACCCTGGTGGTCTGCAGTGAAAGCAGAGGAGGGTAAAGTTCAGCAACCTCACTGCTGGCCGTTAGTTAAATTAAGAGCATCATATGCCTTCAGAGAGGCAATGTGATAATTATTTATTATCACCCACACCTAATTCTTTACTTATACCAAGTCAGCTATTCACCGGCTTCTTGGTCTAATTTTCCCATTCCACCTTAAGTGGTGTAGCAGTTACATTCTGGCACTAAAGGCGTCAGCACTGCTGGACTGTTTAAGGTGGAATGGGTAATTTAGAACAAAGAAAATACTCACGTTTGTGGGTTTCTTGGGTCACTTGCCCAGCCATCTTGCTCTGTTTGGAGTGTGCCTCTGAAAACCTCCGTTTGGAGGGTCTTGTAGCAGTAACACTGCACCCTACCCTTCTATCTCAACAAAAATTGGGACACCCTACCCCTAGACGTAAAAGTAGGGGCAAGGGGTGAAATGGGATCAGGCCTAAGTGATACATTCTGACTCCAGAACTGAGAATTTAACAATTCTGACTCCTCTAAAACTGAGAATTTAACATCAAACCAATGAATTACATTATATGTCCAAATGTTTGTAGACACCTGCTCATCCAAGATTGTACTAATATCACGATTATGTGTCCTTTTTGCTGCAGTAACAGCCTCTACTCTTCTGGGACGGCTTTATACTAGATGTTGGAACATTGTTCCACAATTATTGTTCCTGTGTGCAGCCATAAGAGAATTAGTGAGGTTCTGATGTTGGATGGTTAGTCCTGGATCACTCCTACTCATTCAAAAGGTATTGGATGGAGCTCAATCACTCCAGAGGGCACAGTTCCACAGCCCAATTCTGGGGGCCTAAATTGACACTTGGCATTGAACATAGTGGTGTTAGGCTCAAGTTTGGCTGTTCCAGTGTGTCTCATTCTGTTTGTTGGTTCTTTTATTTGGAGATTATCCACGCTATGTGGTATAATTGAATGCCTGTGTCAGCAATGGGTGTACCTTAAAGTAACTGAATTCACGTACTAGAAGGGGTGTCTGGATACTTCTGAACATATAGTGTACTTTGTTTATATTGCAATTGTTTAATTATGTAGACATTTGATTTTAATTTAGTGAAATTCCCCTTCTTAAAACCCAAGGCTCTGTATGACACTTCAGTACTACATAATGTGTATTTTAGTTTCATGCTGATGTCAAGCTTATAACAATAGAAGAAACCTTTTAGGTGCTGTATAGAACCCTTTTTTCTGTATAGAACCTTATACAACACATTCTCCATCAATCTAAAGAACCATTTTACCATACAAAGAACCACTCCAGCATGCAGATTGGTCTTTGGGTGTTCAAGGTTCTATATAAATCTGCTGTCTTAATGAAAGAAACCTTGAAGAACTGTCTTGTTTAAGAGTGTAGTAACCAAATAGTAAGTCTTAACGTTGAGCCTGATTAATAAGCCTAGGTATATCCATCCATCCATCCATTTTCTAATCCGCTTCTCCGTCAGGGTCGCGGGGGGGTGTGCTGGAGCCTATCCCAGCAGTCTTCGGGCGGAAGGCAGGATACACCCTGGACAGGTCGCCAGTCCATCGCAGGGCAAGCCTAGGTATATGTTTTTCCTAAATTAAACATACCCAAAAATTTTAAAAATTAAGACCCTCTGAGTACAACAGCTTCAGATTTGCGTAAAACAAAGTACACTATTCTCTAGTTGCGTTCAGCCTCCTTTAATGCTCAATGGCACAGTGACCCCACATTTGTAAACAAGCACAAATGCTGTTGGCTGCTGTTTTTTCTAATAGCGAGCTTAATGAAGTAGTCCAAATTGGGGAGCAAGAATCTTCTCAAATTGTGCTGCTTTTTGATTATTGGAGACACTGGGGAAATGTGTCAGAGCTCCACAAGGAGCTCTGAAAAAAGCTCTGACCAGCTTTGTTATTACCGAAAACAAAATTATTCTGGTTCACCGCGCCATTTTTGACATGGCCGCCCTCAGCTTCATTAGAATGGCCCCCTGTGGAAGCGTGGCATTCTGTGCAGCGGGAGGCTTATCCGGCCTGTGCGCGCTGCCACCGCAGCCAGGATTGATCAGCCGTGGTCTGGCCGAGGCAGTCGCTGTAATATTCATGATCTAATTATTCAGGGGGAGGTTAGAGCGCCCAGCAGTAACGAGTGATTTAACCTCTTGTCGGGGGCTATAAAAGGAAGCCGGGTTAATCTTTCTGGCAACCTTTTTTCCACCCACAGGAGTGTGCCTCAAATTACCCTTCACTTCCTCCAGCCCGGGAAACAAGATGGCATACCAGTATGACGAGGCAGCGCACATACACAAGGTGTTGCTGACATTCCGCATCTATTGCGTTTCACAGAAAATAACAAAGTGACCTTTGATTGTTGGCAGCTGCTGCTTTTGCCACAAAAAAGAAAGGAAAGGAACCTCTTATGTTCTTCCAAATTGCAACTGGAACGAGGGGGGGGAAAGCCTTATGTAGGTTTTTCTTAGTTTTTCTCATGATTGCGGCAAACTACCCAGCCCCCTTAAACCCCAGACACACAGACTTATAACCAGCAGCTGTAATCACTAGAAGAGTTTACTAAATTAATACGTCAAACGCGGTGTTTGAGGGTTGCGGTTAATCAGGCAAGCACAGTCAGTGAAATTGCGGGGATTTGGAGAGATTAGGCCAGCCTGTGTGAACTGCTGGACTGAACCCAGTCAACTCGGCCTGGGGCCCAGCATCGGCAAAAGCCTCTCCACTGCTGCAACCTCCATTACACATGGCCATTTCCTCCCATAAAAACAGCTCCATTATATGCGTTTTTCTCACATAATGCTATGCTGTAGCCGCCCATTTTTCGCCCATGGAATGGCATAGCATACAAGTTCCATAAAAAGACCGAAGAACTATGGAGAAGCCTGAATCTCATCTATGCCAACAGGCTGCATTCATTCTTTTCTGCCATTTCAGAGTCTTAACCCCTGCAAACTGCGATATCACCTTTGTTTTTATGGAATGTCATACATACGTAACTAGCACAGCCTTTTCCAATAGCTGTCGTCTTTTACAATAGAAGCAAATACATTGCTTCCATAGGAAAAAAACAAACGCAACAGCAACAGATCATATACAGGAGAGCATGCATTCGAGTTTCAATTCCTTTGGCGCATGATTCAGAGCCCCACGTGCTGCTTATAGCCTCCACTTCTCACACTAGCACTCCTACACGAGCCAGTGGCCTCTGCCTCCGCAAAGCCCACTTGATCTGATCCCGGACCTACGTGCTTGAAGTAGCTCAGAGTGGGATGGCTGATCAGAGATCAGCTTCCCTGCTGTTTAATATTACACTGAGTCATTGGGCGCTAACAATGCACAAGTGATCCGGAATGAACATCCAGAGATGCTTGCTGAACACAAGACCATACGTATCAGGCTTCCAAGGGTTAGAGTGCTGGGGGTATTTCACAAAGCAGCATATCTGTGCTAACCACTTAACAAAAGCCAAAACTCAGTTTTTCCAAAAGGAGAGGCAGTGAGGGTCATCCTCACTGGACATTCCTCACTTTTGGCTTAAGTTAGTAGGCTTTTTCAGTATGCTGAATATGTGAAATACCTCCATAGTTTAGGATTTAAGATCAAGTGTCCTGTCTTTGTAGAGGCATACTCATTTGGCAAATGAAAGTCCAAGATTGATTACAGGTCAACACTAGGTCAGTATGAGTTCAACATGCCAGGGCTCTGTTGTTCATATCTATCTTAAGGTGTTTTTCTACAGGCTGGAGTTACAATCCTGTGATCATGCGTTTTATAATCCTTTCCATTGCAGAGTGAACTGGTCCATATTGTACCTGACTAGCCAGGCTGAATTGGCTTACCTATTGTTCAGGAATACCAAGCATGCCAAGCTGGGACATATTTATGGTGCTAGATCATTGATTGGCCAAACAGTCATCACAGAATTGCCACATTGTTACTTAAATCAGATGATCACAGGGTAAAAGCTAAATGAGAACTTAAGGCAGCACCATTGTTACTGTTTTTGTTTGCTGTTAACATCAGCACTGCCTGAGAAATCATTTGACCACACAACCTCCAGAGAGCCCGAAAACGAGACGACCTCCAGAGACGACCAAAATTTTCACCATCAGCTAAACAATACAAACAGTTTAATGCTATGAATCTGACAGAATGTGTTAACTGTCAAGAGGCTGTTACTGAGACCAGGAAATGGACAAAAAGCAAGAAAAATTGCAGATTAAACAAAGGAACTGCTAAGGACTGGCCACTCCAAAGTCCAGACCTCAGCATCACTGAATGTGCTTGGGATTACTTGGATTGTGAGATACTACTTCTAAGACTGCACTTTGGAGGTGTAGAAAAATATCCCTGCGAATTTGTTTGAAAATCTAAAAGAATGGAAGCTGTAATTAAGGCACATTGTGGACACCCTAAACAACATGTGTCACATTCCAATCCTCATGGGCCAAAAAACTGCAGATTTTAACACACTACCTCATTTAACATGCCTGATTCAGCTCATTGGCTAATTGGCAAGGCCTTCATGAACTGAATTCAGAGCAGTAGATGAAGGTAAAATCTCCACAGCACTTTTACCTGGACGGTCCCCAGTTTACATGCCTGCCCTAACCACTGAAAGTAGATGTAATGCGTTGACTGTTTGCCATAATTACTAATGGCCTTTGTGTAATTTTTGTTAAATATATGTTTTCTGCCCCCCATAATCACCCCCCCACCCCCCAACAACACTATAAAATGAGTAACTTGTACTTCATGGCCATTTTGACTGGAAGTTAAATTAATGAAGGGTGGTGTCTAACTTTTGCACAGTACTGTATGTTGAGACATTAAACATAATACAGTTAAAAGCAACCCAACAATAATACCTTTAATATTTTCACTTAAGTAAGACTGTCCCTCCCACTCTGCTAGCAGCTTTGTTAACAGGACCTGAGACTTGTATGTCCAGCTGAGAGTATTGATCTGGACTTAGGTAGTAAGCTTTGTTGACAGGTGAAGTTTTATGTGGCTCAGTAGAATGTGGACACTGTGGGTAGGAGATATTTGATTTTATGGCGCACAGCTAATGGCCTGCTGCATGTTCTACTTTATGACCCTCGTTAATGGACTCTGTATCTAGTGGAGTGTTGAAGAATCATATAATTTTTTTCTCAGAAACAAGTGGGGTACATGCGTACAGGTTTTTTTTTTCTTTCCCCCGCATATGAAATCTTCACGCTTTCCCTCACACATACATACACTGCTCACTTGATGGTGGCTGTGACAGCTGAGTCTGCAAAAACAGGCTTTGCAGAAAGCATGATTTAGGTAGCAGGTGATAAATTGGGGTAGGTTCTGCTGATGATCTACTATGTTCATCCCTAACACGTCTCCCATCAGGGAGACTGGTAGCCTTGACTTGGTCAAGTCGTTTATCAGTAAAAAAACAAAACAAAAAAAAACACCAAGAGAAATGACTCTCTTCCTGCTTTTCCTCAAACTATAACAAGCCTAGTCAATGTGCATCAGCACTTACAATCTCACTTGGGTCAGCGTGAGTCCAAAAATAACATGATGCCTCAAAGAGCGAAGAATGAAGTAATAAAGCCGCAGCCACGGCTCGACTCCCTCGTGCCTCCGAAAAATGCCTTTTGCCTGGCTGCGAGTTTCACAGCAGTTTACCAGGCCGTAAAGCTTATTGACCTTGTCAGGCCACTGTAGTCTCATCCCAAAGCCTCGCTTCATAAGCTTCGTTACTTATGGAATTTTCCAGGGCCCCCCCTCCGCCTCCCCAGAGCCCTTGTGTCAACAGCCTGGTATCTGGAGTGATTGATGCTGTAGTGCTCATTGAAAAGAGAGAGAGAGAGAGAGAGAGAGAGAGAGAGGGAGAGAGAGAGTGTGTGGGTCGATCACAAAAATCTGCTGCAGGCTGCAGTAGCGCCCTGCTCAGTCATAAGCACCTTTTGAGCTCTCTCGCTGGGGCAGGAACAAAATGGCTGTGTTCATGAGGGAGGAGGAGATTGAAGGATGGCGTGTGCGTTATGGAACATGTAACCTGTGCATGTGTGACCAGCTTAACACCTAGAGAACTGTCTTGATTGATTGGCCATCTTTTGCTTGATTCCTGGTATGGATTTTGGCTCAAGTTCTGCAAAGACTTCTGAAGTTTCAGTGAAGTTTTGTTGGAGCGCAGTTGATTTTAGAACGTACCTACACAGATTTTTCTGGCTGTGTATTTATAATATAATGTGTTTGGAATGGTTTGGAATATAAAGAAGTAATAGTTTTTTTGTGTGTGTGCATCGTTGAAATAAAAATAAGTATTGAAACATAAGCAGCAGATATTTCATCACATGGTAATCAAATGTGCCCTTGTTTGTTCATAATGATATAAAAAATACTTGCGGCTACCTGTGTATTTTGTAGGGCCACCCTTATATGCCCTATGTCTGTGAAACACTGCTGTGTTAAAGCTGTATAAAGGTAATCAACAATGTTTAATACCTGTTAATAATCTTTATGTTGAAACTGTAATCTCGTTTGTATAGCTAGCATATTTTTGCTTGTTTATTATAGGTTATTGTTGTCTACACAGACATTCTGTATTGATGCATCCCGACTGTGTTTAAAATTTACTTGCTGGGAGAAAAAGGATTTTTATTGGAAACAAACCATCACTGCCCTAAAATAGGACAACTGATTCCAGGTCAGTGGTACAATAGGCTTTTTCTTTTTATCCGATCGAATTTTGGGCTTTTGGATTGAAAGGGCCTGCAATCTGGCTGCTTCAACAGTGATTTTCTGGTATTTAATTCAATTCAGAATCCAAAAATCCAATCAGATATCTTTTGAAATGCTGGCCCCTAGAAATACTATTGTGTGGAAATGTTGTTTCTAACCTAGAATCAACTGCCATGTTTCTTTCTGCTTTTCCAAATTGCCGTTCCAGTTCAGAAAATGTACTATTTAACACTACTCACGCTCCCTTGATCATTTCCTGTAGGCCGAATATGTAATGCTGGGAGTGAGCAGACTTTTCCTTTTTTGGGGTCTACACAGTCAACTTTTTCAAGTGACACTTCGGTGGTACTTTGCTTGATCATAAATTGACTGTGGAAGGACATTACTTTGTTACTTTTATTTGAAAATTGCAACTCTGTGCCCCCTGGAGTGCTGGATCCTCTTCAGATGAAGTGGCTGGTGAAAGTGAAGGAGAGCTGAACTTAGCTTTGAGGGCAAGTTCTTCTCATTATCATCTCAGGGGCTGTTTTTCTGACTGTGTATTAAGTACCTCACAATTAAATCACAGGAAGGTTTGTCTCTGAGGCTTTGGCTGTGGTGGAGCTCAACTTTCTGTTAGTGGAAAGTGAAGGTTCCCGTGATTATACATATTTGAGAAAAGCTGACCATGTGTGAAAAGCTGTCCAGCCTTGCTCTGTTTGTTTGCTTGACTTACAAGGTCAAGGCCTTTGCTATTAGTCCAAAGACTGGCGGCTGGTAATTTGATTCAGTTGAGTGAAAATTGAAACATTGGTTGGAAGGAGTTATTGTTGTTTGTTAATGGTCATTATGATATCAGTCTTTGCAACACTGATGTGACATATATAGAATATATACAGTTGCTGAATGTTTAAAACTAATCAGAGATGTTTAGATATATCAAGACTTGGGTGGGCAATATAATAAAAATATAACATTTCAGGACATTCTCACAATACACAGTGTGTATCACACTATGTAGTTTTTCTGAGATTTGGTTAACTGGTAGTGGTACATTTTAAAAAATGCTATCAAAAACTATCACAACAACGATTTGTAGTATAAGTGTATATATAAGTACTGACGATATCTGCAACATGCTCAGAAAACCATAAATTGACAGCTTACCGTTATAATGCTAAATATCATCATATTGCCAACTCCTAATCAAGGCTTGTCCTGACCGTACAAACCTAAATTGTAAAATTTGGTAAAAATAATTACTGACACACTGGATTAGTTTCGACACCAATACTGACCTTTGAAAGTGTCACTCCAAACATCATATTCTCACTTTTGTGTCTTTATTAATGGAACCAAATTCTCTATATACAGCTAGTAATTATGAGCGATCACATTATATGCAAACTTTTAACTTTAAGGAGATAAAATTAATATTTCTTTGCTAACATAAAATGTGCCATAGGTGTCCATACAATGTCAAAATAAAAGCCTTTCTTAACAAAGCATGACGTAGCCCTGCAAAGGGCTTTTATTCTTCACACCAGCTTCATTGGCAAAGAACTGTTTCAGACTTTTACATTTCTATCAATGTAATGTAGGTAAAAAATAAAATAAATTGTCATATTTTTGGCTGATTTTTCAGAAAATAAATTGATAGTTAACATGTGCACAGGAAAACGGTAAATTAGTAGAATATGGTTAAATATAAAATATTTGAAATCCAGTGTGCCTCATTTAAAAAATACATAATTGCTAAAATAAAAAAGATGTTTTACAATGATAAATAAATAAATAAACAGGTATATGTTTTAGAATCCAAAACATTATATATCGAAATTGTTATCGGGAGAGGAAAAAAGTCGAATTGTTCCATCCCTAACAGGCCGACTGTTTAACATGTCACTGCAAGGGCTTGCCAGAGTGTTTTTCATTTATGATGAGGCATGTTGCAGTCACAATATGCAGCAATATAATTGCAATATTGTCTTGTTATCCATATTGGTCAGCTCCTTGTGTTCAGAGAACACACAGTCTTTTAATTTTTGTCATGCCTTTTTATTCTTCCCGGACCCACCGTCTCTATCAGTTTGTGATGGGCAGCTTTGAGCTTAATTTAAACACAGTCCCTGCTGGTGATCTCTCCCTGACCCCCAAACAAACACTGTTGGACATACTTAAGTTGCACCCCCATCTGTTCCTCCAGTGAGGGACATCCAGACGAGTGTGTGCTTGAGTGCAGGAGTGCGGTGCCTGTGTGAGAGAGGGAGATTGAATCTCGTCTCCCTGTTAGCTCCGGCATCAAACACATCCTTCCACTCCGACTCAGGGCAGCTCCGGGTCTCGCTCCATCTTCTAGAGCTCGCTCAAAAGCTCGCCTGTGTGTGCAGCTCTCTCTTCGTGTTTGGGTGTTAAGCCTGTCTGTGTAACCTCGTGTAATGTTTGTGTGTCAGGTCCTCCTCAGAGGCGAATCACACAGACTGCTGGCTTCCCCTTTAGCTTTGTTGCCATGCCGACTGACCTGCTCCTTCCATCGCATTCCATTGACACTCTAGTGCTGGGATTATCAGAGAGAGGCTGAGGAAACGTTAGTGTTAGTGCTGTTTTTGCTCTGTGTGTGTTTCTGTCTGTGTGGACGACTCTTAGCTCTGACCGTAGACCTGTTTTCTGAGACTGAAGATCGATAGATCAGTTTGGTGAAAAATACAGTTCACAATTGCGGTTGATTAGCCAAGATGTGATTGGTGTGAAGTTTGATTCTGTAGTTTTGCACTGGAGCTAAAGGGCTAATGTACGCCCTTTATGTATCATCTTCCAGATAGCAAGAATATATCAGTCCCCTGGCTTGATAAGGTCAGCACCCCACTGACTGTTTGCCATTGCTGGTCCACCCTCGGACCACCCAGATTACTGTCCTGCATACAAGCTCTAACTAGTTTTTAATTTAACAGATTTTAAATGCACATTGACTTTTATTTTGGAAAATAAACTAAGACAAATATTACAAACAATTGAGAGAGTAAAAGGCCTAATCTAAAATGATTTTATAGAAAATATTCTTGCTGACATTGTGCTAGATTTAAATAATCATTAAACTAATTTACAAAGTATAACTAAAGAAAAGAAATAGGAAAAATAAGTAAATTGGACTGGGAAAGGAAAATGAGCCATGATAAGTGGAATTTTGTCTATTACTGTTTATTGCTTAACCACTGGTGGGCTGCCCGGAAAATGCAGAGCGAAACATCTTTTGGACTGCCAGCTTTGCCATCAGTGGGCCAACAGTGGTCCACTGTCCTCTTGCTGCAATGTATAGCGAAGCCTAAGTTGTATATTCATAATGCCAGCAGTATTTAATTCACTGTGAGAACCCACACAAGATAGGAGGTTTGAGATTACATAATGATTCTGATTGAACTTTGAGGCTAATGTAGCTAACAAGCAACTGAGGCTTAAGTGCATCGATTTAGCATCATGGAACATACTTGAAAGTGATCTCTGAATTACTTACTGCTAGATATGAAAACAGGCCTCAGGGTAGGTGCTACCTCTCTTTCTAGCTATGCAGTGTACTTTTGTACGTTAGCCTATGGCTCCAATACAAAACTAAAGAAGTAAACCTCAGACCCCAAACATGCCTTGACTGATTTACTACAAGTGTGTTTCACACTTTAACCTTCCAAATACAAGAACAGAGCGATTCAGATTTCACATCTGCTTGAGGATACAGCATATATTTGAAGCAGTTCAGAGGAATTACAGTGCTGCAGTATAGAGCTGAATGATTTGGTTGAAAATGCTTAGTTTTTTTTTCTGACAAATATTTTTAATCACAAATTAAATGTGATTATTTTCAGTAAATTAATCTAAAAGGTTAGCCCTTAAGAAGTACATCCATGTTTTCAACCTTGAGGGTTTAATGCTATATTTAGTGGTCCAGACTGCTGGTTCACCACCTCTGTGTTATTATGTTCAATTTCCCCACTTAAAACTTGTTAAAACAACCTTGAATAATGTAGGATAAAATTAAGATTGCAATTTTGATATAAAAATGAGGGATGGATGCTGGGGCACCAATATAACACTACAATATAGGGCTGGACAATATGTCAATATTTATCCTCATCATGATAAATTACATCACTATATCATAACCTGCTTTTCTGATCATATCTTTGATATCGTCAGTCTTTAAAAACATGCATTTACAAAGAGAGCACAGTAAATCCTGTTTAATGATTGATGAATGAATGATTTAGTGGAGAGCAGTATGTGGAGTCATATTTTTTAATATTTTTATATTTTAAACAGTTTTGATATTTTGTATTTTTTAGCACTACTTTGTTCTACTTTGTCAGTTGTCAGAAAAAATATAGTCAATCATGAATCATTAAAAATATGATTGGCATATTGCCTACACCTATTACGATACTTTGACATTTTAATGTTGCATATATGATATTCTGTTTTTATCGGGTTTGATGAGTTAGAGTTATAATATAAAAAAAGAAGTAACACAGCATTTAAAAAATATCAGTAAAAATAATTTAATAACAACGTGTTTTATTCAGTATTTCATGTACTGCGCTGCGCCAAATCCAATTAAACAAGAGTAATTATACTTTCTTTGTAAAACACACGGTTGCTCAGTGCATTTTAAGTATGGTTGATAACCAAGCATTATAGGAAAACATATTGGGAGATATTGGACATGATTTATCACAATTGTCACAACATTTATACTGATAAATGTCATCATATTGTCCAACTTTACCTGAACTGTCAGTGTAATAGTCCCCTTGGAATGGTCACTTCTTCAGGTTAATTGTGTTACGAAGACGAGTTTTTTACTGGGTCCTGTATCATTTCAGGGCAGTTTCTCAGTTTCTGTGTATCTACATTGATTGTGCGGTCGAGCCTGTATGGATCTGTGGATGTGTGAAATTGAAATAGTGTCCTATTAGACTGTGAGTCGCTGTAGTGTAACTCTTTGCCTAGAACAATGTCAAACACGGTGTCTGTGGGCTTGTGTTTTTGTTTGAGTCTGCATTAAGGCTGTTCAGATTACTGATTTAAGTTGATTACATGATTAAAATAAATATTAATAAATTAATTTTGGTAGTGTGCATGATGATAGTAGTGAGAGTGAGGGTTATTTTAAAGAGAATGAAGAATTTTCTTTTCTTTTTTTTTTTTTTTTTTTAGTAAAAGTTTGATGTATTGTGTAAACATTCAAAACATACTGTTTGCTGCACAGTCCATACAGTAAATATGGAAACTAAGCTGCAGTACAGCCCATTTTGAATGAATTGTTTTTGTGATGTCACAAAAAACAACATTTTTACATATTCTCCTATACATCCTACAAAAGTTTAGCTCCATCCACTCATGGTGAAGTTACAAGAACTGTTTCAGCCTGTATGTCTGTATGCATGTGTTTGTGAGATTCTGCATTAAGGCTGTCAAGATTACTGACTTTAAGTTAATGACATGATTAAAACGAAGACATATTTAATTAGACTTGAGGGTTTTTAAAGGGATGCCATGGAAAAAATAATTTTCTTTCTTTTTTTATTAAGAGTTTGATATAATGTGTAAACATTGTTTCAAAACATACCATTCGTTGCACAGTCCATACGGTGCCCGTTTTGAAACAGCCTGTTTTGATTTATTGTTTTTGTGATGTCGCAAAAACCAGCGTTTCAGCCTGAACTGCTTTTTTGAATTAGGCAAGGCAACACAGGGCGGCCAATCAGGACAGACATCCTAGTCTAATAATAATCTTTTTTTTTTTTTTTTGAATATTTTAGAATTTTCCAAAGATTGTTTGATCTTGTTTGGCTTTTTTTTCCCTCAATTTTAACTCAGTTTCATCATCAAGTCTGTAGATTACTCAGGTACTTATATAATCAACATAAACAGTCTTAATCTACATCTGGCTGCATTTCCAAAGGACTCCCCATTGTCTGTGTTTTTCTCGCATTAGAGTGGCAGCTGTGGGTGCTGTGCTGGTTGCATTCTGGGACGGAAAAAACGGTCGCTGTTAGAACACCTGGACTGTGAGAGGAAGCCCCCCCCCCTCTACCCCATGCATTGAGACAGACAGAGAGATAGAAAGACAGGACCAGGTCACAGTCACCCACTGTGCCCCTTTAAAAACATCTCTCTCCCTCCCTCTTTATTTTCCTCCCTCCCTCATCGTCCTTTCAATCGCTCGGCTCGAGCTGTCACCGGGATGTCCAATTTCCGAGCAGCGCAGTGGGGAGGAGCGGCATGCCGTAATGGATGCACCTGTTCATGAATTAAATCATCATACCCCATCTTCGCTCCTCATTTGTTTTTGCGCACGTCAACCGTAATGACAGCGCTGTCTGTCGTACACCATTGTGTCCACAAATGTTCTGAAGACAGCATTAGATTCTCTTTGCTTTATCTACGAGCACAAGGGTCGGCTTTTTCATTGTTATGTCTCTGTTTTACAATAGCACAGCAATATTATGGCTCATTCTGTAGCCGGTGTGAAAACGTTGCTGGAATGTTTTCCTTGGAATCAGAGTCATGTTTACGGCTCTTTAGCTGCTGCTGTTTAGTCTGAGTTGTGTGGGTGCAGCAGCTGTGTGAAAAAGTTTCAAAGGCAGCAGGACTGGATGAGTGCTTAGGGGGGCTTTTAATGGATTTCTCATGAGAGGAGGCCTGCACTTTGTTAAGCAGTAGCCTGTTCATTTAATCTATGTGATCTGGAATCCCATGTACACCTTGTGATGAGCCTTGTGACAAACACCTCAGTGAACTTTTGATGTGACATGGTTAAAGATTGGTCTTGATTTAGGCCCAATCCCATTTCTTATTTTTACCCCTACCCATTGTTTTTGAGTGTCATCTTGCCCCTTGAAACTGAGTTACAAGGGGTAGTGGCTGAAATATTCCCCTACAAAATGGAACAACCCGTAAATAAAAAGAACATCACTTCATTAAGAACCTACTAGCAGTGCAGGTTCTGTAGGCGACCTTACAGCTGGGCTTTAGTTAGATGTAGAGCATCATATTCCTTAAAAGAAGGGGATGTGTTGATTTTTTATAATCACCCATCCCTAATTATTCGGTGACACAATACTGATGTCAGCTACTCGCCAGCTTCTTGTTTGACTGTTCTAATCAGTATTTGCTAGCTAGCTACCGAGACAGCATACTACTAGCGATTTAAAATGATTTTTTTTTTATTCCTGTTATGAAGAAAAGGACCATAATACATTGAAACGACATGAAACTAAAATAATACAACGGTTATCATAATATTTTTAATGGAGAAATTTGTGGGTTTCTTTGGTCGCTTGCTCAGCCTCCTTGCCATTTTTTCTTTTTTTCTCATAACACTCTGTTTGGAGTGTGCCTGGAGCACCATGTAGCCTTAACACTTTGCCCTACCCCTCTATCTAAACAAAAATCGGGACAATCTACCACTTGGTGTGAACCTGCAGAATGGAGGGGTAGGGCAAAGAGGTAGTGGCAAGGGGTGAAGTGGGATTGGGTCTTAGTATGCCTTGTTTTAGTAATGGGTGATATACTTGTTCTTCTGATCACCTGTTGCTGTCTTACATCTAAAGTAGCCGCCTTTGTTTTCAAGAATGTGTGGATGTGTGAATGGCTGTTTCTTGGTGTCAGGCCTAACATGGACACCAAACTGATAGCCACACTTTCTCTTGTACTGTCTGCCTTGATCAGCTACATCAGATGGCGCAACAGTCTTGGGGCCTTTGTGCGCAAATAAAGCATGGACCAGCTGGTGCTGATAGCCGTATAACTGCTTAATAATAAAATTTTCCATATTTCAGCAGTGATGATGGTCGGAGGCACAAGTGTGTTGGACAAATGACTTGAGAATTTCAATGAAGCTGAAATTGTCTTTAATCAAAATTCATGTGGCACCTTAAATGGTGCAACAGTTACATTCAGGCATCTGTCCATTTTAGGTGGAAGGGAAAATTGAAGCAAACAGTTGCCCAAGAAGCCGATCGACACAGGTTTATCTACATATTATTCAAATTTGGTTTTTCTATTTTGCACAATAAAAATATTTCAAGTTTACTGTGGTTGTTAGAAATAGTTCCAATAAAAAATAAAGGTACTTCCTAGAATAATAAGCCACAGTTAACCTACAAAAAAGGGTTTACTTAAACATCTAGAATGGGTTTTAATGACGCTGGTCTAAAAGTATTGTATCAGTATGAAATTAGTACAATAAACTACATACTATGCTATGGAAATAATATTATTTATTTCACACAGCCTGGGTGCATGTATTAAGTTTAATAGTTTCAGTTCTGAATTAAGGGATGAGAAATCGTAATCTCTCAATAAAATAATAATAACCTAATAATAATAGACCTCAGGATGAAAGTGTTGGACTGGAAAGTTTATATTGTTTATATTATTATAGTCATCAAAACTTTTTGCTTTTTTCCTTTCCTGATTGCAGTATGATCTTTAGCGTGGCCACAAAACCGTAATTAATTTAGTAATAAAGAACAGAATTCTGACTGTTACATGAAGTTGTAAGTTGTGACCACTTAGCCTGATGCCTTTTTTGTGAAGCTGTGTCACATGAGACCTGAGACATTCCCATTGAACTGAGATGTTTTTACTTGTGTTTTCCTGGGATCCTAAGTCATTGTCTCTGCTGTCTGAAACCCGGCACTGTGAATTGAGGATGCTCTAAATGTACACTGTAATGTAGATGGCTTTTTCTACATGCATGATATCTGCCTGCAACACTGAGCGCATTTAACCAGCACAGCTGCATTGCTAGAACAGTCTTTTATAGTCTTTTATATATATATATATATTATATTTTTATAGTCTTTTATCTGTGTTAAACTGGGGTTACAATTCAGGACTTTTATCTCAATTTTAGCCCCAATTCAAGTCTGTGATTGCATTTATGATTGAGCCCTGGTTGTGTTTCAAGCCAGTCGGAGTATATTAAACAAACTTTAAGAGTTGTAGAGTGTATCCAAGGCTTTAGATGCATAAATGTAGTTTTAATGCAGGATGTCACATCATAGATCATGCAAAAAGTTCAGTTATGTTCACATGTGGGAATACAATTGTCTTAGTATGGTTAGCATGGATTAAAAAAAGGAACATTTTAAACCATCTATGACTGTTACCGCTGTACTCTGGGCACAGGTGTATATGGGCCTTGTATGGTGCCATAGTTTAGGAAAGGATATACATACATTAATAAGACGAACGGAATGTGCCTCAGATATTCGCAGGTGTGTGTGCGGTGTGTGAGGCTGGGGCGTGTGTATGTGTGTTTAATCGGGTGTTAGTGGAGGCCTGTGGCAGTGGCCTGGCCTCGGCTCTGTCAGTGAACAGACTTTATGAGGCTGCCGGAGCCTGTGGTCTGCCTAGAGGAGAAACCTGCTGATTTACTGCTCACACATACAGTTCAATGAGCAGGACTAAACCCAAGCTGTTTGCATTCTCTTGCTCTCTCTCTCGCCCTCTTTCTCGCTCTCTCTCTCCCTCTGGCTTCTGGCTTGTTTCTTGCTATGTGTGTTTCTCTTCCACTTTTCAGCTGTCTCATTTATCCAAGGTCATTCTCCATGTGCTACACTTACAGTAATCTGTGTTTAGTAAGTGTGAGTTCAGAAGTGCATTTGCTCTGTACTTTGATGTGTTAGTTCATGGTGCAACTTAGCAAAACACACACAAGCCTAGCTAGATTTAACTGTGGTGCACACTGTTCAAAATAAAGGTGCCAATAGCAGTTGTTTTGGGACTCCTTTCAGTTCCCTAAAGAATCTTGCAATGGGTGTTTCTTTAAAATATACTTTTACAGCTGTATGAGTGTGAGTGTGAAGAACCATTTTGAAGTTTGACCAACCTTCACATAATGTGAAGGCTTAGTTTTTAAGCCACGTAAGATTGACAACATAGGCCAAGTTTCGGCAACCTAAATGTTAAGAAGAGCTATTTTGTCAAGTTTCAACAAAAATCTCAGCTATAGTTGCTTTTCTCCCAGCAGCTGTACATACACTATATTGCTAAAAGTATTTGCTTGTATGCCGCAAATGAACTTGAGTGACATCCCATTCTTAATCCATAGAGTTTAGTATGATGTCGGCCCATCTACAACTCTTCTGGAAAGGCTTTCCACAAGGCTTAGGAGTGTGTTTATGGGAATTTTTGACTGTTCTTTCAGAAGCGCATTTGTGAGGTCGGACACTGGTGTTGGATGAGAAGGCCTGGCTCGCAGTCTCTGCTGTAATTCATCCCAAAGGTGTTCTATCGGGTTAAGATCAGGATTCTGTGCAGGCCATTCAAGATCTTCCACACCAAACTCGCTCATCCATGTCTTTATGGACCTTGCTTTGCACACTGGTGTGCAGTCATGTTGGAACAGGAAGGGGCCGTCCCCAAACTGTTCCCACAAATTTTGGAGCAAATTTGACCCTGCTATTTCATTTTATGTGGCCTACCACTTCGTGGCTGGGTTTCTGTTGTTCCAATTCGCTTCCACTTTGTTATAATACCTCTGACAGTTGACTGTGGAATATTTAGTAGTGAGGAAATTTCACGACTGGACTTGCACAGGTGGCATCCTATCACGGTACCATGCTGTAATTTACTGAGCTCCTGAGAGCGACCCGTTCTTTCACTAATGTTTGTAGAAGTGCTTGGTTGTAAAAGTGCGAGGCACTTGGTTTTATACACCTGTGACCATGGAAGTGATTGGAACATCTGAATTCAATTATTTGGATGGGTGCGTGAATACTTTTGGAAATATAGTGTGTAACTCCAGCATTTCAGACCATTTATTGTTAAAGTGCAGCAGAT
Organism: Pygocentrus nattereri; assembly: GCF_015220715.1. Taxonomy (NCBI): domain Eukaryota; kingdom Metazoa; phylum Chordata; class Actinopteri; order Characiformes; family Serrasalmidae; genus Pygocentrus; species Pygocentrus nattereri. The sequence continues at coordinate 9,944,124 of NC_051233.1, read as the reverse complement.
CTTTATTTTACTGCAAAAGAGGCTCATTTTATTTTTTGTGGAACTGCAGCAGGGCAGTAAAAGAGCTGCATGTTGCCGAACCCTGACATAGGGTAACCTTTATCTAACAAATAGCTTTGTAAGTTATGGCTTTTTAAGTTATAATTAAGGCTGCAATCAGCAATACCAACATATCCGCATGAGCTGTGCTCAGTCTTACACTCAAACATGTCTAAGTGTTGGGGTTGACTTCTGGCTTGTGACTCTGAGATATGAAAAGCATGTATTCGCATCACATCACTGTTATGTATAGCTACTCAAAAAATGTGTGAACAGCATTTAGGATGGTTCAATCTTGCCTATATCCCTTTATTAACAGCTACTGGTTAAAATTAAGTGGCGTAAAGAGTGAACTCTCTCCACTTCAGCAGCAGGAATCATAGTGGACATATGTACAAATAAAAAAAATCAAGTTGAATGAAAAACCTAAGTATTCAAATACCAGACATTTATCTGGGGGAAAAAAAGAACGTTGATCAGGAGCACTGGGTGAACATTTATGCATTTGTCAGTTTTTGGTTAATCGTGACCATCTCTACTCCTATACCAACTAAAGACTAAAGATTTTTCCTAGAACTGTGCATTCAAGCCATGTGTGGGTAAAACGGCCTGTTCTCGTTCCTGCTTCTAGAGTACCACTGCCCTGCATGTTTTACAGTTTCCCCAGCTCCCAGTACACCTGACGCAACTAATGAACTAATTAAAGTCCCCGACTGTTGGTAATGGTGATGCAATCACAAATCAGAAGACGTGCTCAGGGTTTAATTTAAAATTGTGCTTAATACATGATGAAGCAAGTTAAAACATGTCTGATTTCTGGTTGACTATAACAAGCCACAGTCTAGAGAAATCATCAGTGATTGCTTACGAAATGCAAAACACTGCAGTCGTCATTGCTTCGTGAGGCAGCTACCATATGTTGTACTTTTGTACTTAAGGCAGCCTTTTCCGGATCTTGAAACTTTGATCTGTTTTCATTTTTTAACTGGGCTCACTGAAGTTATGGGGATCATATCAGTCGCAAGGCACAGCAGTAAAATCAGACTGTGTAATTATGAGGTAAAGAGAGGTTGGAATATGCACATATAAAAAAGAATTATAACTGCTTGTGGCACATGAAACATCACAGATATTACAACTGGAGCTCTGAGGGAAGAATAAAATTCAAGAAAAAATAGGATATGGGTTGTTCTTGCTGAAACTTACTTTGCTAAGTTAGCACAAAGGCTAGGGTTATTGCACCCTATTATTGATATTAGACTATTAAACTTGACTATATTAAATTGTCTGGTATTTACATTTAACAACTTTGATGTAATCACAACTTCAGAATCATTGAAGCACACAGTCATGTTTGGCATGGGAAGATATTAGGCTCATGTGTAGCTGCAATACCACATTATGGTCATATGTGCAAGTTTGAGCACCCCTGGTCAAATGACATGTTTTATTTATTTACAACTAAATAAATCAAAGTTTCAACACATTTCTATGTATAACAATATAAAGTATTTTCTCGTTGATCCGTTTAAATGCTATTTGTTAAAAATGTGAATTTTCACATTTCTAAGATGGGTAAAACACCCCTCCATAGTAATTATGGTCAGGTGTGGACCCTAAGGCTTGTTCTGGTGGGACTCTTTCATTACCCCACACTCATTTCCCCCTCGTTACCCCACCTAGCCTCTGTTTGCGCTCCAGGCTCTTGGTACTGTGGCATCAGCCATAAATTGTGGACCAATCTGTGTTTGAACAGTTGTGTGGCGCTTCAGATGAAGAGCCAAGCACAGCCTACCTGAACTGACAGGAAATGAGAGTGAGAGTGAGAGGGCAAGAGAGGTGTAGATTATATAGAATTTTTTTTCTCTCCTTCATTATGATTAATAACTTTGTTCATAGCTTTCAGAGTGAGGGAGGAGGACGGTGTTTGTTTTGACAGGCGTTCGCTGAGTGTTAAATCAGATTTACAGCCTGAGAGCCTAAATCTGTGTGTGTGTGTGTGTGTGTGTTTGCTCACCTTTAAAGGGCCCATATCATAGAAAAAATTTTTTTTTTGCGTGCTTTCTTGAAGTAAAGGAGGTTTTATGAAGTATGTGTCAAACATTCTGCTCATTCCTTAGTCCTCAGGAAACTAAGCTGCAAAAACAGTATGTTTTGAATTTTGTCTTTAATGACGTGATGAGAATAGTCAACATATTTACACATCCAGCTATTTAGCCCGGAGCTGGTTTATGAGGAGCCTGGCCTCTTCGTGTTTCCCCCCTTATATCAAAAACATGACTGCAAAATGCCAGAGGGCGCCCACCGTGAACGTTTCCTCAATGAATGGGGGTTAATAAGCTAAATGACTAAAAGCGAAGAAGTTAAAATAATTTTTAATCACTTGCCCTGAACTTTCCTTTACTTTTAGAAAATAGAAGGATGTATTTCCCTAAAAAAGCAAAGAAAAATAACCTGTACATTTCAGTTTTTCTACAGCAAATGAATTTTGGGCAGCAGGATGCTAGCAGTATTTTTACTAAGTGCTGATTGGTTGGCGAGCGGAGCAGCTCATTGGCTGTTCACGATCACTGATGCCATGAACGTGCATGATGCGCTGTTTTAAACTACTATAGCTTGAGTTCAAAAGCTTTTAAAAATTTAACAGTGGAGTTAAAATGTTCTATGTTCTGTGAAACGAATGTATTTTATATTAAAAATGGTAAACCATTATAAACTTTGATTTAGTTTAGATGCTCTATACTAATCCATTCATTTTGGACTCGCTCGGGTGTGCCCTCTAGTGTTTGAACAACCTGGGAGACATTACACAGTGGTAATTCTCCTCTCTACAGGTTCTCTACAAGTATATGACGGTAAATGAATTCAGACTGTTTTTGGTACGTAAAACCACACAAATGTTCTAATTTGAGCCCAAATTAAAAATAAAATACAAGAATAATGTAGGATATGGACCCGAAATGTTTCTAGACATAATGGATTAGCCCTTAATTGTTCTGTCACTTTTACAGATGTGTGATGAGTCACACAGAGGTAATTTACTGGTATGAGACCGATGATTAAATGTGACAGATATTTCAAACCAATATTCGATGACATATTTATTGTACTTGAGAAGAGGAGAATGGTTAGGAGACACTGGGCTGCTGTCCCATTTTAATTATTTTACTGCATTTGTAGCCCTACAGAAATAAATCTTTCTTCATTAGGCCATATTACAGAGACTTCTTAAGTCTGAAATCTTATCTTTTCTTCTTAGTCGCCATGATAAATTTAGTTAGGACTGAATTTAGGACAGAGGCTATTACAGAATGACAGTTCTTAAGTTTGTAATCCATTAACTCCACAGAAGAGAACAGTATTACAGTAACATCCTAACCAGATTTCCAAAATTCTGTCCTAAATTTAAAACAACCTCAGAGCTGTCTTAACTTCTGTTTGTGACAGGCAGTACATTTTACTATAAGTAGCTTAATACCGTTAGATTTATCTACACTGAAAATGGTGCTTTGACTTGTGAGTGTTTTTTTTTTTGTTTTGTCGAACGTTTTATAACCCCAGACGCTGTCAACACACCCCCTTATTACCTTCGCGTGCTAATGTTGATAAAAACTTATCAGATAAAGTACTGCAGGGTGGTGAATAGTGAGAAGACCGAGCTAGCTAAATGTGTGTCTATTTATTAGCTAGTTAGGAGGAATAATGTTAGTGCACTCGGCTAAAGCGTTTGGGAAACTGAAACTAGAGAGAGCGGCAACACTGAAAACAGTACAAAACGCTGTCACGATATTCTTAACTTCCAGTTTATCGCGCTTTAGTTCTGTTTGACTTCATTTTAACATCAGTAACGGTAGCTAATGTTAGTTGCCTGGGTGACAAGCTTGATTACTTTGAGTATGTGTTTACGCTTCAGCTGTGCGTGTATAGTCTTTTGCTTGACGAGAGACATGACAGTCTGTTGTCAACTTTGACTAAGATTTCTTAAGATAAGATGCTGTAAAAATCAAGATAAGACTTGCTTCTGTTTTAGCTTATGGATTTGTGAAAAATCTTTTCCTGACTTATGAAATCTTAAGACAAAAAGATAGGAAATTTCTGTAACACAACCCCTGATTTCTACATCATATAACTGTTTGTGTATCTTTACCAGCTTTGGCATATATGTGCATGAAAAACACTGGAAATCACCACTGACCCAGAAGACAAAGTAGAGCACATCCACTCTCTCACCTACTAATCAT
>NC_051233.1:9847344-9937344 GCF_015220715.1 Pygocentrus nattereri | reverse complement strand
TAATAGTAAAATATCCATATGTATGTGTGTGTATATGTATATATATATACACATACAGTACATACTACATACACATACACATTGTAAAATACGACACACACATCAAATAAATGATATATTTCCATGGGATTAGTTTATGGTTCTCTGTGTTTGTGGAAGCTGTAAACATATTTAGCCGATAGATCAACAAATTCTGGAGTCTCTCCTGAACACATGTAACACATCTTCAGTTTCAATAATTTTCTTCTTAAATGATGGGATATCCTCTCCATGGATCACCACCTTATCGTGGTGGAGAGGTTTGTGTGCTTGAAGGACCCTAGGAGCTATGTTGTCTGGAGCAAAAGCTCCTGGTAGGGTCTCCCATGGCAAACTGGTCCTAGGTGACAGACCAGACAAAGTGTGATCCATAACCACCCCTATGAGGACAACAAAGCAGGACTCGTGTACCCTGCCCGGATCAGGGTTACCGGGGCCCCACCCTGGAGCCAGGCCTGGGGGAGGGGCTCGCCAGCGAGCGTCTGGTGGCCGGGCATTCACTCATGGTGCCCGGCCGGGCCCAGCCCGAAGGAGCTACATGAGTCCCCCCTCCCATCGACCCACCACCGATGGGAGGGGCAGTAGTAGGGGTGCGGTGCATTGTGGATCGGGCAGTGTCCGAAGGCGTGGGCCTTGGCGTTCTGATCCTCGGTTGCTGAAACTGGCTTTTGGAACTTGGAACGTTACCTCACTGGCGGGGAAGGAGCCTGAGTTGGTGCGCGAGGTCGAGAGATACCGACTAGATATAGTCGGGCTCACCTCAACACACAGCTTGGGCTCTGGGTCCAATCTCCTTGAGAGGGGCTGGACTTTTTTCTTTTCTGGAGTTGCCCATGGTGAGAGGCGGCGGGCAGGTGTGGGCTTTCTCATAGCCCCTCGACTCGGCGCCTGTATGTTGGGGTTTTCCCCGGTGGACGAGAGGGTAGCTTCCCTACGCCTTCGGGTTGGGGAACGGGTCCTGACTGTTGTCTGTGCTTATGCACCGAACAGCAGTTCAGAATACCCAGCCTTCATAGAGTCCTTGGAAGGGGTGCTTGAAAGTGCTCCTCCTGGAGACTCGATTGTCCTACTGGGGGACTTCAACGCTCACGTGGGCAATGACAGTAAGACCTGGAGGGGTGTGATTGGGAGGAATGGCCTCTCTGATCTGAACCCGAGTGGTGTTCAGTTTTTGGACTTCTGTGCAAACCACAGTTTGTCCATAACGAACACCATGTTTGAACACAAGGATGTCCATAAGTGCACATGGCACCAGGACACCCTAGGCCGCAGTTCAATGATTGACTTTGTAGTCGTGTCAGCGGACTTGCGGCCATGTGTACTGGACACTCGGGTAAAGAGAGGAGCTGAGCTGTCAACTGATCACCACCTGGTGGTGAGTTGGATCAGGTGGTGGGGGAAGATGCCAGTCAGACCAGGCAAACCCAAACGTATAGTGAGGGTTTGCTGGGAACGTCTGGCAGAAGAACCTGTCAGATTGATCTTCAACTCACACCTCCGTCAGAACTTTGACCAGATATCGGGGGAGGTGGGGGACATTGACTCAGAATGGGCCATGTTCCACTCCTCCATTGTTGAAGCGGCTGACTGTAGCTGTGGTCGCAAGGTAGTTGGTGCCTGTCGGGGCGGTAATCCTCGAACCCGGTGGTGGACACCCCAGGTGAGAGATGCCGTCAAGCTGAAGAAGGAGTCCTACCGGACATGGTTGGCCTGTAGGACACCAGAGGCAGCTGGCAGGTATCGACAGGCCAAGCGATCTGCGGCTTCAGTCGTTGCCAAGGCAAAAACCCGGGTGTGGGAAGAGTTCGGTGAGGCCTTGGAAAGTGACTTTAAGTCGGCTCCGAAAAGATTCTGGCAAACCGTCAGGCGACTCAGAAGGGGAAAGCAGTGTGCCACTAGCACTGTATATAGTGGAGATGGTGTGCTGCTGACTTCGACTGAAGACGTCATTGGGCGGTGGAAGGAATACTTTGAGGACCTTCTCAATCCCACCGACACGTTCTCCAGTGAGGAGGCAGAGTCTGGGGACACGGGAATAGGCTTGTCCATTACTGAGGCCGAAGTCGCTAAGGTAGTTAAAAAGCTCCTTGGCGGCAGGGCTGCAGGGGTGGATGAGATCCGTCCCGAGTTCCTCAAGGCTCTGGATGTTGTGGGGCTGTCTTGGCTGACACGCCTTTTCAACATTGCGTGGACATCGGGGGTGGTGCCACTTGATTGGCAGACTGGGGTGGTGGTGCCTCTTTTTAAAAAGGGGGACCGGAGGGTGTGTTCCAACTACAGGGGAATCACACTCCTCAGCCTCCCTGGTAAGGTCTTTGCAAGGGTACTGGAGAAGAGAGTCCGGCTTATAGTCGAACCTCGGATCCAGGAGGAGCAGTGCGGGTTCCGCCCTGGTCGTGGAACACTGGACCAACTCTTTACCCTCTCCAGGATTCTTGAGGGTTCATGGGAGTTTGCCCAACCAGTCCACATGTGCTTTGTGGATTTGGAGAAGGCATTCGACTGTGTTCCCCGGGGTATTCTGTGGGAGGTGCTTCGGGAGTACGGGGTACATGGCTCTTTGCTACGAGCCATTCAGGCCCTGTACAAACAAAGCAGGAGCTTGGTTCGCATGGCCGGCAGTAAGTCAGACTTTTTCCCAGTGAGAGTTGGACTCCGTCAGGGCTGCCCTTTGTCACCGATTCTATTCATAATTTTTATGGATAGAATTTCTAGGCGCAGTCAGGGGATGGAGGGTGTCCGGTTTGGTGACCTCAGGGTCACATCGCTGCTGTTCGCAGATGATGTGGTCCTATTGGGGACATCAGGCCGTGAACTTCAGCTTTCACTGGATCGGTTTGCAGCCGAGTGTGAAGCGGCCGGGATGAGGATCAGTACCTCCAAATCCGAGGCCATGGTTCTCACGCGGGAAAGGGTGGAGAGCCCTCTCTGGGTCGGGGATGAGCTCTTGCCTCAAGTGGAGGAGTTTAAGTATCTCGGGGTCTTGTTCACGAGTGATGGTACAAGGGAGCGGGAGATTGACAGGCGGATTGGTGCTGGGTCAGCAGTGATGCGGGCTCTTTACCGGTCTGTTGTGGTAAAGAAAGAGCTGAGCCATAAGGCAAGGCTCTCGATTTACTGGTCGATCTATGTTCCCACCCTCACCTATGGTCATGAGCTTTGGGTAATGACCGAAAGAACGAGATCGCGAATACAAGCGGCTGAAATGAGTTTCCTCCGCAGGGTGGCTGGACTCTCCCTTAGAGATAGGGTGAGAAGTTCGGTCATCCGAGAGGGACTCGGAGTAGAGCCGCTGCTTCTTCACGTCGAGAGGAGCCAGTTGAGGTGGTTCGGGCATCTTGTTAGGATGCCTCCTGGACGCCTCCCTTGGGAGGTGTCACAGGCAAGTCCACCGGGGAGGAGACCCCGGGGAAGACCCAGGACACGCTGGCGTGACTATATCGCCCAGCTGGCCTGGGAGCGCCTCGGAATCCCTCCCAGGGAGCTAGTGGAAGTGGCTGGGGAAAGGGAGGTCTGGGCTTCATTGCTCAGGATGCTGCCCCCGCGACCCGAACCCCGGAGAAGCGGAAGATGATGGATGGATGGATGGATGGATGATGGGATATAAGTTTTAACTGAGTTGATATAATCTTCTCTGAGGTCTATATATCTGTTACAGGAGGAGAGAAAGTGTTGCTCAGTTTCAGTTTGTCCTGAACTGCATTGATTACATGATTGTTCTCTGGGCCTCCCGTGTTTTTTATGCGCCTTTTTTCTATTTTTAAAATGTGATCACTCAGTCTGTACATTGTTTTGAGATCTATCTATCTATCTATCTCTCTCTCTCTCTCTCTCTCTCTCTCTCTCTCTCTCTCTCTCTCTCTCCCTTCTTTCTCATAAAATAAATCACAATCCTGCTCTTCTGCTTTCCCCCCTTAAAAAAAAGTCATTTCACTCTATGGCTTTTTGTTCCTTAGAGAATCTACACAGTAGATTACATCCAATATCTCTCTCTCTGTCACTCTTTGCCTCTCTTTTTCCTGTTTCTTTTTCCCTCTTTCTCTCTCCTTTTTTGTTCCCTTTTTCTTGCTCTTTTTCACACTTCTTCCTTCACCTATCTTCCTCTTTTCCTTGCTCTCTCTTGTTCCCTCTGTTCTTTCTTTCTCCTTCAAACTTTCTCTGCTCTTTTTCATTCTCTTTTTCTCCCTCTTTCTATCTCTTCTTTCACCCTCTTTCATTTTTTTCTCTCTAAGACTCCCTCCCTCTCTCCCTCTTTGTCATTCCCTCTTTCTCTAGGTCTTGTTTTCATTCCCTATTTCTAAATGTCTCCCCTTTCTCATGCTTTTTTTCTTTCTCCCTCGTTTTGTTCTCTCTCTTCTCTCTTGTTCCCTCTCTTCTTTCATTCTCATTCAGTCTTTCTTATGCTTTGTTTTTATGCTCAGTTTTTCTTGTCTTTTTTCTTACACTTTCTTTCTCCCTCATCCTGTCTCTTCTTTCACTTTCTTCCTTCTTTCCTCTTTCTCATGCTCATTCTCTCTTTATCTAACACTTCCTCCCTCCTTATTTTTCATTCCCTCTTCTTCTCTAGCTTGTTTTCATTCCCTATTTCTGTCTCCTTTCACTCTTTCACACTTTTTTTCTCCCTCTCTTTTTCATTCTCTCTTTTCTCTCTTATTCTATCGTACTCCTTCCATCTTTCTCATAACCTTTCTCTCTCTCGCTCTCACTCTCGCTCTTGCTCTCTGTCTCTCTGTCTCTCTTTCTCTCGTTCTTGTACACATAGTTCCATTATGGACCCATAACCTGAGGCTAAACATGCAATTAAATAAGAACAGCTTGCTGTGTTCTCTCTCTCTCTCTCTCTCTCGTTCTCTCTCTCGTTCTCTCTCTCTCGTTCTCTGTCTGTCTCTCTCTCTCGTTCTCTCTCTCTCTCTGTCTCTCTATCTCTGTCTCTCTCTCTCTCTCTCTCTCTCTCTCTCTCTCTCTCTCTCTCTCTCTCTCTTGACACAACACAACATGCAGGCTTAGTCTGTATTAATTACCGCTGCTCTTAATTGGACTGCTAAGAGCGTGACACTAATACTCAGAGAAGAACACGCTTATTTATTCAGTGTTGTCCTTTTTTCACTCCTGTTCCTCCTCAGCAGAAGAAAATAGAGAACTGGAAGGTTTTAAATGAGTTCTGCCTTATTATCTCTGGTCTAGAAACAGCCTTGGCCTCTCTCTGCCCGTCTCTCACCATCTTTCTCGCTCTCTCTTGCTCCTTTGCTCACTCGCTCCTTTGACCTTTTCTCTGAAATATGTGCATGTTTGTGTGTAATTAGCTTATACGTATCTGTCTGCCTGGTGAATGCATACTGAGCGCTTCTTACCCTGGGTTGTCACAGCTAGTGCTCATCGCCCCGTCACAGCCTGATTATCCCTCAGGATGTTCATCTAGAGCAGTGCTCTCCATCCCTGGTCCTGCAGTACCTCCTGCTCTGCAATATAAGATTTCCCTGCTCCGACACACCCACTTCAGCTTAGGAAGGGCTTCTTAATTAGCTGTTTATTTCAAGTGACGAAAGAACTAAATGAATAGAACTGCTGCTAAACATGCTTTAAGCCTTATGTAGGCTTAAAAAGAACTCTGTGTGCGTCTTCCTAACACTCTGCGCTGTTGGATGTCTGCTCCATGCAGCAACAGGCAACTAATGTGGCCCGTTTTCTGGTCAGCAAGTGGCTCACAGCGCAAAACTAAATTTCCTTGACCAATTATTGCTAACTTTAACAAACAGTTGTCGATTAGTCAGTGATTCATTTGAAACAAGCTGCCCAAGAAAATAGTACAGCCCCCCCACCCCTCAACATTGTGGCTTGTAACCGTGGTCGACAAAGTCCAGAACTCAGCTCTCACAACTATGATACTGACCAAAGCTAGCTGTGCTGAATTTAGAAGTTAATGAGATCCCTGTTAAATTCCTCATTGTTCTTGGTGTTTATTGGCATCAGGTCTTTTTCAGTCCTTTTGGAAATGCTCTTTACAGTTAATATTTTGGAATTATATATTAGCTTCACAATGCCAGCAATGCACTCACCACCTTGTTTCTTTGCAAAATGCTCCCACACATGGCAAATTTATCAAATAACTTAATATAAATTAGGCTATTAAGACTGACAGTTGTTAGATTTTATAATTTAGTTGAATAAATTCGGCAGTTAAGCAACCATCAAATAATTGTTAACAACATTAGTATGAACTCTGTCATTTTGGTCATTTTGCATCTAAACATAGTTTTGATTTGAAGATTACGGTCGATTTTAGGGGTATTCAAGTAGCATGTAACAAGTAGCACATAAGCATGAAAATATCAAGAATTATTAATATTGTGATGTCTTGGGTCTTGTCATCCAAATATTGTAACACTGTTATATCCATTTTTCTTCCCACTCCTAGAAAGCAGAAGTCCTCAAGGAATAGAGTTGAGAACCACAGCTCTAGAGCAGGGATCCCCAAAGTATGGCCTGTGGTAGCACTTGAGGATTTGATTTGGCCCTCCAGAAAGTTACCTTAACCCCACCCCCTCACCCAGTGAGCAAAGTTAAACATACATAATTATACACTCTTCTTTTCCTTTTAAAGTAGTACTTTTTTTAAGAATGGTAGTGAAAAAACAGTAGTGTGATTTTATAAATTCTACAATTTGTATGTTGTTTTGTTGCTTACCCCAACACCTACATTGCACTTTGATCCCCAAGTTAGGGCACCCATGCTGTAGAATATTCCTAAGCTAGACCCTGGCTCCATTCGCTCCATTCCAAAAACGTGTTCCTGGGTTCTCAATACCAGGTACTTTGCAAGAACAAACTCTTATACGGAAATGTGATAAAACGTTTTTGTGCAAAAAAAAGACAGAATATGGTTTAATGTGCTCATAAGATTCCACTGTGTTAGTAGGGAATTTGTACACTTTTGCTGCAGTAAGAGCCTCTACAATTCTGGGCAAGTTTTACACTAGATGTTGGAACATTGCTATGAGGGTTTGACTGCATTCAGCCACAAGAGCATTAGTGAGGTTAGGGCTGCAACTATTGAATATTTTTGGAATTGTGTATTCTGTCAATTTTTTCATCGATTAATTGAGTAATGGGATAAATTACACCTTTGTGTTTTTAAACAACTATATCGATAGTGTGTTATGCAACATGAAAGGCCTCTTAAAAGGAGCAAGCAATTGGCTGTTATTCCTCACTAAACACTTTTACTAGATCAAAGCTTAAAGCCTTTGGCTTATTGGCTCCAGAACTAAGCCAATTTATTCAGCCTTTCTGTGAAACTTTTATGATGTACATGAAAAAAACTATGAAATACAATTTCGCAAACATAGGCTAATCTATTTGTCCTTAGTTTTATCTTAATAAAAAAGGAAAGAAGGTAGTGAATGTAGTCATAAATAAATTTGTCCATCTGTTGCATTTATCATTACTACCATATGTATGGGGAAGGCTTGTTTTGAGATGTAACCAATGATGAGAGAGAGAGGGTGTGTGTGTGTGTGTGTGCGCGTGTGTGTGTGTGTGTGTGTGTGTGTGTGTGTGTACGTACGTACGTGTAGGAGGGAGAGATAAATTACATGAGTGAAATCTTTTTGCATTTGCTCTCTTGCTACTTATTATGCCTAGTCACTATCAACTCATAACATGGGCTACAAAGAACGTACAGCATTTGTAATCATAACAAGTGCTGGTGTTCATATCAGTTAGCAATCGTAAACATACGTTGTAGAGGCTCCGAGTCCGCCTGGAGAAGTGCAGTTCACATGAGGATGCTTTCAGCTCAGGTGTTGCAGCATTGACGTAGTACTATTATGGTAGGCCAGGTCCGTTTTACAGTGTATACACTGCACTACACACAATAAATTGCGCCGCCTTATAAATCTTTGAAAAGTGCGTCAGTTATATTAGTCCGTGTAAAACAATGATACGGGAGCTGCGCAGTAGTCTACAAAGCGGGAGTGATGCCATAATAGAGACATTTAAAATAGATGGACTTCGTGACATGAATTCAGCCCTAGTACTGTTGTTGGATGATTAGTTCTGGATCACTCTAAGTCATCCCAAAGGTATTGGATGGAGCTCCATCACTCCAGAGGACGCAGCCCAATGCTGGTGGCCTTTATAGCCCCAGTCAGTGTTTGACATTGGGCATAGTGAGTTTAAGCTCTTGAGCAGCTGCTTCAGAGCATCTACTCTGTTGGCACTACTTTTGAATGAAGATTATACAATATTTGCTCAGTATGAACACAAATCAACAGTGGGTGCATCTTAAAGTGGCTGAATTTACTAATTTGAAAGGCTGTCTGAACAGACTGTATTGCTCTGAGTAATTTTTTTTTCCAATTTCCTTCATGAGGAAAAGATTATGCCTTTCACTTTCTCTTGTTGCCACGTTGCTGACACATCCTCTGTATTTGGTGTAGGTTGTAAATATTTCTAGGTATTATAATTGCTCTCTTTACCTGCATTCTTGAAAGTCGAAATGCAGTTCAGGCATTATAACAAGAACGTAACAACACAAATTCACACTGAGAAACACCTCTGGTTCAGCTATGCTGGAGCTTGTCTAGAACAAAAACACACTGTATGGGTGTCCCCAAGGAAAGGACTGAGAAACACTGAATAACTCTCTTCCTCTCTCTCTCTTTCCGCTTAAGATAACGCTCACCTCTTTCATCCTCCCATCCATAACAGTGGGCAGATAAAGTGAGGGTCAGCCTTTTTTTTATCTGAGCCAATATGACCCAAACCGCCTCCTTGTCATCAGAGCAGTGCTTTGCCTCCTCAACATTTGCTCAGCTTAAACAGGAAAGGACATATCCTGTCTCCGTTTATTCCACTTTCACCCAAACAACCGGATTTATAGTCTCTCTCCATTAGCATTGGTGATATTTGAGCGGTTCTAGCTGAGTATTTGTGTCTTGGGTTCCAGTAGTATCATTTACAGCTGTCCTGAGGTTTGCTCGGATGTGTGGATCTGGTGTGAATTCACTGAAATTAAGTGGAGTAAATCCGATTGGCGGTGACCACCATGAACTGCAAAAAAAAGGCTTGCCTGCCAGTAGTACATTTCACCTCATCATGCCTCTGTGGTTATTTCATTTTCCAAAAGAAAATGACTGACCTGTATTTGCAACTCATGTCACTCCCCCGTCCACCAAATGGGAAGTGGGATTCCAGTTCAGTGGAGCAGTGTCCAGGTGATACCGTTGCCTGGAGATGGACGATTCAGTGGCTAGTCTCAGGGTCAGGGTTCCATGGTTGAGCTGGGATGGGTTTTTAATAACCAAGAGGAAAGGATTACATGTTAATATTCTTTCATCTCGATATGAGGTTGTGACAACCCGAAGTGTGAATCTAATACAGATTATATACTAGAAAATTATTGGGGATTTCTATCGAGATATAAACAAAGTCATTCAGACTGGTTTGACGTGAAATAGTGAATAAAGCAAAGGTTGCATTGTCTACAATGCAAATATAGACATTTTATTTACTATCCAAAATGACCAGTGGATATATACACACACCCTATATGGACAAAAGGGACACCTACATATTACACCCACAGTAGCTTTTATGACCTCCATAAGCATTAATATTGAATGTTGGTCTCCTTTTGCAGATACAACAACTTCCACTCTTCTAGGAAGCTTTCTACAAGATTTTAGAATGTATCTGTGGGCATTTTTGCCCTTTCATCCAGAAGAGCATTTGTGAGGTCAGACACTGATGTTGGACGAGAGGGGCTGGCTTGCAATCTCTGTTCTAGTTCATCCCAAAGGTGTTTGTTGGGGTTGAGGTCAGGGCTCTGTGTGGGCTGGTCAGGTTCTTCCACATCAAACTCACCCAGCCAGGCCTTTATGGAGCTTGCTTTGTGCACTGGGACTCAGTCATGCTGGAACAGAGAAGGTTCTTCCCCAAACTGTTCACACAAAATTGGAAGCATACAACTGTCCAAAATGTCTTGGTCTGCTGAAGCATTAAGATTTCCCTTCAGTGGAACTAAGGGGTCTAGGACCAACCTCTTAGCATTATCCCTCCTCCACCTTTACAGTTGGCACAATACAGTAAGGCATGTTCTCCTGGCATTTGCCAGACCAAAAACCAGACTTAAAACACCTGAACTATGTATGTGTGTTTTATAGATAGATAGATAGATAGATAGATAGATAGATAGATAGATAGATAGATAGATAGGGGTGTGTGTGTGTATATGCCAGCTGTTTTCAACTTCATGATGAACAGACCTACAGAAATGGTTTACAATTGTTTAGAATAAAATTTCATTACAATAACGTAATACTTCTGTTTTCAGAAGAGAAGCAATGCAAATGTCTGCATTACTGTATCAGAATTTTCAAATTTACAAAAAAAAAAGTTCACAGTTCACAGAAAAGAAAGACTTCAGAAATGTCACTCTTTCTTGATTGTATAAATTGACTATGACTGATCTATAAGCTCTTGCCTTTGTACTTCACGCCTACACTGCATCAGGATTGGACGCGAGAGCTGCGTATTGATTTGTTGCTCAGCCTCTTATTGCTTGGTCACACTAGCACTGGATTAGAACTGCATCTGTTTCTACTGATCATCTTTTGTTTCTTCTCTGTATATTGCTGCTTTTCCCCAATATGTTTTCTTTCCATGTCTTTTTCTGTTGTTCTGTTCTCTCTCAATCTGATATCCTCTCCTGTTTAAAACATCACCGCTGTGCCCCATAGGTAACAGCATTATTATCTTAGCTTGGCCTGTGCACAGCCTTCTCAAGCTTACATCTATCATATGCAGACTTCCTGTCTGTTTATGTGATTGTGTGTAGATACAGCCAGTTTGGCTATTAGGTTTTATCTTCTTCGGTGACTGTTTCATTTATTGGCATCCAGACTGCTCTTTTAGCTGAGGGGAGAGAGAGAGAGAGAGAGAGAGAGAGAGAGAGAGAGAGAGAGAGAATGTCTTATTGGAAAACCTGGCAGCTTTAATAGGGTGTCTTTATTTCTCATTATCATCCTCAAGAAGCATCCGTCCTTTTTCAGCAGCTCTATTCCTGTAACCCAATATCGCAAACTCTTCCTTTTTTCCCCTCCCTGCCCCCCCCTTATGCCTCTCTTAATCCTTGTCATACTTGTTCAGGAAAAGCGTTGGCACTTTCATAGATTAAACAAGCCTCGGAAGAAAAAAGGGGGGAAAAAAGGAAAACCGCTTGAAATGGAGCCGCGCACGCACCTCCAAATCCTTCAGGATGGAGAAGGAACACGTCAGGCCAATTAGAGCTAATGCGTGGTGACGCGGGGAATCGAGGGCAAGGGATTGGTGCCATATGGCAGAGCAAGCTTCACATCAAAAAGGAAGGAGAGCTGGAGGGGGTGATGGGTGAGGACAGTGGGAATAGATGAGTGATACAGAGTCAGCATAGAAAGAGAGAGAAAGGGAGATGGAGAAATTCTGGGGGGTGCAGACATGGAAAGAGCAAGTAAGGGAAATGGAGAGAAACAGAAAGATTAAGAGATGAGGAAGAGCATGAGGAATGGAAGAAGAAAAGAGAAGAAGTGATGGCGAGAGCAAGAAAGTGAGAAAAATATTGAGAGAGAGAGATACAGGGAAATAGGGATGAGAGGGAGAAAGGGGTGAAGAGAAGAATAGCAGTGGAGAAGGAGAAAGAAGGATGAGAGACAAGGAAAGGAGGAGGGAAGGAGAGAGGGAGAAAGAATTAGAAAGATGGAGAGAAAAGCAGAGGAAGAGTGATGGAGAGAGAAAGAAAGGCGAATAATATATTGAGAGAGAGAAAGTGAGATGAAGGATATTGAGCGAAATGGCAACAGGGAAGGAGAGGGAGAGAAAGGAATGAAGAGACTATGGGTGATGGTGAGAGAGAGAGAGAGGAAGAGAAATGAGAGAGAAAAGGAGTGGAAAATGGATGAGGAAAAGAGAATGAAGGAGGGAGACAGAGAAAGAGAAATTGGGATGAGAGAGAAAAGGAGGAAGGGCAATAGAGAGAGAAAAAGCTCTAGAAATGGGAAGCTGGAGAGAGAAAAGCAAAGGAAGAGGGATGGAGAGAAGAAGGGAAAGGAGGAGTGATGAAGAGAGGAAGAAATGTAGAAGAATACATTGAGAGAAAGTGAGATGAATGATATAGGGAGAAACAGGGAAATAGAAGAGAGAAAGGGATGGAGAGAGGAAGAGTGATGTAGCGATAGAGAGAGAAGTGGAGAGAAATAGGAATGGAGACAGGAAGAGGCATGAGAGAAAAAGAGAAGAGGGATGAGAGAGAAAGTGAGACGATGAAGGAGAGGGAGAAAGAGAGAAGTTGGGATGGAGAGGAAAGGAGGAAGAGTGGCAGAGAGAGAAAAGGGAGAGAAATAGGAAGATGTAAAATGGAGGGGAAAGCAGAGGAAGAGAGATGAGAAAGAAGTGCAGAGGATGAGGGATGGAAAGAGGGAGAGATAGAGAAGACAGAAAAGGGATGGAGAGAGAAGGACAGTAGAAGAGGGATGACCTTAAATGCCTTGGGCTTATCTCAGTGTTCTGTGGTCTCTGTGGCAAGTCAGGGCTATGAGGATAGAGAGCTGGGCGAGAGACTTGGATAAGCACTGTAGAGAGAGGGAGACCATGCTGTATGGGTTTGTGTATGTATGTATGTATGTCTGTACGTATCTGTTTATTTTGTCTCTATATGTTTCTCATGTATTCTAAAAGTTTGTGACTTGGATCTGTCCTGACAAAGAAGCCACATTAATCGAGTTGAGTTGACGAGAGAGAGAGAGAATATAAAAGCAAGGTGGGTGAGTGTAGAGGTGGCCATACAGGTGGATGAAGAGAGAAAAGGAGAGATAGAACATCATAGAGGGTGAGCAAGATGTGAACTTCCCACATCGTTCTTAGCTTCTTTCCTTTCATGCTTCTCTCCTCAGGTGCCCCTCTGAATGCCACCCCCCCCACCCCCTCGGATTTCTCTCTTTCTCCCTCAAGTTTGTGGTCACTCTGCTCTCGGGAGTGTGTTGTGTTGTGTGTGTGTGTGTGTGTGTGTGTGTGTGTGTGTGTGTGTGTGTGTGTAAGTCAGCAGCTTCATTAGTGCTTGTTTTCACCCTCACTAGGAGGATTTAAATGAGCCATCGCTCTGACCTTTAGACATCTCTCCCTCTCTCTCTCTCTCCCCCTCTCTCTCTCTCTCTCTCTCTCTCTCTCTCTCTCTCCCTCTCTCTCTCTCTCCCCACTTGTCTCTCTCTCTCTCTCTCTCTCTCTCTCTCTCTCTCTCTCTCTCTCTCTCTCTCTCTCTCTCTCTCTCTCTCTCTCTCTCTCTCTCTCTCTCTCTCTCTCTCTCTCTCTCTCTGATCGTCCAGGTCTGCTCTGCTAAGCCCTCTGACGGCAGGGTACGGCCCTGTCAAGGTTGTTTGTTGGATAATTGCCTCTCGTGTGAGCTGTTTGTCTCCTTTTATTTATCCTCCCCATTGCCTGCACACCACACGGTGAGAGGTGATGTTTTTAAAAAAAAATGGGGGGGGGGGGGGTTGGGGTTCGTAAGGGGTAGGTGGAGTGGAGTAAAGCGAGAGAATGTGTCTGCTAGACACAAATGACCAGCCATTAGCGTGCCACTGCTGCTTTTGTTCCTTAGGCAAAGCGTGTCTGGCTCTGTGAATACTGTAATTGAATTGACTGGAGCTGAAGCTGAACGCCAGTGTGCCTCCTTCATCACCATTAAAAGCCTGGAAACCGTGCATGGCCGAGCGAGGCACACACCAGTAGGGCTGTCCCCCATAATCGACTCGTCAGTTGGGCTGGATATTTTTACCCACTGAATTATTTCTCATAAAGGTCTGTGCTGTTCAATATTAAATTTCCATACGGTCTCATCAGCGAGCCATTAAACATGATTGTTCCAAAATCTAGACTGGTGATTGGCTGATGAGCATGTTGTTAGGCCTGTCATAATTATGACAATCACCTCTTGCAACTATTTGGAGTGATTGCAGTTATTCAAGATGATGGCAGTTATTTAAAGGAGCAATATGTAACCTTTATTGTAGTAAATCATAAAATGACCATAATATGTAATCACAGATTAAGGAAACATGCTTAAGTGGAAATACTGTCTTCTCTGAAAACGATGCTACAGCCAGTATGTTCTCCTATGAAATCTTTGTTCCGGAGCAGACAGTCTGTGCTTTTGCCTCTGATTCCACCCTCAGTACCATTTCGCCACCCTGGGTTGCCAGATATGAAACATCGTGGCAGGCAAACACGGTGTGCTGCATCCATGGAAGCAAGTAAAAAGTCTCAGCATCCCACCAAAGAGCTCCATGGCCAGAGATGCAGTGAACGCGAGTAAATATTGGCGATGCATTTGAATGATAGAGATTAGAGCCTAGAAGAACTTTAAGATGGATGCTGAATTCGCTAGTTTTCTCCTGAACATGTAAGCTTTGAGCTTCAAAGGTTGGGTAGCCTAAAATAATTTATCATGGCTACAAGTAGGGATAGTCATTTTAACTAATTTTCAAAGAGTTGAGTACTTGCAGTCATACTCTCTGGGCTATCGAGGCAGATGTGGCTAAATTTAGCTTTCTATTTGCCACCTTCTTGCTTGAATTTTCCCGTTCCACCTTAAATGTTGCAAGAGTTATATTCTGTCATGTGAGGAATGTGACTGCTGCAACATTTTAGGTGGACAGGCAAAATTCGAACAAGTAGCTGCCGAATAGGTTGAGGTGTTAATATGTAACTGCTGCACCATTTAAAGTGAAACGGGCAAATTTGAACATGAAGCTTTCAAACAGGCGTACATTTCAGAATGTAAGTATCGTGCCATTTTAAGGTGGAACTGGAAAATTCAAACATTCTGTATTTGATGTGGATGTGTTAACTTATTACTCACTCATAATTTGACCAAACTTTTGCATACGACTGTATTATTTAGTAAATTACAGTAAAAACTGTAAATATTCCTTCAAATGAAAGTGTGTAATTAATATGTCTTTGTACAAGATTAGGCATTGTTCTGTTGTACTGAGCCTACTGTTCAGGTACATCAGTTGTCCAACTTGCTGGGTGCTGAAGAGCAAAGTGGAGGCAATATGAAAAGACTGGAAAAAAAATCCATTGAAATTTGTAAGTTGACAGTAAGTAGAATACCATGTATGCCCACCGCTTGGAGAGACACACGTGTGCTAAATTGTAGCCTGCAGTTTAATAGAAATGCTCTCATTAGTAGAGACAGAGAAATGACTGCTTCCATGTACAGTATAATGAAGTTTTAAATAGGAATTCCACTTTTACCCCCTTCATTTCTGCATATTTCAACTGTTAAGATATGAACAAAGAAAATTAGAGTCGTCTGATGTGAATTTTTTCTATTCTAGATACCCCTATTGGTGGTGATAGGAACCAGACATTTGAAGGGTTTAATGCCTCTAAAAGCTAAAAAATTCAAATGAGAAGCTGGCAAATAGCTGACTTCAGCTTCATATCACTGAAGAATTAGAGGTGGGTGATATTAAATAATTGTCGTATCCCCCACCGAAGGCATATGATTCCCTAAATGTAAGTGAGGTTGCTGAACTTTACCCCCCCTCGGCTATCACTGCAGACAGGCAGTAATCTCCTTTTTAATTTAAGGGTTGTCCCATTTTCATTTGGGAAGACTTCAACCACTTCCTGATGCAACTCCATTCCAAGGGGCAAAATGACACTTGAAAACAAGAGGTAGGGGTAAAAAATAAGAAATGGGATTGGGCCAAAGAAGGTGTAATTATTCATTGAAAACAAGACCTTTTTGTTGAGCAAGAAAATCCCTTGTCGGGACAGTCCCACAAAGACCGAATGCTGCATACTGAGCAAACACACACGCACACACACAGTTCACCTTCACTAATTGCTGAAGTGCTCCTTTTCTGGTTATTTGCTCAGAAATGGGCTTTTTTTGCCAAAGTCATTTAAAGCCAATGTCACACAAGGCCACTTGGTCCATGTTTCTTTTTTGTTGCTTACTTGCAACTAAGTTGCACTTCACCTCTAAGGACTTGCTTGCAAATCCAAAATAAAAGTTCTCTTTCATGTGACTGAATGTGTGTGTGTGTGTGTGTGTGTGTGTGTGTGTGTGTGTGTGTGTGCGCGCTCCTATAAGTGGGTTGGAAACTGACACATGACTCAACTACAGATTTGTTGACCTTAAACAGGACAGGACTCTGTGATGCGAGTGCACTGCTATGCTAATCATTTTAACAGGGAAATGCTGGAGGAATTATCTCCCATCATCCAGTCATCTTTTTCTGTTCAGTGTAGGGGTCACAGAGTACTGCAGTTAGCATGTGAAATCAGGAATTGCATTTGTTTGGATGGTGTGATTCGGATGGTTTTCAGACTTGGCATGTCTGTAACCCACACTAAAAGTATGGGTGCCTGAAGCCACTGTATCAGTAAGCTGTTGTCTGCTGCTAACAGCGATTTATATTAAAGTGAGATAATTCGTCTCCAAAGGAGCTTCACTCAGTAGGGAAGCAAGTTTGCTTATAAGACTTAGTAACACATAGGAACGAAATCCTAATGCCTGGCAACGACTTAGTAAGGCATGGGAATGACTGAAGTCGTGGCCTCGCAATAGGATCAGGTCATTCTCACATCTCACAAGTCATGGCCGTGATGTAATTATCTTATGCCTTACTAAGTCGTGATCACACTTTAGGATCTGGTTCCCATGCCTTACCGAGTTGTGGCCATGGTGTAATTATCTTGTTCCCACACCTTACTAAGTCAATGCCACACATTAGGATCTTGTTCTCATGCCTTACTAAGTTGTGGCCACAATGTAATTATCTTGTTCCCTCTCTTTATTAAGTCATGGCCACGCATTAGGATCTTGTTCTCATGCCTTACTAAGTTGGCACTTGATTTTGCATGTAGTTGTGTCAATCTTCTTACACTGGGTTTGGAGCTTCCCTCAGTTCTGTTAATTACCTTAAAAATTTTCTTGCTTTTCTTAATGGCATTTAATACTCAAATTTTCCAGTGTAATCCGTGTTGCTGTCATTTAGTTAAAGAGAGGCTGCCTCCCCAGTGGCACAACTGGGTTTTGCCCCATCATTGAAGGAACATTTAAATCCAGTGATGTGTTTGAAAAAAGACAATTTTTGCTAATTATTGATGTGTTATCTTCACTGATACAGACAGAATCGTGGCTCGGGATCTGATTACATTGCATAAATGAATAAGACAACTTTTTGTATGACAGTTAAAACATTAAATCTATTAAATAACATACATCTTCTATTGTGAATTCTTTAAGGCAGCATTAACATTTGCGCTGATGCCGCTTTACACACGTTTGGCTTTCGTTCAAGCCAACTCAGATCTTTTCTCCAGCAGGGCTGAAGATGCACATTTGCTAAAACACTTTTTGGTGATAAAAATGACTTGTTTGAGTCTGATAACAAATATTGATTAAAATTCATACATAGCAGAGGGCGAAAAAATCAGTACATTGTAGTGCAATACTTATACATGAAATTTACTCCACAAACGTAGCTGGTTGGCTGAGGTATGTTTGGTGTGAAAAAGTGTAAATTCTATTATATAAATTAGAGAAGATTTTCTTTTAAAGGCATAGCGAAGTCAGAAATGTCATATTTGCAATACTTAGCATATAACAGATTGTCAAAAGTTGTAGTAGAGTCATATTGTTGAGCCTGTAGTGCATCACCACTAGTACATAGACATCAACTTGACTATATTTTTCTCAGGAACTAATTTCAGACATTTATGCATAAGCTTGTCAATCAAAAAGTCTGTAATATTTTGAAAAACATGCATTCAGCTGTGTCCAAATATTTGATCAGTACTAGGCTATGAGACATGGTGGACAGATGGGTGAAAGTAAGTGCAGAAGAATGTCGGAGGGAGGGAGGGATTTGGAGAGAGGGATGCACTGAGCGAGGATGAGAGTGGTGGAATTACTCTAGTCCCAGGCCCCCAGGCCCCAGCTCTCTGCACTGTCCGTGCCCCGTTTGATGTTTAATTAAAGTTTAGATTGGGTATCAAACGTAGCCTGACCTGCCGCAGGTGGGTGAGCAGGGTTTGGAATTGAAAGGTGAGAGAGTGACCTGTCTCTGATCCACAGTCAGAGAGGGCAGGATTAGGCTCTATCTGCATGGAGCACACCACTGGCCCACCTGATTGAAGCCATGTGCATGTGTCCTGAGTTTGGTGGTCCGCACAATATTTTTAACAGGCACCACCTCAGCCCTATCCTCATATGACAAGCAAATTTTTTTTTTAGCAGTTATTGATATTGTCTTTAATGGCCTTTACTAGTGCGTTTACATGCGCTTATTAATCCAATAACTTCAGAAATTCAGATTTTTGAGTCAGTCACCAACTGCATTTCTGCTTTGCAACTGGCTACAGAAGAAAAAGAAACTCAAGAAACAGAAGACAATGTGATGTAAACATAACTCAGACTTCTTGCCCTGGCTTTTTTTAAACATTGCGTAGAAATATGAATATGCATCATCTAGATGAATATTTAAACCCTTCATCAAGCGTGCATTTGATTTCAGCGTCGCTCTAAAGGGGTATTGCTGTGTGTCATGGTAATGCCGCTTGCTTGTTTCCGGTACTGCCGTCTGTTTTGCACAAGTGCAGACTGAGAAATCCAAAAGAAATCTGAGTAAGAGTTCACATGCGCTGAGAAATCTGATTACTGAGCTAAAATCCAGCCTCCAGATTTCTCAATCAGATTTCTAGGTCTTCCTCTGATCTAGGAAATCAGAGTGTGCTGTTTACATGACCATTTGAATAATTAGATAACTGCAGAAAGAGTGCTTGTAAACGTGCTCAATGTTTACAACAGTGAATGAAATGAAGAGCAAATTTCAAGAACGAAAACATGAGTAATTAGCCATTTATAGCCAGGCCTGTCACAGCTATTATATTATCATGTCTGTAAATAAAAAGAAAGCAGAAAACACATTTTTTGAGACACTTCACAACTATTACCGAAACAACAATTTTTAAAAATTCTGATTGGTGCTATAAGACCTTTAGAGGGCAGCAGTGAGCAAGGTTTCTTTATCATTTGGGAGGGAATAAGTATTGACAGGAAGCTATATATACTGTATGGTCAATGTATGTGAACACCTGGCCATTGCATGCATATGAGCTTTGTTGGACATCGCTTTGTACATGGGAGTACATACTGGAACAGGAAAGCACCTTCCACAAACTGCTCCCACAAAGTTGGAAGCATATAATTGTCTAAAATGTTTGTATACTGTAGCCTTAACATTACGCTTCAATAAGGGCCCCAAACCCTGAAAATCAGCCCAGCCCATTATTCCACCTCAACCAAAAAGCTGCTTGCATCATGCATTACAATAGGTGGTATTCTCCTTCGATGCTTGCTATTGTACATACAACCCCAATTCCAATGAAGTTGGGACGTTGTGTAAAACATAAATAAAAATAGAATATGATGATTTGAAAATCCTTTTCAACCTATATTCAATTGAATACACTACAAAGACAAGATATTTAATGTTCAAACGGATAAACTTTATTGTTTTTTGCAAATATTCACTCATTTTGAATTTGATGGGGTTGTATTAATTTAAGGCCTGTGTGTAGTTGCCTGCCCATGGAAACCCATTTCATGAGGTTCCTGATGCACAGTTCTTGTGCTAATGTTGGGTGATGAAACAGACGATTAGCTATTTTTAAGTGCTATTGTTTCAGTGCTAGGCAGCCCCTCTCTGAGAGTTTGCCTAGCCTAGTGCTTTGTGGCTGAGATTTTATTTTTCATTTTACAATAGTAGCACTTACAGTTGATCGGGGCAGATCTAGAGGGGCAGAAATTTCTTCAGTACATCCAATATTACTGCATGGCTGTATGCTTTATTTTATACACATGTTGGCTGTAAAACCTGAACTCTATTAGGAGTGGTGTCTATAATCTTTTGGTTACATAGTGTAGCTAATCACCCAGTCTGGCCAGTTTGTTCTTCGGTATTTGCTTATGGCCAAAGAAGACAATTAAATTGTTCTCCACCATTTTTAAGTGGCTGTTATTTAAATTTTAATGGCTGTTATTGTCAGCTAATATTTCATGATCATCGTAAGCCTAGTTAAAGCCACACTGTCTGCCTTCTTGTTCACTAAAGTGCTGTATTTTCTCTCTAACTGCTCATGATTCAGCCTAATGAATGCCTGACCAGTGATTTCAGTGTTTGAATACTGCCACCTAATCATTTCTCTCTCCCTCTCTCTCATTCTCTCTATACAGTGTGAGGAGGAGTGTGTGTCCCATGTTGCACTAGGAGTGTGTGTGTGTGTGTGAGATGCTGGCCTGTTTGCCAGGGCCAGGTGACCTCTCCCTCCAGCTTCTTCCCCACTCGCAGATGAACACTGGACTTCAGAAATGTGAGTACCACTTTGTATGCTTACGCTACATTCAAAGTCTTAGTTATCATCTTTGCACTAAATTATGCAGACTGATGGTGGCCTACTCAGCCTGCATGGCCTCAATAAAAATAAGTATACTGTGAAAAAATGCCAGTGATGAAAATTAGCTCAAGAATATATTGGTGCTGTCAGAACAAAACCTCATATCTTTAAAATGATAACTATACAGGAGAAGGAAAAAAACATACTTTACTTTTAATGCAAGTCAATGGAACCAAACTTTTTTCTGGGTAATTTTGGGCTGTTTCTTTTGGTCCAGTCGTCATGAACTTTACCCATAATGTAAAGGACAACAGGCATTTTCAAAGTATGTCAGAAAGTAAAATAACACAAAAATGGAGATGCGAGATTTTGTTCCGACAACAGCGATATAATGACTGCAAAGAAAGCTTTTATGCGCAAACTGAGAAAACCTGGCATTTCGAAGATTGTGTTGAAATTATTTTTACTTAAAACATTTTTAAAAGGTATAATTTATTTTGGTTGCTCAGTGAAATAACGTTATGAAGAAAAATAATCAACCAGCTAAGTACACATGCAGTGCTATACCTATACCAAAAATATCATTCTATTAGGAAGGATATGCTTTAGGCCTGTCCACCTGCCTATGTGCTGCATATCCATGTGTTCATTTAGTCTGCAAAGTATGAGCTTTGGATAAAAATGAAGTAAACAGTGCTGTTTCTGTTGCTTAAAAAAGAAATTGGTTAATAAAAATGATCTGTTTTGGTATGTATATTTATATATTTCGCTAGCCGTTATAATAGCTGTCGTCATATCTGTTGTAACTTGACCAAATTTGACGTCATTCATATTTGCTATCTATATCCTGTGTGCTGAGATATTAACAACTTCAGGATTGGCATGGAAAAGGATCCAAAAAGTGAACATCTGAAAAATGGCTGAACATAAGGAAGTACACTGTTAACCTTTAGCCGGACCACTTGGCTGCTGCAACATCACCCTCCGTTTGTATTGTTTTCATGAACAATGAAAATGGAAATGAATGAATCGCTACCATAAAGAAGAAGCAATTGTCTTCCATTATCACATCAACATAGATAACTGGTTATACAGATAAGATTGAAGTACTGCCTTCTGTCTGTCACCTGAGAGTCCGGTGGGTTTTGTTGTATGACTTGACCAAGAACTGCCTTCTGTGATAGGAAGAACAACCATTGGGGTAAAAATCTTCGTATAGTATGTGTCTACTCAGGTTGTCATGCTCTTATGTTATGTTGAGCCTGACTGTTTCACCTGGCTGCAAATCAGATGTTGCTTTTTAGGGACACTAAAGGTGTTGAACTGAACTGAAGAATAGAAATAGACCAGAAACTGATGATTTAGTATGAATAACTTCATTAAGTACACCTCCTTGTATCTACACTCACTGTCCATTTTATCAGCTGCACTTTGTAGTTCTGCAGTTAGAGAGTCTAGTCCATCTGTTTCTCTGCATATTTCATTTGGCCCCTTTCACCCTGTTCTTCAATGGTCAGAACCCCCCATAGGACCACCACAGAGCAGGTACTATGTGGGTGGTGGATCATTCTCAGCACTGACATGATAGTGGAATGTTGTGTTTGTGAATGAAAGTGTGTGTTGTGCTGGTATGAGTGGATCAGACACAGCAGTGTTGCTAGGGATTTTAAATAGGCAAGTCTTTGTTAGCTTTCCTGCTAGATTAAAAGCTATCACAGCTAAGAAAGACTCGCCTAGTTTGTGGTTTATTTTCCTAACGAAACAGTAAATCTGCATCAATAAAATATTTTATACAGACGTTAAAGTATGCAATACACACATAAACTAGCACATGACAACACAATAAAATAATAAAATAAATGGAGGACAATAAACACTAAAACGGAGCAAAGGCTGTCATGATTACTCAGTTAAACTCTAGTGTAATCATTGATTCAAGTCCAGCTTCTCAAAGAATCAGTAGTAATGTAGTTTGCAGCTTTTATGATGATGATGATGATTTTTTTTTATTCTTCTGGGGCTCTTACAGTAAGGCAAAGGACACACATTATGAATATTTATTAAAATTAAAGTTAAAATTCTATAATTACATTTTTGCCATTAAGTCTTTTTAAGTTGGGCTTTCCTGCCCATCTTTATTGTAGAATTGTTACTCTTCTTGTAGATTTTTATTGCTTTGACTTTCAAACAAGAAGTCAAATTAATTAAGATATTACTTGAGCATTAGCATCAATACTGACAGTATTGTAACTGTGCTGTTGTAATCACCGGTGTGTTGGTACCTACTCAGTGCAGGAGAAGCTCTGTTCTTCACAGCTTTATGAAATTGAGATGTCGTCCAATAAGAGGCTGAGTTGTGTCTCTCTGCGCTCTAATGTCAGCACAGATATCTCATACTGGTCATGCTGGAGCAACATGCAGTCAGATAAGAGCGGAGGAAGTAAATTAAGGACAGTGGCCTGCCTTCCACACCTGTGTGACCGCAGTGGCCCTGACAAAAAAGCCCCAGGTTTATCTGGGTGCCAGTGTGAATGACACCCCTGAGTGACAGCCAATGCCCAATAAGCAGTGCTTTTCACCCCGCACCTGTCAGCCTCGCCCACACACACACACACACACACACACACACACTGGTTAGATACCCTGCTGCCCATCCAGCCTGTCCTTTTCAATGATGTAGAGCGCTCGGTGAAATTAGACGCCGTTGTTCGGAGGCGCAGCAGGAGAGCAGCAACCATCAACTCCAACCTCCATCACCTTCTCTCACACAGAGACACAGAGCACCTGCTGCTCCTACACTGCCATTCAGCCTGTGCTCTCTCTCTCTCTCTCTCTCTCTCTCTCTCTCTCTCTATTTCTATCTCTCTATTTCTATCTCTCTCTCTCCCTTTCTATCTATCTAAACATCTCTCTCCCTCTCTTTGTCTATCCCCATCTCTCCCTCTCTAGGTCCATCTCTCTCTCTCTCTCTCTCTCTCTCTCTCTCTCTCTCTATCTATCTATCTATCTGTGTGTTTTATCAGCAAGACCACATTTAGCTACAAAATTGCCAAAGCATCATGAAAAGGCAGAATTTAAACATTGCAAACGTTTAACAATTTGTATCGTAGTAATCATATCAATATAATACTCAATAAATAAAATAAAATGGAAAAAAAATCAGTAATTAACTTTAATAATAATAATAGATGAAGTGGTGCTAAAGAACAGATAAACGTAGTAGTTTGAGGATACATAAGTACATAATGTTTCTCTTTATGAACAGGGCAATCATTTTTCTTCTGTGTTCGCATCTTTTGCTTGAGCCACATTTTATGTTTTGTTTTACCCCCCAATATGTTAAATCCATTGAATGAAGAGTAATTGTGCTTTGAAATGCACCACAATGAGTTCTCTGTAGAGGATTTGTTCACTTAATTTCACTCTGAAAATCAACAAAGCATGATTTAACCAGGAGTGCCAAAACATTTGCATACTACTGTATACAGTACTGGGCAGAATGAACCACTGTTCTACTCCTTAATTTCTAATCAAAGTCGATGAAAAGTAACAGTTACTTTTTTCAGGAGATTTTTCGGAGGATATTAGATGTAAGATAATGAACTTGCACAAGGAAAATATTTAATTATTTAAAGCTACAGAGGAAAATGTGTCTCCTAACAACTGGGCAGAACTGCAAATGAAGAAGCTCCTGGTGTTCTCAGAACAATAGACTGACCACCCCGGAGTCCAGACCCCAACATCACTGAATGTGTTTGGGATTAATTGGATTGTGAGAAGTAAAAAATGCGACCAATTTCTAAGGCTGAACTTCGGAGGTGTGGAAGAACAACCCTGCAGATTTCTTTAAAAAAGGCAAAGTGAATCTCCTGAAAAGAGTGGAAAGAGTGGAGTTTTTTTATTTTTTTCTTTCCTGAGGCTGAAAAATGAATAACCTAATGGCCATTTTCACTTTTAATTTAATGAGTAGTGATCTCTGACTTTAACACTCTCTCTCAAATCTCTCTCTCTCTCTCTCTCTCTCTCTCTCCCCCTCCCTTTCTCTCCCCGTCTGTCCTTTCAATGGTGGACAAATGTGGGCGGTCAGTGCGTTGCCAGACATGACGTGCCACTGGATTGGCAGGAGAGCTATTAAGTGAGGAAATGTCAGGGCCATTTTGTTTAGTCAACAGCCAGAGAGAGAAGGAGAGAGACAGGAGGAGAGAGAGGGAGGGAGAGCGGTGCTGTGAAGAGAGGAAAAGCTAAAGTGCTGCTTCATCAGTGCAGAGATGAGCCCTGCAGGCTACATTCACAGTTCCAACTCCAGCTGTGCCGTGCGTTGCCGTCCATTTGGACCCAGAACTGCTGTGTTAATAGCTCACAAAAGAAACTTCTGTCTCCTTTCTCCCTCTCGCTCTCTCTTTTTCACTCACACTCTCTCTCTCTGTTTTCTCTCTCATTCTATTTCTCTTTCTCTCCTCACTCACTCACTCACTCACTCACTCACTCACTCACTCACACTCTCTCTCTCTCTCTCTCTCTCTCTCTCTCTCTCTCTCTCTCTCTCTGTGGAGTGTGTTCTCAAGGGAGGTAGGCTGGTGATAATGAGGACTCCGTCTTGTTAGGATGACAAAAACCCGGTTAGACAGACAGACAGAGCGACAGGGGCCAGCCGTCAACAGCAGGCAGAGAGATATCACTATCCACTCACAGGGGAGCGCAGAGGAGGAGATGGAGGGGGACGAAAAGAAAAGCATGTCAGCTCAAGGAACAGGAGCAGGGCGCTCTGCAGGTGTTCAGAGAGCACATTCAGAAAATAATGTAACCACGAGAAAAAAGGAGTTTAATTATTTTAAAAAATCATCCATCCATCCATCCATTTTCTAAGCCGCTTCTCCGTCAGGGTCGCGGGGGGGGGGTGCTGGAGCCTATCCCAGCGGTCATCGGGTGGAAGGCAGGATACACCCTGGACAGGTCGCCAGTCCATCACAGGGCAGACAGACAGACACAGACAGTCACTCACACACTCACACCTAGGAGCAATTTAGCATGTCCAATTGGCCTGACTGCATGTCTTTGGACTGTGGGAAGAAACCGGAGAACCCGGAGGAAACCCACGCAGACACGGGGAGAAAACGCAAACTCCACACAGAGAGGACCTGGTCACCCGGCTAGGGGATTGAACCCAGGCTCTCCTTTCAGATTTTTTTTTAGTTCTTCAGTTCAGTAATCTTTATTTAACAGAATAGTAACGCTGTACACTCCAAACCTTACAGGCCAAGCCTTGAAAAACACTGTGTAGGTTGAGCAGACCTGTGAAGGCTGAACTCAAATGAGACGGTCTGCGCTTCTGTGCATTTCTTGTTTTCATCAATGCTGTTCTTGTCAAGTTCTTTGAAAGACGGAGCCAGAAACTTTGATTTGAGTTTATGATTTTATTTATTAGTGCTGGAGATGCTTCTCTTAATTTGCTCTTTGCTTCCCAAACAAAACAAAACATTAGTGTAAGTTTTGCTTCAGACCACATTAGCTTTTTAACTCCTCAGCTGCTGATCGCTCCTCTGCTGACAACGGCATGTTTTCAAATCCTCGCCGGCACGTAATGAACCTATGGATATGTTGGCTGGCGAAGGATCCACCTGTACAGCCACCACTGACTGAGACCATGATTGATAAGATCCCAAATAAAAAGATGCACTATTAGCGAGTGGGTACTGGAGTGAGACAGGACAGTCAATTTTAGCCATATTTTTTATTCCAGGAATATAATGTAATATTGTGGTGTTTTGCGTGAAATGTGGACTTTCTTTACTATGTTAGTTAACATTGCTGATCATATTGAGCACAAATGTTTTTCAGTTTGGTCCCATCTCTTATGTAAATCGAGCTCTCGTTTTGACCGTTAATGAATCAGAATTGTACAGCATCAGAGAAAGAGGGTGTGGTGCTGTGTGTCTGGACCATGATGGTGGAGGAGCAACACCTTCAGCTCCACACTCTCCCACAGAGACCCCTGATCTCCAGGGGCTTCACTCACTGCAGAACAACCACAGAAACCAGCCTGACCCACTTCTCTCTGTCTCTCTCTCTCTGTCTCTCTCTCTCTGTCCCTCATTCTGTGTCTCTCTGTCCCTCATTCTGTCTCTCTCTCCCTCATTCTCTTGTCTCTACCCCTTTCTCTCATTCTCTTCCCCATTGTTTTTCACCGCTCTCTTTCTCCCTATTTTTCTCCCTTTCTCTCCATTACTTTGATTTTCTTTACCTTTCTTTTATTTATTTATTTCTTTTTCTTTCTTTCATTTCTTCTCTCTCCCTTTTTTCTATCCCCCTCTTTCCATGACACACACACTCTCTCTCGCTCTCTCTCTTTCCTTCTTTTTTTCTGTCTCTTCTGCCCTCTCTCACTTTCTCTTATTATTGTCTTTGGTTGCATTCTCCCTCTCTCTCTCTCCATTTCTCTCCATTACTCTTTCTTTTGATCTGTTCCCCTTATTTTCTTTTCTTTTTTGCTCTTTCTCTTTCTCACTCACTTTTTGTCTCTCTCTTTCTCCCTTTCTCCCCATTACAATTTGTCCGTTGTTTCTTTCTTTCTCTCTCTCTCTCTCTACCTTGCACTTTTTTCCTTCTTTTACCTTTTCTTTCTTGCTCAACCTTGCTTGCTCGTTTTCATTTTTTTCCTGTTTCTTTTAACTCAAACGCTCTCCCTTTCTTTTTCTCACTCTCTTACTCAATCCACCCATCTCTTTCTCTTTCTCTCTCTCTCTCTCTCTCTCTCTCTCTCTCTCTGTTTCTTTCTCTCTCTCTCTCTCCCCCTCCCCCTACCTCCCTCCCCCCTTCCTCCCCCCCCTTCCTCCCCCCCTTCATCAGTGGTGTGATTTGAGAATAGCAGTAATCAGTCTAGCCCTAGGAGCCCCCATTATGAACACACAGGGTCGTTCCCCATTTTCTCTCTCTCTCTCTCTCTCTCTCTCTCTCTCTCTCTCTCTCTCTCTCTCTCTCTCTCTCTCTCTGGAGTGCGAGACACACCTCTTTCACTCCTGCGCTCCCCTGCCGAACAAATCACATCTCCCAACCACTTTTATTTCTGCTGCTCCTGTGTGATCGAAGGCTCCTCTCCCAGTTCTGTTGGACCGGAGCGATATAACAGTGTTTATACAGGCTTTCTTCTCCAGGGAGAACGCCATGGCTCCTTTTCCTTTTCTTCTGTCTCCTTTTCTTTTTTCTCCTCATAGCTCATGTCTTCATTTCCTACCCATGAGTGCTCCTGCTGCTTTTACAAAAAAAGCAGTTAGAAAGAACAAGTGATAGAATGACAGAGAGAGAGTGACAGCCTCCACAAATTCTGATGCCTCTTTTCATTAGCATATGAATCTGACCACATGAAGGGCAGCAATCTTCATATATTACAGTGTTCCATCTCTCTCTCTCTCTCTCTCTCTCTCTCTCTCTCTCTCTCTCTCTCTCTCTCTCTGCATCTTTTTGTTTTTCTTTCAGTCTCCTTTCTCTCTTTTACCTTTCTTTCCATCCTTTCTCTTTATCTGTATCCCTTTCTTCATTGTTCTTTCTATACCCTTTCTCTTCTTCCCCTCTCTTATCTCTCTAGCGCTCTCTTTTTTATTCTGTGCCTTTCTCCTTTTTTTCTTTTTCCCTGTCATTCCCTTTTTCTTCTCGCTTTCTTTTTGTTTTTCGCCCTCAAATACCCCCCCCCCCCCCCCCCCCCTCCCAGCCCCCTGTCTGTGTCACTCAGTCTGCTGCTTCCTGTGTCTGAGCTCTCCCAAGAGCCCTGTACCCATGCCAGATGTGCTCTGCCAACATCTGGACCACAGCAGGAAACACACAGAGACAGAGAGAGAGAGAGAGAGAGAGAGAGAGAGAGAGAGTGTGTGTGTGTGTGTGTGTGTGTGTGTGTGTGTGTGTATCTTTACTTTTGTCATTTTAAAACTAGTTTAAACTGTAATCTTTATATGAAGGTGAGTGTAGCTAGGACCTCTATCGCACAATACCTCCAGCAGTAAGAAGGTGAAGGCTAGCACAGGCTTCCTCCAAGACCTGTGAAGCGCCACCGCATCTTTTCCATGGAGCGCACCAAATAGTAGGTGAAAGCTAGCATTGCTGCTCGTGCAACGTCATTGGACAGCCGTACACACTCAGAGGAAAGCTAACAGACACCTGATGCTGGCTAGCATTGTGCTAAGTGATGGGGGAGGATGGGAGAAGCCATCCCACCCACAGAGCGAGGCAAATTGTGCTCTGTTGGACTCCAAGCCACAGGAGCATCACTAGGCATCATAGTACCACTAGGGATGATAGAATCAACGCTTAGGTGGTTGCACCACTTGGAAGTGCGTAAACGTTCATTTAATCATGTTAATATTTTATGTTATTTAGCGCTTAGACCTTAGACTGCAGAATCACTTTTGCTAATGAACAGAACATTAGACGTCTTGTCCAGTGACTCTTAGGGTGTGTTTACATCTGTGGTCTGTATATAGTTCAACGGCTGTTGAGCTGAGCTGGTTGAACGTGCTCGGTGCTGCAGGAAGATATCTTCAGGTGGTCTCGGCACACTTATTTGGTGCGTTTCATGGTTCGAATGGCAGCTTGTGCTTTTGGTTACTGATATATTTCATGCAGACCATATAATAACTCTTTAAAACGTGTTGAGTGATGTGATCTTCTACCTTAATACCAGATATATTGTATATAATAAAGATTGATGTAGAAGCATGGCTGTTGAGCTGAGCTGGTTAAACATTCTCAGTGCCGCTGGCTGATGTCCTCAGGGATTTTAGCCCACTATTTGGTACGCTCCGTGGTTTGAATAGCAGCGTTTGCATTTGCTCTAACAATTTGTGTGACCAAAGCAATGATGCCACAGTTCATTTAAATCAAATCAAACCAGGCAAGTGTGAACATGTCCTTTCCTGGTGTTAAAGTGTGTGCAGGTCTGGACTGGATATCAAGCCTCCAATCATTTGCTTCAGCATCTGCCCACTGGGCTTCTGTTAGAAATGGATTTTGAGAAACCTTCCTATCTTTAGTCCTAGGTTAAGATCTTAAGGTCAAGATAACATCTTTCACAAATTCATATTACACCACCATCAAGTCAAGAAATCCTAAACCATTCACTCGAGGTTGATAATCCATTGTTATGTCTGTTACCAAGCAACTAGCAATACACACACAGCTGGAACCAAAATAATGTTAAGTCAGCTTCTATTACCGATGTAAAAAATGTCCAAACAAACTAAAGTGCAATAATCTTGAACATTAATAATGTGTCAGCGTCCCTTGCTTTATAAACAGTTCTGCAGTTTCACTTTCATTTCCCAAAGCTTTAGCTGGTCGTGCTAATAATATTCTACCTAATAAACAGCCACAAGTTCAACTCTGTCTCTTCACAATATTTACCACCATCACTTTGTCATTAATAATCTATACACCAAAGTAGTGAGAGCGAACAGAGAAGAATGTGTACGCAGTGTCAGCATTTTTGTGTAACTTTTTTGCAGTGTACATAAATACTGTTATAGTGTACATATAGAAAAAACTACACATATACATTAAAAACTAGTTATAGTGAACTGTTGCTGCCTGTTACAGTGGCCTAAAATGACACAAGACACTGGATAGGACACTGTTGGTGTATGTCCAAAAGTTAGGGGTGTATTTAGGAAATTTTGTCTTGTAGGATGCTTCTGCAATATTTTATGCAATGTTTTTTATCAAAGTTTTAATGATAATCAACTTAGGAACTGTTATTCTGTAATAGCTACTGTCCTAAATTCAGTCCTAACTGATGTTGTCATGGTGACTAAAAGGATATCAGAGTTAGGATATTTCTGTATTATAGCTGCAGTTTTTTTTTCTTTTATTAAGCACAGGGAAGCTATTGTTTGTGGTAATCATCCGTAGACAGAATTTAGGCTGAACAGTATTGAAATAATCCTTTAACCAGAACATATAATAGGGCGGTTTGGCTGTGGCTGGTGCTCATTGTTTTGGCTAATTTACCACCTCACTGTCAGTGTACATCTTCCACTGAAATCCCTTTTAGTGTGGGAGTAGTCTTAACCCTTGTGTGGTGTTCGGGTCTGTGGGATCCATTTTAAATATTTACCAAAAGAAAATATGATGCAATTTATTATTATTTCAACCTCAGATTCCTTGGTCTTTGCTCATTTTCTGTGAATAGCATATAAAATAACCCTTTTTTAGTGAGTCACACTGAACATTTATATTACACATGTGGTGTTGGGTGAACCCGCGGGGACTAAAAGTGTGCAGGTGCTGTGTCCCTTCACTCTGTTCTTCTCCTACATGGCCTGCTGTTAGTGTGTGTGTGTGTGTGTGTGTGTGTGTGTGTGTGTGTGTCTGTGGGGGGGGGTGGACAATATGGACAGGCTGCTGACTGGCTACAGCTGCTAAAGGAGAACCCTACACTGGACTGTTGTAATTTTAAACATCTGGTACAGCATCATCAAAGCTACATAATTTCTAGTTCAAAACTGACTAGAGTACAAAGAAAATTCTGTACAAACAAAAAAACTGACCCGAACCGGCTCTTCATCCCAAAGTGCAGAATAAAACGGACAGTGCTGGTTACCAGGTAATGACAATAATATCATTATGGATAAATAATGCGGATAAATAAACAACATAAAATAACAAGTTTAATAAATCACTCAGCTGTCCAAAATTAGTTTTCTGCTTTAACAGATTGTCATAAAATAATGCTTCTGTACATCATCTCAAATGTTTTTAGTCTTCAATACTTTCCATACTGCACTGTTTTCACACTGTTCTGACATTGCAACATTTTAGCCTCTTCCTGTCTAAACTCCCAAGTCTTTACACAGAACATGTTACATATACAAAACATTCTTTTGGCTGCACTGAACTGTACTTTCTTGAATCGTGTCACTGTTTATGTCTCGATTTCCTCTGAAGCGTTTTCTCATTTGAACCTGACCTGGGCTCAGCACATATTTGGGAAATGATATCTGACTTCAACATGAGTGGTCAGGTCCCGTCAGGTTCGGACAAATATTTCAAGCTCTAATGGAAAGATTCCTTAAGGAATGTAGCCACTGAGTCAGTCCTGTCTGTCTTCTCTGTCAGAGTTAGGACGCTGGTGTGGTCAGCGTTCTGTCAGAGGGAGGGAGCGGGAAAGCACGAGAGAGAGGAGAGAGAGAGAGGAGAGAGAGAGAGGGAGGGAGGCAGACAGAGGGTCTAGAATGGCCCCTTGACTTCAGTGGCTGAGTCTCTATAATTGCTGCTCATGGAGACTCCCCTCAGGGCGACGTGCTGCTCATCAGTCTCCAGGCCAGCAGCCCTCTCGCTGTACACACACACACTCACACACACACTCACACACGCTCATACAGCGTCTCCAGGGCGTGATTTGTCACCCTGACAGAGAGCTAATCTGACAGGGCGTCTGCCCACAGAGAAACGTGGCGGATTTTCTGATCCAGACGTTTTTTTTTTCCTCTTTCCTTGCTCACTCAGTTTGTCTGTTTTCCTCTCTCTAACTTTCTCCTTCTCTCTCTGTCTCACTCATTTTCTCTCTCACTCTCGATGGCTTGCTCTGTTTCTCTCTCGCATGATCACTGCCTCTTGTGCTAGCTTGTTCACTAGTTCTCTCTCTCTCTCCATCACTTCCTCTTTCTCGGTCACTTACTCAGTCTCTCACTTGCTCGCTCGTTCACTGTCTCCCTCTGTCTCACTGTTCTATTTCTCTGTCTTGTTTGATTGCTTACGCTTGTCCGTGCTCTCTTGTTCTCTCTCTCCCTCTATCTCTCTTTCTCTCCCTCTCTTTCTCTGTCCCTCTCACTCTCAATGACTTGCTCTTTCTTTCTTTCCTGCTCTGCTCACTTGCTCTTGTTCTCTCATGATCACTCGCTGTCTTGCTCTGACTCGCTCTCTCTTGATTGCTTTTACTGTCTCTTCAACCATTGATCTGTCTCTCTCCCTCTTGCTTGTTCACTAGTTCTCTCTCTCACACTTTCTTATTCTCTTTCTTGCTCACATGCTCTTCCTAGTTTGCTCACTCACTCTCTTTCTCACTCGTTTTTTTCCTCTCTCTTCTCTCGAACCATTGACCTGTCTCTTGCTCACTAGTTCTTACTTGCTCATTGCTTGCCCATTTTCTCTCTCTCTCCATCTCATTGTTTTCTTTTCCTGTCTTCCTTGATTGTTTGCACTCATTCGTGCTCTCTCTCTCTCTCTCTCTCTCTCTCTCTCTCTCTCTCTCTCTGTGTCTGTCTGTCTGTGGTCAGTGAGGTGTCACTCTGAATGCTGTGAGTTGTATCAGCAGGTGAAGACAGGCTAGGTGAATTGCTCTAATATGAGCCTCAGAGACAGAGCGATGGAGTGGTGGAGAGGTCTGTTTTGCTGTAATCCAGCAACCGTTTCCTCTCAGCGCGGCTCTCAAACACAATAAAATGATCCTCAATCAATGAAACCAGCCCCCTGCCTCTCTCTCTGTCTCTCTCTGTCTCTCTTTCTCCTGCTGTCATTCTCGTCCTTTCTGTTCCGCTCTCTTGATCTTTCCTTCTTTCTTCTTTTTCCTGTTTACCTTTTTTGTTTCTCTTGCTCTAACTTCTATTTTCTTTTCTTCTCTCTGTATTACGGGTCAGGCTGTAGCGGTGGCTCAGTCAGCAGGGTCAGATACAGCACCTCACACTTTAATATGGCTCTGTATTTACCATTCATATGAATGGAGGTGAAGGCAGCTGGCAGAAGAGAATAAGATGATCTGGGGTCAAAGAGAATGAGAGCAAAAATGTGATAAATCCATACCAAACTCTGCCTCAAGGCCTCCTCTGGCTGAGGGGCAATGAGGAGCATTAATAAAGGTAACGATGCTTCCTGAGTGCTGCTGCTCTATGCTTGAAGAATGTCTTGCAAAACTGACACAGCATGTTAGAATTACATCACAGTAAATGCTGAACACTAACTAGACAGAAAACAGGTTCTCAGGAAGGAAGCTTACTGTTTATTTAGTTGTTATATAGTTTTTACTTTTCTTCCATCAAACAATCTGATGGAACTCCCAGCAAATAACATAAATGCAGCTGTTTTGGCCATATTACCAACATTACCAACAGTCTTTTCTCTCACTCCTTTTGAGAGTCTGTCTCCATCTCTAATGCAGTAATACTGCAATTACCTTCATTTGATCTGTTTGTCTTTTTGTGATTCAAATAATCTTCATCATGTTCAAGTTTGCATTCTGTACTCATACATGCACACACTCATGTAATATTTCTGCCTTTGTCTTCGTTGGACGGCAGCAATGAAATGTAAAGATTGACTAATCTTAGTGAGACTGATAATGATTATGACTGTCCATTAGCATGATTGGCTGATGGTGGTTCCATATTCATCTGTATTTTTAGTCAGAAATAGCAAGGTATAGTTAAATGATTAAACAACCATGGCAACAAGCTCATACGTAAGTCACAAGTGCCATAGGCACATGGTTGTGCGATTGATGCAGTAATCTTAACAGCAAGAGGATAGTGGGCCACTATTGGCCCACTTGAAAGCTGGCGGTCCATTGGCGGTGTTATTTATTTATTTATTTATTTTTTACCAGATTTTTCTCCCCAATTTAATTGTTTCCACTAGTTAGGACTCCTCCAATCACATGATGCCATCAATGCTAGGAGGGTGAAGGCTAGCACAGGCTTCCTCTGAGACCTGCGAAACCAGCCACTGCTCTTTTTCGAACTGCCATTCATGCAACGTCATTGGACAGCCGAACGCGCTCGGAGGAAAGCGCCAACCGCCAGATCTGTTACGTCAGCTAAGAGCCGCAAGCGCTTACTACCGTCACGTTGAGTGGGGCCCATCAGTGTTTAGACTTAATTTGATAATTTGAATGACAATAAACACCATACAGTGCGCATTAGAACGAAATTTCGTTGCCTTGGCTCAGAGAAGATCAGTATTACAAGTAATACAATGTAGTGCAAAATGTTGTGCATATGTAAACATATGTATATCAGCAGATAAATAATTTTTAAATAAATATATGTACAAGTGTATATTGCACTGGAGGTCCCATGTGTGAGGTAATCAAAAAAAAGATTTGGAGCAGCATGTTATTTAGAATTTAGCTGTCTTATGACATGTGGGAAGAAGCTGTTTTTGAACCTGGCTGTTCTGCTTCGAAGGCTTCGGAACCTCCTTCCAGAAGCCAGCAGCGAGAACAGTCCATGGTGGGAGTGGGAGGGGTCTCTGTTTATGTTCTTAGCTCTGGTCAGACAGCAACTTTTCGCAATGTCCTTTATTGGAGGAAGTGAAGTCTCAATCATTTTCTCTGCTGTCCTAACCACCCTCTGCAGGGACTTCCAGTCAAAGGCGCTGCAGGCTCCTGCCCAGACAGAGATGCAGCTGGTCAGTATGCTCTCTACAGTGCCTCTGGTGAGAATCGGAGGGGGGAGGTGTGCTCTTTTCATCCGTCTCAGGAAGTGCATGCTCTGCTGAGCTC
The DNA here is from genome assembly GCF_015220715.1 of Pygocentrus nattereri. Classification (NCBI taxonomy): domain Eukaryota; kingdom Metazoa; phylum Chordata; class Actinopteri; order Characiformes; family Serrasalmidae; genus Pygocentrus; species Pygocentrus nattereri. The sequence continues at coordinate 9,902,381 of NC_051233.1, read as the reverse complement.
TTTTGACCAGAACTTCAGTTAAGCAGAGTAATAGACAATATTCCACTTATCATGGCTCATTTTACACTCGCAGTGCAATTTACTTATTTTGCCTTCCTTTTTTCTTTAGTTGTACTTATATACATAATACTTGTACTTATATACATATATATATGATAGATTAGTTTAGTACATAATTTTACTCTAGCACAATAGCAGCAATAACATTTTCTATAATATCATTTTACATTTGGTTTGTTTTGTGTTCTGTTCTGTGGAGTCTGTGAAGACTGCAGCATTTTGGCTAAGCTAACAATATCTTAGATATCTGGCCAGGTGTGCCACACACCAAAACACAGGCATGGTTCCAGCTAACTGATGTGAAAATGACACTTATGTAGAGGATATCTGAGAGTGCAGTTGAAATCGAGCGTGTTCTGTGGTGTGTTTAGCTTTTAGTCGTTGCTCGCTTATGATTTTTCCCCATCAGTAAACTCACACACCGCCCATCAGTGAACCCTCCGAGATGTAAATGGGTTGAACGTGATTTTCTTGTCCTAGAAAATAATTTTTAAATGCTGTCATAGTTTTTAAATACATAATTTTAAAATACAGCGGTATATCTTATTACTGTTATATGACCCAACTCTACTTCTGATACTCAGTGTAGTTGGTTGGATGAGGTACTCTAAAGTGCTGTGTATGGTTAATGCTGTTTCCTTTACTGTGTACGTAGCCTTGAATGACTTTGCAGATAACATTTGCTTGATGTTGGTCAGATATGGTCAGGCTGATGAAATGTCTCTTTTTAAAATTTGTAGAGAAATTTGGCTCACATTGGCTCGTATTTTGTTTCAGTTGGCTCTGTCAGAGCCAATTATGGAATTGGGAATATGGAGCAGATTACTGGTCGCATAATTAGGCTGAAAATCAGCCAATTCCGATCTGTAGCAGATCGATCTTTCCATCCCTAGGAAAATGTGGTGTTTTACGAAAGCTAAACAGTCTATAAGAGAATCGAGTGCATGCTTTGGTGAATGTGTGTGTGTGCTTGTGCTTGTGTGTGCGTGTGTAAGAGAGCCCAGCAGTGCTGGACTCTGTGGTAAATAATTAGTGCTGAGTTTGCAGTGAGAGAGAGGCTTATGTCATTAGTGGAGTGGTTGTAAGCTGGCCAGACTGGCCTCTCCTTACTGTGGCTGTGAGCAGTACAGCAGTGCTTAACAACTTATGCTCTTCAACACTATTATGCCACATCTAGGGTTGTACAGTGGGACAGTGTTATATGTGCTAGGAGAAATTAATCCAGTGCGAATACAAAAGAGATCACAGTTGCATGAGTGCAGTAGACCTTTGAGTGTGGACATGTCCATTCAGCTTATTCAGTTAGTTTTTTGTCAGCTGCTCTAACTACCTGGTTTGTGCAATATCAAGCAATCGAATCTCCTGACTGCACAAGCGTAGTTTGGAGTGGGAAAAAAAGCAGTTTTGTTCTCTGGGACTCCTTTCACATCTGAAAATTGAGAATTGCTAACATTGGCAGATATCATTTCATACCCCAGTATGAAGCGCAAAACTAAAAAAGTAAACGTGGGCACCAAACATGTCTTAGCAGATCGTCTACATTTATGGTAAGGTTTAAAACTATGTACACCTATACGCCATTACAGCCTATCAGGATATCCTGAATGGTACACCACTATACAGGCCTCATCACTAGGGATGTAACAGTACAACATATTGTACTGTATAAGAGCATATCTCCTTATGTATTCTGACTAGCATGTTGGACATGCCATTCCAAAACCGTGGGCGTTAATATGGAACTGGCCCCCCATTTGCAGTTATAACAGCCTCCAGCCTCCACTTTCCAAAATCTTATGGGAAGGCCATTTGGGCGGTCAGGCACTGATTGAATGACAAAGCTTTGCACACAATCTACATTCCAGTTCATCTCAGAGGTGTTCAGTAGGGTTGAGAACAGGACTCTGTGCAGTCCAGTGTAGTTCCTAAACACTAAACTTGTCAAACCATCTTTTTGGACATCTTTTGTGCACAGGGGCTCAGTCATGGTGGAACAGGAAAGGGCCTTTCCTAAACTGTTGCCACAAAATTGGAAGCATATAATTGTTTCAAAATCTTTGGATGCTGTAGCATTAATATTACTCTTCACTAGCACTGGTGGTATTTTGTCCTAACTAGTGGGTGGAATTGGAGACAACTAAGGCTACATTCACATTTATAAGCTTCATTTCTCAAATCAGATTTCTTGGGCAAATCTCTCTGACCCGATGGTTCACACTCTTTTGGGCAATTGATTCAAATCTGTCATTAGTATGAATGAACCGGCATCCCGAAATGACCCACATGCGCACATCCTACTCGGTAACGTCACATAAATAAATAATGTGCCTCAAATTATCAGCATTTCTCAGTTGTTCAATGTTCAAGAGTTCTGAAAACTCAGATCTGGGCCACATTAGGGCACAAAATCGGATTTGTGCCACTTCAACCTGGTAACGTAACCGTAGTCTAAAGTGCGGAGAAAATTTGAACACCCCCCCTGGCCAAATTAAAGCCCTTCATTGGAAGAAAGATGCCAAGCCCAAACCCTGGCAGCCAACAAACCCATATTTGTCCATCAGTGCATTATGCACAGCATTGTGCATGCTGATCTTATGCATAGCTTAGCCATGGAAACCCATTTTGTAAAGTTTCCAACCCAGAGTTCTTGGGCTGAAGTGGCTTCCAGAGGAACTCTGGAACTCTGTAATGAATATGCAGTAGAGACCAGACAGTTTTAATGTGTTACACACCTCAGCCCACTCTGTGAATTTGCATGGTCTAATCCTTCATGGCGGAGCTGCTGTTGCTAGATGCTTCCATTTCACAATACACTTACAGTTGTCCAGGGCAGCTCTAGCAAGGCAAAAAAATTTCACAAAATGACTTGTGGCAAAGGTGGCATCCTATGACAGTGCCATGTTTAAATACACTTCCTCGTTATGACCCATTCTGCTACTACTGTTTGTTGAGATTGCATGGTTATGTACATAACTATATACATACACCTGTTAGCAATGGTGTAACTGAAACACCTGAGTGCAATAATTAGAAAGGGTGTCCAAATACTTTTGGTCTGTGTGTGTATGTATATACATACCCTGCTCAACATCATCTTGCATTTTCAATAACATTACACATCATTCCCACTGCCATAGCCACCATTTCTGTCAAGCACAGGTCATTAACACAGCCATTCGCCCTTCAGCACCACCCCCACACATCCACCTACCTATAGCATAAACGTCAATCATCAATTCAGTGTTGAATTCCACAGAACTCATATCTGAATTACAGCTATGAAGAGCAGCTTTAGTGAAATCACTCCATATAATGCACAGATGAACTTTTTCTTGGCCCTTTTTTTGTCAGCAGCCTTCATGCTTCGGTTTTGATCGCGATCGTGGAGAGAACCACCCAGGGAGGAAACAAGTTATTTCAGCGTGCAAAATGAGTGTTGGAGCAATAGAATGGAGTGACCTCACTGTGAATCGGCCTGTGTTGAGCGGCCTTGGTCACAGCGGCGAGTCTGGAGATGAGGGAGCCAGGGGCGAATGGAAATGCATGTAAATGGGGCATTCTGTATGAGTGTGTGTATGCGTGAGGGAAGGATCACTAGTTCTGGATCAGAATGGTAGGGAAGTGCAGGTGGGTGCACATCAGAAGCGCTCTCTCTCTCTCTCTCTCTCTCTCTCTCTCTCTCTCTCTCTCTCTCTCTCTCTCCCCCTCTCTCTCTCTCTCTCTCCCCCTCTCTCTCTCTCGCTCTCTCTCTCTCCCCCCTCAAGTGATGAAAGCTTGTTTTATACAAAGGCTCCCTTTCAGCAACCAGACAGCAGTTTCACAGAGAACGCTTATCATCGTCAAACTCTCTCTCCTTCTCTCTCTGTCTGTCGTCTTTGCCGTCTTTCCTTCTCTCTTTCAACAGCCTATCCTTTCCTCTCCTCTCCTCTAGACGCATCAAGCATGTCATACTAGCTTGAGAAAGTCAAGCTGTTTCTTTTTTCCTTTTTTCTTTTTTTCCATTCATGCAGTGTATATAAGTAGTGCTGGGCAAACATATAGTCTATGCTGTTTACACAGTGTTGTTTGTTAGTATTAGTGTAGAAAGAAAGATTAAAATACATAGACATTTTTTTCCGCAGTTTTCCGCCTGGAATGCTTGCTTTCTGTGGTTAATGTTTGCAATACTGTGTAAGGCTCATTTTGGTGTAAGAGAAGAAAACAGACAAAACAAAATAAGCTATGCCAAGTTTGTATGCTTATGATTAGCAAGCTGATTAACCTTAGATCTGTGATGTGGCAATCTGGTACAGGACAAGCCAAGTGTAAAGGCAGCTGAAATGCATTGGAGACCAATTGCTATAAGATCGCTTAGGCTACATTCAGGCTGCAGGTAAAAGTGGCTTAAATCCGATTTACTGCGCAAATCTGATTTTGTTGTTTGATCATTCACTATACATGTTTTAATGTGGTCTGTATCCGACATCAGTCTGAGCAGATTAAGCACCTGAACTAACTCACGCACAAAAGATCTTGTTTCAAAAATGAACTGTGTGAACTGCTACTAAACTTGTAGGATAAACAGCAGACACTAAGGCTGCGTTCACACAGCAGGTAAAAGTGGTCCAAAAGTTGCATCATGTAGCACGTTCATCCAGAGATAAACAATAATGACTGCCAATGAACCAAGTTTTGTCTTTGCCAGCATCACAGGAGCGATAATGAAGCTTCACTGACTGACAGCTGGGCTCATCACTTAGAATGTGTTTGAGCTCACTGTAAAAAGGGGCACGTTATTCAGCCAGAGTCACTTCCTTGGTTAGAGCCTCAGATTCTTTAAACTTTGCTTTGAGACTTTTCTCTGTAGCCTCATTCTCCTACAGCTGCGTTCTGTCACTTCTTTCGAAATCTCTTCAAACACTGAACGGTTGGGATAAATCTCTTCTAATTTTTGGACAGAAGTATAAGCCCAAATGTTTGAGGTCTCAGCAGCGTGAAATCATGACAAATGTGGAGTTGGACTGATCTAAATGACATGAATTCCGATCTGGCTGTCTCATTGCCATGTATTGGATACAAGTTGGATTTCAGTACCACATATGAAAGGGTCTCAGATCAGAATTGAAAATGTCAGATTTAGTGTGTTTTTGCTGTTCACACTGACAAAGAGAGAACATGTCTGTGTCTCATATGAAGAAAAAGATCAGATTTGGAGGCCCCTTTTAACCTGCTGTGTGAATATAGCCTAAAATCACCACACTCAACAAAGTTTACAGAAAAGAGTAAAAATAGTGAATTTCTCTGCTCATTTTAATTGTGAAAGCTTAACAGAAAATGGAGCTCAGATTCTTTCTTTACCTTCCTTAACCATTTTATTCCAAAATGCACTTCGTCTCATTCTCCTTAACTTCCATATTTCATAAGCTACATTCAAAAGGTCAGTGTCATATGAGGCTGTAACTTTCGTCTTTCCAGTCAAATAGATTGGTGATGTAATTTTAAACCCTTAGAAGCTGAACTCACAATATTTTTTTTCTACTGAAAGTCGTCCCACAAATTTTTCCACAAATCTGGGCTATAAACTATAAACCAAGGACGTCTCTTCAGTGATCTGCTCTGTAAAATTTATTTTTTATAAAATGATACAAAGAGCATCTAAGATTTTTGGCTTTCTGCAGTAAATTGTAGGCATGCAGCAATATATGTAGATCATAAAACACATTTTCTGTCAGTTTGAGGGGAGCTTTTACAAATAAATGAAAAATAAAAGTTGACATTTATTTCATGCAGTTACTGAATAATTTGCCTTATGATTTGGTCATGTAAAGCCAGATGGACAAAGCAAAATATAACCTGTAGAATAAGAGAAGAATCCTAATAAATCCATTGCTGATGCCAAGAATTGTCAGACTAACAAAAAAAGTATATCTCCATTTTAAAAAAATTTTTTTTTTTTTTTATCGATTTGTATTTTTCTACATACATTTTACATTTGAGCGCAGCAGCTGCTCTTTAAAGTGTTTGGAAATTTTTATTAAGAATGGACCAATAGAAATGCTTAGAAGAAAACCTCTGTATATTAAGTTAAAGAGATTGGCCACATGTTTTTCTTTGGACAGTGATAATACACAAAATAAACAAACGTGATCGTGTGAAGCTCCTTTGAGTCCACTTTGACTCAGGCCACTTTTACCTGCAATGTGAACATAACCTTAGACACTTCAGGAGCAGGTTTGAGACACTACAAAGCCAAAATTAAGGCCTTGTTTGCACCTGCCATTGGCTGGTCCATTCATAATTGGGCAGTGATAAGTTCAGGTGTGAACAGGATTCAGTTTGTCTCAAGGACACATTATGATTTGATCAATCAGGCCACCTTCGTTGGCAGTATGAGAGCACAGAATGTTTGTAAAATGGACGCTAAAGCATCCTGATGCTTCCACAACAGCCACCTAAACAGTTGTGTTATCAAGCAGCTGCGTACCTTCTTTTTGTCTCTGCTCTTGATTGTTTATAAGATGCATTAGCCTTCTTATTGAAATGTTTGTAACAGCCGGTACGCAAACCAGTACACATGGTACATTTTTATCTGTCAACAAACAGATAGTTAAGGATGAAGGATGGGTGTTCCTTCGAGATAAATGAATTTGGAATCGATCACATATTAAATCAAGTGTTCAGAGCTATTCAGAAGCTGTTTAGCCAGTCAGAAAAATCACCGAGCGCTGTCGTCTCCCATCACTCTTTAGTTTCAGTAGAGAAATATCAGTCTGGTTGAGATAAATCACTGATGACAGAACAAAAGCTCCCATCAAGCTTTAGACTGTACATGTTGTAAAATATGGGGCCAGTTTCCCCCTTTCATCCTTATAAATGCATCATTGCAGAAACCAACATTTCAGTGTGGTCCTGTGGGCATCATCACATATTTGCATATATGTGCATAATGCATTTATTTGGTGAAGTGGAAGTGGAATATAGATATATCATATCTGGATGGGAGACACCTCAAGTAGCTCGGTTTAAACAGCACCTAAGACAGCATTTAAAACAGCATCTAGATCAGCAGTACTCAAAAAGCAAAATGTTTCCAAAGTGTATTCTTTGTCAGACTTAACCCATTCAACAGAAAGCTGTTCAGATCCAGCCATATTTCTTTGCAAACTGAAAGAACAACAGATAAAAGCCCTGCCTTGGGAATAATGTCATATCCAACACATTTTATCCCCCTGTTGTGATGTCAGTGCCCATCAGAACTCAACCCTTTCAGCTGTTTGAACCAGCTTTGGACCAAGAGTTGGCTGAAATGACTGTCAAGTCATTATTTAGGCAAAACCTGCTTTTCATACACGGAAGACACTTTAAACGTGAAGCGCTGAAACTACATATGCCCAAAGTATTATTTAACAACCGCTTCACATGGATTTTTCTTTTGTGAAAAGCAGTGAAAATAAAACATGAACTGGTAAAATTTTAAACAAAAACAAGAAAAAAGACAACTTTTGACAGGCAGTCTATATGAAAGCAGTAAGCCGTCAGTTAAACTGCACTACCAGCAAGGTGACTTGACTCAAGTAGGTCATGTTCCTGGATCGACACCTCTTCAAACCAGTCACTGCCATTTGATGTGATCACTGTGTGTCCACTACTCCTCTCTGAAAATCCCCCTTAGAATGCACTTGTTGTTTTCAACATAAAATTGAGCAAAAGTGTAATTATATTAAGCAGCAGTCAACCATTTAATCCCCAAGGAACTCCAAGTAGATTGTCTGCATAACTAGCTAACATTGGCATGAGGCATCTAATAAATCCCTTCACAACATGCCATTTTGCATTGAGGTAAAGCACTATAGCTTCTAAAAACTCACTTTCTAAAAATAACTAAATTCTTGCTTTAAAAATCAGTCATGATTTAAATGCACTCTTTGTAGTCTGAGCTAACATTGGCTGAATGGCAGTTCGGCTAACGAGTTTAGTCCTGGAAGCTGAGGTACAGCTTTAGTGTTTTCCAAGAATCACTGATTTTGTTCCATGGAATGAGCTTGTTTTGGAGGCAATGGCTCAACACACAGACTTAAACGCCTGCAAGTTTCTTTGCCGAGCTTAACAGCTGCAAATCCTCTGCTGTTGATGATGCTGTTGCTTAATCTGCCTTGATTGGGTACCCTGGCTTGCCTGACCTCCAGACCAATTTGACTACCATGGAGCTAATCGTGGACGTTGTTTCACCTGCCTAACAATACACTGAGCTCCTCTCATATTCACACTAACAGATCATCATGGCAAATTTCTCACAGTAAACACTGATGTTCATGGATTTAACTCCCGTTTTCAGTGTTATTTACTCCTAACACTAGTCACTGGTTTTCACTGGTAATAATGAGTTAGATGCCTGGCCGGGTGACCAGGGTTCTTTCAGTGTGGAGTTTGTATGTCCTCCCTGTGTCGGCGTGGGTTTCCTCTGCTTGCTCCGGTTTCTTTGCACAGTCCAAAGACATGCGGTCAGGCCAATTGGAGATGTTAAATTGCCCATCTATGTGAGTGTATATGTCTGGCTGTGATGGATTGATGGCTTGTCCATAGTGTTTTCTGCCTTCCAACCAATGATCTGCTGGGATAGGCTCCCCCCGTGACCCAGAAGGATAAGCAGCTTAGAAAATGTGTGTGTTTGTGTGTGTTACTCTATTAGGCTTCTAAAATTAGTCATCAGCTATCACTGGGTAGCCTCTTAAACTCCTTGGAACCACCAGTGGTTCCAAAATGCACTGTCATATTCTTCATAATTTTCATATTTCATAAGCTACATTCAAAGCGTGGGTGTCATATGAGGCTGTGACTTCTTTCCAGTCTGATGGATGGGTAATATAATTTTAAACCCTTATAATAGAAGAAGCTGAACTCACAATATTTTTTTCTACGGAAAGTCGACCCATTTTTCCACAAATCTGGGCTATAAACTATAAACAGATGGCATCTCTTCAGTGATCCGCTCTGTAAAAAATAATAATAATACAATAATATGTAAAATGTAAAAAATAATAAAATAATACAAAGAGCGTTCAAGATTTTTGGCTTCCAGCAGTAAATTGAAAGCATATAGCATTATGTGTATGTTCATAAAACACTTGTTCTGTTAATTTGACTTGACCAAGTTAGCAAGCTATAGATACAAACTATTACAAGTGCTCCACTGGCCTTAATTGATTCTTAAATGAACATGCTATCAAATGACTGGGCTTTCTGGGTTAAAAGCTATTGAAAACGTTCTGTTTGAGAACTAGCCAAACCAGTATATGTAGTGTTTAATTAGAGCACTACAGAGTCAATACATGATCTCAGATTGAACGTGGAAATATTTATATTGAACCGTAAAAGCAATATGCAGCATCAGACATAAACTTTGATTGGATTTGGTTTCGCACACTGTAGTGTTGAAGTTCAGGTCAAGAGAGCGTGTTTCAAATACAAGGCAGTTGATCTATATCCAATCAAATAAACTCGATAAGGAAGGTTCATCTTTTTTTGTGCATGCGAGTCAATCAGTATTTGTCTTTCCTCGATTCCTCAGTGAACTCGTCCCGAATCCAGACGCCGATGCAGAATTCATGACTGCTGGGATTTGTCTAGTCTTCACACACTTTGAGATTCTCTCTGTGACACCCGCATACACAAACACACACATGCGCACACTCAGAGATGATTGACATTAGGACTTTTAAATGCTGTGTAACAGATGCACTTGCAGGCATTAATGTGTCTGGGAGAAAGCTGATTGGAGCTTGGAGTACTTAGTTGAGGTGTGTGTATAAGAAATCCCTCTGTGCTGCACAGGAAATGTCACCTGTGGTGTTGATGGAGAGGAAGTGTGCTGGTGAACATTCACCTGCTCCTGGTGCTGTGTGTGTGGTACATCTCATACATCTTGCCTTTCACTTGCGTCAATAGGAGATGTTCGCTTTTAAGTGCCATAACACTGCATTATTTAGCCACTAGGAAGAGGCTGCTTTGCCCTGCATGCTAAAAACAGAATCTGCATGCCTAAAGTAGTTGAGATGTAAACAAAGCCATTCAGAGTGGTTTGATGTGAAATGGTTCACTGTAGAGAAACTTACTGACTCATTTCTTTACAGTGGATGTGATAGGAACCAGGGCTCTACAACAAAACAAAAAGGTTTATTTATTTATTTTTTTACTATACTGTTGTTCTTTATTATATTTTTAGACATTTTTTAAAATATTATTTTGCTACTTTTTCTGTTTTTTTACACATTTTAATTAAATTAATGGCTTAATTAGTACTGTTTATTATTTTATTTATATTTTTATTTTTATATTACACTTTACATTATCATTTTCATGCATATTCAACATTACTACTTTTCTTTTTTCTTTTTTAATTATACTGTTTTCTATTTTTAAATTTCAATTCATGTTATTATACTACTTTATAAATCATTTTATAATTTTTTTAATGAAATTATTGGCTTAATTTGTGCTATTAAAAGTGTTTATAAACAATCTACTTACATCATGTCTCTGTATGGCTTCGTGCATGTAGGTTGCTACTGGCTGCTTTCAACTGACGGCTAGTATAAGTGCAGAAGACAAAAAGTATGAAAAAGGGCTGTAAACCCAGAGAAAAAGACAAGAATAAATGATACCAAGAATAAAAAAAGAGTATTCAATCAAAAATTTGAACTACATACAATACAAATGAATTGTTACTGGGGATGCTATTGCTCCATCAGGGGGATGTGAAGAGGCGCTAGTGCTTGAGGCTATGAAATCGCCCAGTTACTTTTTGCCATTTGGTCAGCAAACATTCCCCACAACAGCAAAACACAGAATGATCAGGTGCGACCCAAGCTCCTGAGCTCTCCAACTGGTCCATCATAACTATTATGCGCTGTGGTAATTAATCACAAATGAATTACTTTTGTCTTATTTCCTCAAACTTGACCCTAAATAATTTAGTTTAAAAAGCAGTGCATTTTCTTATTGCTATATAAGTGGACAAATATGAGCTTGGTCAGAATGTATTTAGTAGTTTTCATTATTAACCATAATTCATAATAATAATATAATCAGATTAATGCTGTTTTGCTTCTCAGTGTAAAGAATCCTTGGGTCTGTGAAAAGCATATAAATTAACTTATTCTTATTAATGTTATAAATTATTCACGCTTGTTCATTTATCTATAGGTCTCCTGAAGGCACTGTCCAGCGTAGTCTGCCGAGGGTGTCCTTCAATGCTAATATTACTGAGATCAGTGGTATTGCTGCCATCAGTGGTGTATTTTGCTTGTGAATGATACTCTAGAGCCTGTGTGTCAAACACAAGTAAGGCCCATGGCACAGTCTTATTCAGCCTGTCAAGTTGTTTTAATTTTCTACTAATATTAGCTTGTTTCTTCATGTGCTGCACTACAATTCCCAGTATGCACTGCAACATAATGTGTGCTCTGACCCCCTTCCTCCAACAGCAATACAGGTCAGCAGCTACACAAAAGAAAAGATGGTGTTCAAGCAAATAGGCAGTTTTGAAAACACATCTGAAGCTGAAGCTTACTTAAAAGAATTTGTTTTTTTAATTATTTTTGAATAGTTCAGGCATTCAGTGCCTGTTTTGCTGTTACAGTTTTGGCACATATTGAATAAACAAAAACCTGTTAAAATGAAATATAAAACACAGCTGGCCCACAGATTCTTAAAGCTGTGGGCCAAATTTAGCTTAAATTCTTAAATGGCCCAGTTTGACACCTCTGTTCTACAGGTAATGTACTTCAGTGATTAAAAAAAAATTCAGTGCATAAGCAGAACAGCAGAAGCTGGAAATAACTTTGGTTTTATAAAGCAAGCCATCAATAGACACTGATATTTAAAAGCTGTATTTGAAGAAGAAGAATACAGTTACGGAAGCAGCTCGCAAGCAGGAGGGCCAGTCTTGGAAAATAGATTAACAACATTAAATCTGTACAGTAGCTGGAGTTCACTGAGAAGTGCAACTAAACATTTTTCTTCTGAGCATAATAACCTTTTAAAAACAAAAAAACTGTATGTAGTAAAATATACAGTGGTGCTTGAAAGCTTTTGAACCCTTTATAATTTTCTATATTTCTACATAAATATGACTTAAAACATCATCGGATTTTCACACAAGTCCTTAAAGTAGAAAAAGAGAACCCAGTTAAACAAATGATAGAAAATGTTATACTTAGTTATTTGTTTATTGAGGAAAAAGATCAAATATTACATATTTATGAGTGTCAAAAGTCTGTGAACCTGTGGGATTAGCAGTTAATTTAAAAGTGTTTTCAATCAATGGGGTGACAATCAGGTGTGAGTGGGCACCCTGTTTTATTTAAAGAACAACACATGTTTATGGAAGTGTATCATGGCCCGTGCAAAGATTTCTGAGGACTTCAGAAAAAGAGTTGTTGCCCATCAGGCTGGAAAAGGTTACAAAACCATCTCTAAAGAGTTTGGACTCCACCAATCCACAGTCAGATTGTGTACAAATGGAGGAAATTCAAGACCATTGTTTCCCTCCCCAGGAGTGGTCGACCAACAAAGATCACTCCAAGAGCAAGGCGTCTAATAGCTGTCGAGGACCGCAGGGTAACTTCTAAGCAACTGAAGGCCTCTCTCACATTGGCTAATGTTAATGTTCATGGGTCCACCATCAGGAGAACACTGAACAACAATGGTGAGCATGGCAGGGTTGCAAGGAGAAAGCTACTGCTCTCCAAAAAGAACATTGCTGCTCATCTGCAGTTTGCTAAAGATCATGTGGACAAGCTGGAAGGCTATTGAAAGAATGTTTTGTGGACGGATGAGACTAAACTAGAACTTTTTGGTTTAAATGAAAAGCGTTATGTTTGAAGAAAGGAAAACACTGCGTTCCTGCATAAGAACCTTTCCCATCTGTGAAACATGATGGTGGTAGTATCACGGTTTGGGCCTGTTTTGCTGCATCTGGGCCAGGACGGCTTGCCATCATTGATGGAACAATGATTTCTGAATTATATCAGAGAATTCTAAAGGAAAATGTCAGGACATCTGTCCATGAACTGAATCTCAAGAGAAGGTGGGTCATGCAGCAAGACAACGACCCTAAGCACACAAGTCATTCTACCAAAGAATGGATAAAGAAGAATAAAGTTAATGTTTTGGAATGGCCAAGTCAAAGTCCTGACCTTAATTCCATCGAAATGTTGTGGAAGGACCTGAAGCGAGCAGTTAATGTGAGGAAACCCACCAACATCTCAGAGTTAAAGCTGTTCTGTACGGAGGAATGGGCTAAAATTCCTTCAAGCCAGTGTGCAGGACTGATCAACAGTTACCGGAAATGTTTAGCTGCAGTTATTAGGGGGTCACACCAGATACTGAAAACAAAGGTTCACATACTTTTGCCATTCACAATATGTAATATTGGATCATTTTCCTCAATAAACAAATGAACAAGTATAATATTTTTGTGTCATTTGTTTAACTGGGTTCTCTTTATCTACTTTTATGATTTGTGTGAAAATCGGATGATGTTTTAGGTCATATTTATGCAGAAATATAGAAAGTTCTAAAGGGTTCACAAACTTTCAAGCACCACTGTAGTAGTCTGTAGTAAAACAGTAGTTTGCAGGCAAAAACACACAACCGAATAAATGTTTTTAAACTGTTTTCAAGACTCGTTCACAGGACTGTATATACTTTGGTATAGAGAGTAGATACAGTATGTTCTGATCAAGACTGTTATGCCCTGAAAAGGTTTCCTCTCCAGAAGAGAAGAGTCTTGTCTCTCTGACCTTCCACCTGTTCCACCTCTCTGTCTCATTCTCTCTCTCTCTCTCGCTCCCTCTCTCTGTTTCACTTTATCTCCTGAATGTCAGGGGCCTTTTTGTGATGGCTTTAAGACGGGCAATGTGAGAATATCAGGGCAGTCAGGTTTCGCTCCTCTCTGATTCCCTCTCTCCACTCCGGTTTCTCCTTGATCTTGTTTGCATTCTTCTCTCTCTTCATTTTATCAACCGTTTGATTCAGCTCTCTTCTTTTTCCTTGCTTTGCCTGTCACCCGTTACCCTATTTAACGGTGCGTCTCTGTAATTCTCATTTGCTGTGTTCATGATGGACTGATATTTTGGCTATTTTTGCTAACATTAATAAGTTGAGTTAAAATATTTTTCATGTTATTATGGATAATTATTGTGTTTTCCAGGAGTGTTAAGATGTGATCCGTACCTCATTATCTGGTTGATTTATGAATGTAATTAATATCATAGGTGTAGGTGATTTAATATACTACCAGCTGGCCTACAGAATGATAAACTGCAAAAATCTGTCATACTTTTGTTTAAAGTCCAATTTCAAATAGCTTTGTTTAAATGTGGCTGTTTCGCTAAACATGAGATGCAGTAACAGCTGCTTGAGTCCCAAAAATTTTTGCTGCTCATGCATTATATGAATACCTGATCAAGTAAATGAGTGCCAAGGTGAGTTATGTTGTCTGTATATGTGAATAACATCATCTCCTTCTCTCTTTCCTTCTCTTTTTCTCCAGGGGACACTACACAGAGGATGAGATCAGCTCAGTATCCGACCCCCGCGGAGCTGGATGCTTATGCTAAGAAGGTCGCCAACAGCCCCCTCACAATCAAGATCTTCCCCAACAGCGTCAAGGTCCCGCAGCGCAACCACGTGCGCCGCACCGTCAACGGCCTGGACACGGGCGGCCCGCGCTACAGTCCCTACCCCCCTTCCCAGCCCACAGCCAAGGCCGGCCTCCTAGCCATCGTCAAGGCGCCCATCGCCAAGGGCATCATCAAGGACTTTGCTGGCACAAGAGCGCGTCTGCACCCCGAGACCATGATGAGTGCCCCTGGAGGCCCGTATGCTCCTGCAGGTGCCAGTACTTTAACCCTCCACCATGGGCCGCAGCCGCTCCCCAGAGTGCCCACCCAGGGTCAGCAGGGGCTCCCCCAACACACACAGACTCTCCAGCCTCTCCAGCAGCCGCAGCCTCAGCCTCAGCAGCAGCAACAGACTGGAGGACCACATCAGGGGTGGGCAGTTACTTTCTGTTTCTTCAGTTATACACAATGTGATTCTGCTCATTATTGCACTTGCATATGTATAATGTTAATTCTTTTAATACACATCTTTAAACTATCATTAATGACTACCTCAAGTTATGCAGTTAATTGGTTGAAGAACGGAACAAGTATACCTGTCTGGGGACAAGTAGTTAAATATTTGGGGCTGAACAGCAGCGAAATCCACCACAAACAAGGATACCACCCATAAAAGCCGCATCCAAGTTCCTCTACTTGGTGCTCTGTTAAAGTCCAGAATACAATCAATATTGCAAGCCAAACAAGCTAGCTGGCCAAATGTTACTGATAGCCAATGGAGCTGTTTTTCTGTGTAAGATGTTCATTTTTACCACATACACGAAGCACATCTACATGCTTCATTGTTTGCAGGGATGTTTTAGCAGCAGGCCCAGTGCTAGAACTGAATCAGGAGTGGAGAATGTGAAAACCATGAAGGGGCTGGGTTGAGATGGGTGGGAGATGTGCCAAAAAAGAGACACATTAATCAGGAGAGAATCAACAGGATAGCCATATTTTACCGCAAATTGCCAATCACCTACCCTTTTAGGAAATCTTCCCACAGCTTGCAGCATATTCTCAAGTATCACGTTATTTGGATAGTCCACTATAGATTATCTACAGATGTTCAAATTGTTAACAAACTATCTGTTGAAACTCAGTTGATTCTAAACAGTGGTGGGGTTAAGGTTAGGATTTGGACCAGGGTCAGGGCTAGGACCAGGGTGAGGATTGGGTTTAGATTTTGGGTTGAGGTTAAGGTTAGGGTTAGGATTTGAGCCAGGTTTAAAGGAAATTATGATCAATTTAGTAGATATTTAGTTAAATGTAACGACAGTAAATTACGTATCTACAAAGCGTTCAATTAAAATGTTACCCATTCTCATAATGCAGCCAATACAGGGTGATGTATTCAAACCCTACTGTATTAATCAATGTAGCCTTTTATATTAGGCATGTGGCAGTCAGAGGCAGTGATTAGGTTTACTGCCTGCAACTATATTGGCCTACTATGTGACCCCTAACCCTTGGCCTGCTTTTTAGCAATGCTAGCTTATGTTGCATCCTTGGGCTTACAGGTTTGTTGTGCTTCAGACAATGTTGACGAGTTCACCATCACCCCTATTTTGAGCTCTGCCATCACGTTTTTTTTTTACTTTTTTACATCACGTTTTTTAAATTGTACTCTTCGTAAACAAATGCAGCAACTATTAACATTCCTTTTAAAGACATGTTGCACTGTGCATTATGTTTTACTTTTGCATTATGTTTAGAAATGGCACATCACCACTTTTTCCTTTCTGCTGACGTTGAAACCTTGAGTATCGGCTGATACTGATCCAATAATTTTTAGCTTATCTTTTCTTTAAAACTACTAAGCTTTTAAAATGGGCTATTTTAAAAGGAAAGATTTCACACAGTGTAAGTATCTAAAAGTAGGTTATCATGCTCAAACTATTTAAACACTACTTAACATGTCAATTCAAGCAATTGAGCTCAAATCACACTATTTCAATACCATGCAAGGCAAGTGCTTCATTCTTCATTCAGGACTGTCAAATTTGCACTGGTATTTAGAAAACATTCATAAATAAAGGCATGTGTGTAAATACTCATGTATAAATACTCAAGCATTCACTATTTTAATGAAGTTTCTAGCAAGTTACAGTATCTCCTAATATATGTATGTGAAATACAGTTTTTGATTACTTGCTGTTGTAGTTTGCTTTCTTTGAGAGTAATAAAGTTTAATCTATCCATTTATCCCAGGCATCACCCCACTTCCGCTATGCCTCAGCACCCCCAGGGCATGGGCAGGACGCAGCCTCTCTCGCACCCCCCTGCCCTGGCTCACCCAGGTCCACAGCCCCCTCCTGCTCTCCTGCTCCAACAGCAGCAGCAGCAGCAGCACCTCCAGCAGCCTCCTCCAGGTCTGCAGGGTGGCGCCAGGAAGCTCCCGGATGCCGACGCCCCTCCCAACGTGACCGTGTCTACCTCAACCATTCCGCTTTCCATGGCCGGGGCCCTGCACCAGGGCCGGCAGGCCGACCTGAGCAGCATAGTGCACCAGATCAACCAGTTCTGCCAGGCCCGGGCTCAAGGCGCCGGCGCCACGTCCGTGTGCGAGGGCCAGATTGCTAATCCCAGCCCCATAAGCCGGAACCTGCTCATCAATGCTAGCTCCCGGGTGTCCATGCACGGCGGGCACCCCAGTGCCCTTATGCACCCCTCGTGCACTGTGGGACCCCTGGACAAAGCAGCTGCTCCGGCCCCAGTGGGCAGTGCACCCCCACACAACATGGGCGCTATGAACCGGATACCTTTGTATCACAATGATATGAAGCAGCAGCAGCATCCGCAGCCTATTCAGCACCAACAGCAGCATCAGAACCATCAACAGCACCCAAGCCGGCACCAACAGCAGCAGCAGCAGATGAGGTCATGGAACCAGCATCAGCTAACCCACCTGCAGCACATTTCGGACGGGGTTGGGCACCCTTGCAAGCCTCCTCAACGGGACCCACCTGGCTTCCCCTGCAAGGGCATGAGCTACTCCACGGAGCTGTGCATGGGGCAGCCTTACGCCCTAAAACCCCCCATAGATAAGCCCACCCCTTCACCACCAGTCGTAAACAACAACGGCATGGCGCACTACACCAACGGGCAGTACTACCACCAGCCGCCAGTGTGGGGCAGCATCCTGCCCACGCCCAACAGCGACAGCTCGGGATCGCAGGAGCTGCCCGTGCCATTCCATGGTGCCGCAGGCAACGGCACAGGCAGCGGCAACCCTGCCCCAGGAGGGGTGGACTGCGCTCCCACGGGAGGAACGGCCCATTACCGCCCGGCGGCAGGGGTGGCGGTGGTTGCGGGGCAGACTAATCTGATGCAAACGGCGGATTACATGGGAGGGGACTTCCAGACGCCCTGCTTCCGAGATCAAAATCTGGGCCTGATGGGGAAGATGCACAGGCCACCCCCCATAGGCAGGGTGGTGGCCCCCCCTTCCGAGGCCCACGGCCAGCACCCAGGGTACAGATAAGCTTCGATTTAAATAAAAAAAAAAAACAAAACAAAAAAGACAGGCTCTGCTCCACTCTCTCTGTTCACTGCAGATAGCCACATACTCTGACATACTCTACACTCTACTCTCGGTCTGTCTTAATGCAGATACTACTTAACATGAGGAAGAAGCATTAATATACGTTCACATCAAAGATTCAGTTAAAAACAGGAAAACAGCATCACTGATGTTAAAAAACAAAGTACTCAAGCAAACACATCTAACAAAGAGCAGTGTTTTCACTATTGTTTTATTTCCTTTAATCATCAGTCTTGCAAGTGATCAATTTTTTTTAAAGGAGTGCTTTAATTAGGCACCTTTAAGGGATTGTGTTCAGTGGTCCCTTTATAGTTTCTATTTCCTTTTCTTCCTTCCACAGTATCTACTGTAGCATACAAATACAGTTTGAACTGGGCTAAAGACATCCTCCAAATGTCTTAAGCTTCGTCTCTACTCTGGCTCTTTTTCCATGAATAACCGACACCTTTTCATGCCAGAGATTTACGATTCAGCCCGACAAGCTCAATAATGCATCAGGATGTTTTCCTTTCTTTTTTTTAATTTAAGGATGTGTCCTGCGCAGGAATAAATCTAGTTTCTGAAGATCCTGAAGATCCTTAGGAGACATAACATGGCTCCTGTTCAGAGACAGCCCTGGTTTCTTTTTCTTCTGAAATAAGCATACTTATTTATTTGTGGAAAGGGATGCCATGTTGGAATCTACACGTTAGACTGGCTGAAGTACAGTGCTGTGCAAATGTCAGAGACCACCTATTATTTATATCATTTCCAGTCAAATTAGCCATTCAATGCAAGTTGTTAAATTTTGGCACTTGTATAAAGAAGGGGAAAGGCAAAGAGAAAACAGGGTCTCCCAAACTGGAGTTCAGATAGATACAGAGAAACTGGGACTGGGTAGATCATCAAAACTCACTGTCATCGTCTGTCAATCTCAGATAAACTGTACTCAAAGATTTCGTCTTTGAGAGAGAGGAGAAAGTCAAGCTGCTTCAGATCTGAAAACATCCATTGTGTCCATCCTTCCACTATGAGACGATGACCCAGCCCTATGAGTCTGAAAGGATGTGCAGCTGTAAAGAAAGAAACTCTTAGTGAGAAAAGGAGACAGACACATCAAACAAAGTAGCTACTAGTGTTCTCAGAACAATGGACTGACCACCCGTCAGTCCATGAACCGTGCTGGTGACATGCCGTATAAATAAAAATAATGCGTGGTCATGCTGTATTAACACCCCATGACGAAGATAATTAAGTCGTGGCTACAACTTAGTAGGGCATTGGAGATTACGCCTTATTAAAATGTGGTCAAGGCTTAATCATCTTATTCCCACGCCCTGCTAAGTCATGGGCATGCTTTAATTATCTCGTTCCCACACCTTACTAAGTGATAGCCATGCATTATTTTTATTTCTGGGCTCCATAAAAATCTACTGAAAAATCTGATATTATATTTGATAGTTGTTAAAGCTTTCGTGTTTCTATTTCATGTGTCCTAACTTACATTTAGTGGCCATTTTAACTGGGAATGAAATAAATAACGGAATAGTCTCAGACTTCTGCACAGCACTGTGTGTCAGCCAGGTTGTATCCGTGGCTAACTGTTTGGTCCGAGTGGGCAGCAGAATTTGTCACGTCTCTTTCATGTGACAAATCAGGTGCTCGTTCACATCTTGAGTCACTCACATGGATGAAGTCAGCAGCACAATTGTGGATTTTAATGATCTTAAGAAGCCGTTCTGAGGCCGAATTTAAAAAGCAGAAGGCTATGAGGAGATACTGAAGTTCATGGGGTGCCATTGTACTTCACTTTCTTAAGATATGAAAACTTATTACTTGAATTCTAGGGGTGGGCTTTTCTCTCGTTAGATGGTTTGTGATAAAGTTAGCAGGACTAAACTTACTACTGGAGAAGATTGTGTATTGTGGATTGTTACTAATACCATTTAAAGACTAACTATGAACCAAAAGTGAGATTAAGATGATTTGATCCTGCGTTTTTCTCATGTATCTGTTGGAATAACTTCAGTTAGGAGTTGCTACTGAAACTCTAACGACGTGCTTGAATAGACCAAATTGATCACTTGCAAGATCGCTTGTGGGTAAATCAAGGAGGACGTGTTTTTTTTTGTTTTTTTTTATTGTCAAAGGTGAAACAGCAGATGAATTGTTTATTTTATTGTACACACTGGCTAATCTGCTATACTACTGTAATTCTAAGAAGTGTAATGATTGTGTGAATGGTGGATACCCATGGGTATGGTTACCAAGGACTTTTTTGTGGATGAATGTGTGCGTGTGAATGAGTGAACGAATGAACTGGTGACCTGGTTTTGTTTGAGTGCGTGTGTACGTTTGTTTGTGGGTGGATTGCCCCACACCCACTTTCTGCTTGCCTCCCTCTGGAACAGCCCTTATAAAGCCTTAAGTATTTGGTCCTTGGACTTTCCTTTGAAAACAAGCATGGTTATTATGAAACCTATAATAAGGATGATGATGAATATGAAAATGACGACAAATAGACTATAAAGGAACAGCAATTTTTTTTCCTTGTTTATTTTTATTAACTAAAGCTTTTGTTGAATAGAAAAGCAATTCCTTAGAATTACTTTACAACGAAAATGAAGAAAAAAAATATTTTATCGTAATTATGTTTTATAGCTATGTGTAGTTCTGGGCTGTAACAAAAAAATCTTTTTATTCCGAGTTTCAAAGCTTCAGTTTTGCAATTTGTGACTATTTATAATTATGAACTTGATTTTTTTTCCTTGTTATTTAAATCTTTTTTTCCTTTGTTTTTTTGCTATAGCTGTGAAATGGAGGAAGGCTCTAGAAAGCCTTTCTCATATCTGTCACTCTGTGGCTGTTGAATGAATGAGCGGAAAACTACAGAGTGCGTGAGAGTTGTGCTACTCTTTTTGTAATATTGTAATAATAAAATAAAGTTCTAATTTATGCTTTAAAACTCGCCTCCACTTTATTATACCAGGTTCGTGCCCCTTTGGCCTTTTCTGCTGTTTCTGATTCAGCTTAGTTTTGCATTAAGCACCACTGAATAAGCCAAGTGACCTCTTGACTTGTTATTACAACTCTTCTGACTTAAATCTCAGGACACACACTCTTTTGAAATGATTATGATAAAGCTCACAGTAGGGCTGCACAATAACTCATATTTTATTGTTACTGTGATATTAGTGACAGTGGTGACAGTGACTGAACGAATCAAATCAGCTCACTTAATTGATTGGATTGACATAATTAGATGGGCAGGAAAGGAACATTTTAATTACTAAGTGCTTCCCTGTGCTGTGTTTGAATTGTGCTTTTGTGTGGACTTAACCATTTGGCTAGACAGCCAATTCTGATACATATACAGCTCCAAAAATAGTCTATCCTGAAGTATTAGCCTGTAAAACTTTTCTGAATGTTGTGTGTAAAATTTATAAAGCAGTAATGACTACTGTAATCACTCCATCATCATAAGGAGATGCACATATATGAATGTTGTTTAGTGATTAATTTATAGAGATTAGTTACAAGTCTGTCTACACAGTAAAAGAAAGAAATGTACTAGCAGCAGATCAATGAAGCACCGTTTTAATACTAACTTCTAATATAGTCATTGTGATATTCAACAGCTTAATGAAGTAATGCATTGTTTGTCTGAATCATACATTCTTAGCTCACAGTCATGCTCTGTAACAGGAGTCTGAAGCCAGTGCACAGAAAATGGGCCTATTTTGAGTCCATGTAAATCTATTTATAATAGTTGCCCCTATTACAACTTAGTGTAAACAGGGAAATGAGAGAGAAGTTATGTACACATATCCAACTCATTTTACTGTGCTTGCACCCACCCAAACACACCCTTGTCAATTTCCCTTAATATACTTCCAAGTTGTATCAACTATGTCAATCGTGAGTGGAGACAGACTGGGGAGGAGGCTTTAGGGAGTAGACTGATTCAAAAAGAACCCACTTGCTTATATACTACAGCATGTCCATTTGAAAACCAATTCCTAATACGCTCAATTTCCTTCAAACTGCACAGAACTGAAATGAAGGGAGGACAAAAAAACAAATTAATGTTAATACAAACATTTGCTAAAAAAAAAAAAATTAGCAGAGTAAACTAACAGCTCACCTGTTATGTACAGATTAAAGAGGCATTCTGTCCAAAATGAAAAATGTAACCATAATATGAACCATCATGTAAACGTTCCTACTCTTATCCTAGATCTGGGTCGCAGTAGTCTCTAGGATGAGATTTTCCATTTTAAAGACAAGGGAAAACCCCCTTCTGATGATGCATCTTGAAGGTGAGAGGACCTACAAGCACTTGGATGTGTGGACACGGGCAAGCTGTTTTTAATGTTTCTTTTCCTTTCATGCCAGCTGGAGAACTACTGCAGAAGGAAGCCAGAGGGTTAATGTTCTTGCCTAGAAACTGACATACTGAACATATTACATGCTAGTTTTAGGATCCTGTAGCTAGTAGTTAGCTCTTGAATCCCATAAATAATTTATGGTGTTTGACTCGAATAATGCACAATTTTTTTTTTTCCAGGTTGTTTAAACTCATGCATGTGCATTTCTTCGCAACAGTGGAAGAATTCGCAACACTTGTCTTTACGGTGAAAAAAAATCAACATCATTTATAACGCAGTGGAACCTTCACATCAAGTCCACTATCTTTTTTTAAACACTAGTTTGCACTGCTTCCCAGCCATGAACAGAATTACACAATCAAATTGCTGTAAAACTGCTATAAGCAGTTGCTATGCTGTACTAAGGAACTCGCTGCCATTCCCCAGCCTTTCAGCTATGGTCTGCCATGTATTTTGACTATACATATAGCCAATATGTTGCTTATTTATATCAGTAGTAATATGAGCTGGGTCATTCTCCATTTCTTTCACCCCCAAACTAAATAATCTTTATGTCTTTTATTTTTCCTCCTTAATAATCTCCCATTATCATATCTGCAAAAAGGAGAGCTTAATTAAAAACATATTTTTCAGTCTCTGGTGTTATATGAATAACTGTGACTCCAGTGACATTCTGGTTAAAATTGGGAATTTTGTAAAGTGTCTGATTCATTAATGTGCAGCTATTAATAATCAGTAATAAAAATGATATTTGACATTATTTTGGCAATGTTTTAATGACTTTAGTGTGCTTTAATGACCCAGCCATTAAAGCACATAACACATGCTGCCTGATAAACAAAATGACTAAAATGGAATGAAATATAATAAGCAAGTGTGGACTTGCCTTCTCACCTTTGCTTTATATTAAAACGGTTCCTCAAATGTTGAAAATCGGTTTTGTGATGAGCTGCTTTACAGATGCCAGGCGACTATGAAAAAAGATAAAGAAAAATCAGAGAGATCATAAGGGAAAAGTATTATTATTTATTATTTATTAGTATTATATAATCTTAGGTCAACTGTGTAAATGTACATACTGACTTTTGGAGCTGTGCCTAATATTTTAAGCATCGTTTTAAGCCCTGCAACCTTTTTTGACATGGTTTCCCACTGAAAGCGAGAATGGCTGAGTTATTCTCAGCTATTCTGATTCACATTTGTTTCTTCTGCAGCCATGATGGAAGAGCTCTGATTGGTCAGCCTGATATTTAATGCATTAGTTCAACACAGAAAATCAAGCCGGCTTCAATAAAAAGAAATTGTGTTATCAATTTTCCTGCATCAATATGTGTTCATTTTCAACTTGACCTACTTCATGGACAGGCCTTAAAATGAAGCCACTGCTTGGTGCATTTCATAGTACTCACAGAAACAATAACCTACATAAAAAAACCTCAAAATGCTCTACTCTGAGTACGCTGATCAAATTCATATGCACCAGTGTTTTGGAATACAACCAGGGGCAGCCATGGTTCTACGTGCTAGATAAGGGTTTTAGTTAGAACACTGGTAGGCTTACCCAGATTGCAGTCGCTGACCCAATCTCCTCCAAGAGCTCATACAGCAGGCTGATAAAAAGTAGGCTAATGGAATGGCCTTTAGATGGTGATGGCGATGCTCCCACGAGAAAACGGTGAGGGCAAGTCAGCTCATACAAACAACACCGAAACAAGAACAAGGGGTCTTAGAGCCGCAGTCTGAAGGCCGTATGAGTAAAACAGCAGCATGAAAACTGGCTGCTCAACTCTTTTCATGGCTTCAGTGCAGAACCTGGAGAAAGGCTGTTTTTACTGGAAGTAGCTGTTTTCATCCGCTTCGTATTACACTGCTCTTGGCCAGGAGTAGCTAGTTAGTATTAATGAGGACTAATTAGCCATCTGTAATGATGAAGAACTGAGGTGCCACCGCTGGCTCTCATGGGTACTGTACTCTCTAAGGACTGGGGAGGACTGAGCGCTATCACCTGTGTCTCTTTGTCCCCTCAGGCTCTTTAAGTAGGCCATTTTCATTCTAGGGATGGATGATGCCGCTACTTTTCCTTAAACAAAAAGTGTTCTTGTTGCACATAAAATGGGCTTTTTTTTGCTGTTTCTGCAATGATTATTTTGTACAAACTAGAAAATCTGGACATTTTAAAACATGTATTAATATGAAACAATAAAGCAATGAGCCACGAGATGTTGTGGTTTAATGCAATTTAGCACGGAAGGGTGTTAACGCTAGCTAACCATAGTAACCACGGCCTCAAGTGGCTTATTGCTTTTATAAAATGACAGTCAACACAAAATATGATAAAATATATGACTTTTTACAATATAATGTTATTATTATTATATTTATTATGTTATTATTATTATAATAATTGACAATATTCCGCCAAGAATTGTAGTCACTTTAGAGTATGGTAGTTACCGTTGCCAAGCAACCATGGACTGCTGAATGACCCTAACGTTTGGTTGCCCATCGCTGTATTTCATGATTTTTTAAAGTTTTTGTTGTATAAGAATGAACATATAATAAGTAACAGCTTAGTAAGTAACACTTAAGATTAGAGGCAATCGACTCTTCAGACGTCTGGTTCCTATCACCAACACTGTGAATAATTCTGACTTTGTAAGTTTCTCTAGAATGAAGCATTTCACACCAAACCACACTGAGTGGCTTTGTTTACGTCTTCAGGCTGTAATTATGCAGAACTTTTGAAAAAGCGGTGGAATTCCCCTTTAAAGCAGGGAGTAACAGCAGAGTGGCGCTGCGGTGGTGGTTTCCTCGGTAATCTATTAATGCGTGCTTTGAGTAAAAGCCTTCATAATGCAGTGTAATTAAGGCAGGGTCAGGCCGTGTAGTCCATTAGATGTCTTGTTATTATAAAGCGGGAGCGTCTGAGGCGCAGAGTCACACAGTAATGCCTCCCATAATGAGACGATTCCGTCGCCAAAGATTTCGAGAAGTGACCCGAGTCGAGGCGCAGTCTATTTCATCTCTAATGGAGGTCTGAGAAAGCACAGCACGCTGTCAACAAGCTCCCCCCCCCCCTCTCTCTCTCTCCCTCTCTCTTTTTCTCTCTCTCTCTCTCTCCCTCTCTCTCTCTTTCTCTCTCTCCCCCTCCCCCCTCTCTCTTTCTCTCTCTCCCTCTCTCTTTCTCTCTCTCTCTCTCTCTCTCTCTCTCTCTCCCTCTCTTTCTCTTTCTCTCTCTCCCTCTCTCTCTCTTTCTCTCTCCCTCTCTCCCCCCTCTCTCTATCACTCTCTCTCTCAGTCTCTCCTTCTGTTTTTCTTTCTGTTCCTCTCATTCTGTCTCATTCTCTCTTTTCACTCTCACCGTTTCTTATTCTTTGTTTCTTTCTCATTCTGTCTGTTTTTCATTCTGTCTCTATTTCTCTCTCATTCTGTTTCTCATTCTGTCTCTGTTCACTCATTGTTTCTCTCTCTGTCTTTCAGTCTCATTCTCTCTCTCTCCCTCTTATTCTGTTTCTCTCTCTCTCTGTTATTCTGTTTCTCGCTCATTTTGACTCATTCTCATTCTTTCTGTTTCTCATTCGATTTCTTTCTCTCTCATTTCTCTTTTTTGTCTACCCCCCCCCCCCCCCCCGCCATTCCCCTCCACCCCCACCCCCCTCTCCGTAACAGCTGGCGCACAAATGGATGGCTGCCTCCGTGGTTATTCAGCAGGGGCCGCGCATCAAACGCGCGAGGCGGCGGGAAGCAGCGCAGACGGGGCGGCTCTGAAAGGCTCGTGCGGGCAGGTCGGCGCGGATTTGAGGCGTCTGGCGCGGATGGAAATTGGAGTTACATAAAGAGGGCACAGCAGGACGCGCTCTGTCCAGAGAGCGGGAAAAACCCACAGCGGCCGCTGCAGAGGCGCCGTGACCACCGCTCAACTGACCAGGGGTTTTAATGAGGAGCGCGCTGCTGCTGCTGCTGCTGCCCTCTAACGAGTCCAGTTCACTTTAAAACCACATTCAAAACAGCTGTTAGAAGCTGCTCTTACATCACTGTGAAGTTATTGTCCAGCGCTGGAGCCGAGGGAGGAGAGAGGTGACCAGTGCCGTCTTGGAATGAAGACCCATGACCAGCCACCTGGTCACCCCACCTGGGAAAGTGAGACAGCCAGTCTTCAGGGGGGTTAAGCTGCCAGTCAGTCAAGAGAGTCAGTCTGATGACGCCGCGTTTAATAATGATCGCGCTGTGATTGGCTAATTTACTCAGTAAACAGGCGAGTGAATGCGCACTGAGGGCGAATATGTTGCCTTACAACGTCCTGCATTTATCCCTCCGCTATGAATGGATTAAAACAAAAGGATTAAAGCGCATTTCAGGCTAAAACCTTATCACGAAACTATCATAAAAAAACATAGGATATTAGATCCTATTGATATCACGGTGTAAAGGATCCTAGTGGTTTAACA
Organism: Pygocentrus nattereri; assembly: GCF_015220715.1. Lineage (NCBI taxonomy): Eukaryota > Metazoa > Chordata > Actinopteri > Characiformes > Serrasalmidae > Pygocentrus > Pygocentrus nattereri. Next base: position 9,875,320 of record NC_051233.1, on the reverse strand, counting down.
GGTAACCAAAAGCTGATTCCACATGCATTTGATGGTTTCCTAATCAGATCTAAAGGTGTTCTACAGGAAACTGTCGATCCATTGGGCCAATTTTCATTACAAAGGAAACCATTAGGTTTTAATCATGACTGTTCCTAATGGTCCTTTGTCAGCAGGGTAACCATTTCATGTGATAGCTTTCTGTGAGGGAGCTCTTAAGAGGCATTCAACTCTTCAGACGTCTGGTTCATATCACCTCCTCAGTGAACGACTGACTCAGGGGAAAAAAAAGTGACTATTTTGTCTCATGACGCCTTGCATATCCCTCCGCCGTGAATGGCTTTTAAAAATGACCCTATACGCTAAAATCTATTTTCAAACATATGATAAACAAAATATTAGGCCCCAGGCAATGTGTCCAGAATATTCAATTAATTTTCTGTTTGAGAGGCATTTAACTCTTTAGACGTCGGGTTCCTATTACCACCACTGAACGATTCTGACTCTCGAACTAACCATTCTGAATGACTTTCCCGAAGTTATAACCATGTAGAAAAGTAATTATGCACATATTTATAGTCAAAAATACTGCCTTTTTTGGACTGGATGAAATTAGCGTCAGAAAAGCTGAAAGAGTCGAAGGAATCGACTGTAAAGTCACTCTGGGTCTTTCCCAGCTTCCTCAGTCCTCTCTCTACTCGGTGAGTGTGACCGTCCCCCGCCGCGCCGCAAGAGGGCAGCACAGTCGAACCAAAGAACAACACGGAGCAGCATTCTGCATAATGTTTAATAACCACAAGAATCACAACTGTACAAAGTGCATGATACAAAACATAAACGCCATACAAGCATAATGTCACTGCTCATTGTATGTTTAGTCTCTACATTCTCATTCAAGTTAAACAACACGATTCTCTAGGAGTTTTTCAATAAACCAGGGAAACGCCAGAGGGCGCCAGAGAGCGAGTCTTCAATGGCGCTAAAGAGCTAAAAATGAAAAGTTAAAATAGTTTATAATCACTTGTCCAACACCTTCCTCTAATTTTAGAAAGCAGAAGGATGTATTTTACTAAAAAAGCAGAGAAAACTCTCCTGTATGTTTACTTTCTTCTACAGCAAACAGGAGCAGTGGGACGCTAACGTTACTGCTACTGAGTGCTGATTGGTTGGCGAGCGGAGCAGCTCATTGGCTGTTCGCGCTCTCTGACGTCATGAACGTGCATAAGGCGTCGTTGTAAACACCTATAGCTCGAGTTTAAAAGCTCTTAAAAATATAGCACTGGTGTTAAAATGTTTTACGCTGTTCTGTGGTCAGGAAACGAATGTATTCATTTACAGTAAAAATGTTTGAGCCGTTATAAACTTGGATTTTGCTCAAATAAATGCTCCATCTTAACCCATTCATCTTGGACTCACTCAGGAGCGCCGCCTAGCGTTTGAGCGACACGGAGGACATTGCAGTGTGGTAATTCTCCTCTCTACAAGTTCTTTGATGTTACCCTCTTTGCACGTTTAGGTCCCCCACACATCTAATACATCTGAAGGAAAAAAAGGCTTCCTTAAGATCAAGTTTACTACGTCTCGGGAGAAATAAAGCGGATCTCAGTACTGTATTAATGATCATTGATGTAAGTCCCCTTTTAGGAGAAAAGAGAAGATAGACATTTATTTATAAGATTAACTACAGATGAGAGCTATATAAGAAAATGATCCAATCTAACACTTATGTACTAAGTCCTGCACAAAAGACAGACACCACCCTTTATTCGTTTAAATTCAGTAGAAGTTATTCGTTTTCAGCATTAGGGAAAAGCACTGAACACATTCAACATTACACAGAAGCCTCAACAGCTAAATATATTGTATCGTGTTCAAGTCATGTTATGTGTTCTCCTGCATTTATTGCACGTGGTTCATTTTCCTACAGACTCTGTATGGAGAGGTGGGGGCTAGGAACCATCCTGGGGTTGTGTGGAGAGGGAGAGAGAGAGAGAGAGAGAGAGAGAGAGAGAGAGAGAGAGAAACATGAGCTGGTTAGAGAACAAATTGCAAGACAGAGAAAAGCTTCGCTCATGTACGGAGTATGACAACAGCTGGAAAATAAAGCACCATGACTTGTGCCAAAGCAGTGCTCTTTTAATAGCGGTGAATGCTAATGTTTTTCCGCTCCACCCGATGTTCAGTGTTAGAAATTAGTTGCATTTTCTGCTTCTCACTATTCAAGTGATACAAAACATGTTCAGTGATGTTGAGGTCTGGACTCTGGGGTGGTCAGCAGCATCTCTTCAGCGTTACTTACAAATGTTCTTCTTTCTTTGTTTATTTTTCTATTTATCCTTTCAGACCCATAGTACTGCGTTATCTTCTCACAGAAGAAGGATGGAGAAAGATTTTCTCCTCTCAATCCTTTTCAACCTATATTTAATTAAATACACTACAAAGACAAGATATTTAATGTTCAAATGGATAAACTTCATTGTTTTTTGCAAATATTCACTCATTTTGAATTTGATGCCTGCAACACGTTCCAAAGAAGTTGGGGCAGGGGCAACAAAAGACTGGGAAAGTTGAGGAATGCTCAAAAAACACCTGTTTGGAACATTTCACAGGTGAACAGGTTAATTGGAAAAAGGTGAGTGTCATGATTGGGTATAAAGGGAGCATCTCTGAAAGGCTGAGTCGTTCACAAGCAAGGATGGGGCGAGGTTCACCACTTTGTGAACAACTGTGTGAGTAAATAGTCCAACAGTTTAAGAACAAGGTTTCTCAACGTGCAATTGCAAGGAATTTAGGGATTTCATCATATACAGTCCATAATATTATCAAAAGATTCAGAAAATCTGGAGAAATCTCTGCAAGTAAGCGGCAAGGAAGAAAGCAAACATTGAATGCCCGTGACCTTCGATCCCTCAAGCGGCACTGCATTAAAAACTGACATCATTCTGTAATGGATATTACCACATGGGCTCAGGAAGAACTTCAGGAACACCATTGTCAGTGAACACAGTTCGTCGCTCCATCTACAAGTGCAAGTTAAAACTCTGCCATGCAAAGTGAAAGCCATATATCAACAACACCCAGAAACGCCGCCGGCTTCTCTGGGCCTGAGCTCATCTGAGATGGACTGACGCAAAGTGAAAAAGTGTCCTGTGGTCTGACGAGTCCACATTTCAAATTGTTTTTGGAAATCATGGACGTCATGTCCTCTGGGCCAAAGAGGAAAAGGACAGTCTGGATTATTATCAGCACAAAGTTCAAAAGCCAGCATCTCTGATGGTGTGGGGGTGTGTTAGTGCCCATGGCATGGGTAACTTGCACATCTGTGAAGGCACCATTAATGCTGAAAGGTACATACAGGTTTTGGTGTAACATACGCTGCCATCCAAGCAGCGTCTTTTTCAGGGACATCCCTGCTTATTTCAGCAAGACAATGCCAAGCCACATTCTGCACGTGTTACAACAGTGTGGCTTCATAGTAAAAGAGTGCGAGTGCCTGCAGTCCAGACCTGTCTCCCATCGAAAATGTGTGGTGCATTATGAAGCGCAAAATATGACAACGGAGACCCCGGACTGTTGAGCAACTGAAGTTGTACATCAAGCAAGAATGGGAAAGAATTCCAACTACAAATCTTCAACTATTAGTGTCCTCAGTTCCCAAACACTTAGTGAGTGTTGTTAAAAGGAAAGGTGATGTAACACAGTAGTAAACATGCCCCTGTCCCAACTTCCTTGGAACGTGTTGCAGGCATCACATTTAAAATGAGTGAATATTTGCAAAAAACAATAAAGTTTATCCATTTGAACATTAAATATCTTGTCTTTGTAGTGTATTCAATTGAACACAGGTTGAAAAGGATTTGCAAATCATCGTATTCTGTTTTTATTTATGTTTTACACAATGTCCCAACTTCTCCTCAGAAATGTCCCCTGAAATATATATAACTTGTCCATTTTGACTGTAAATGGAATAAGTAAAGGGTGGTCTTTGAATTTTGCAAAGTATTGTAACCATTACTTCTAATGTAAGTAAAAACAGTTGTCATCTGTGAGACAATGTTTTGATCAAGCATGTTATTTCTCAGATAGAGCTTAACCATGTCTAGGAGAAACTATATAGAATATGACTTTTCTTTAGGAACAAATGAGTCTTGTAGGGCTTTTCCACTGGACAGTGTGGTGTGGCATGGTGCAGTTACAAATCCATGGTCACACATTTTGTCATTGTTTTCATTGCCAGGTGGCCCTTGAACACCTGTGCTGAATTTGGTTACCCTTCTTGCTGGAAGTGTACAGAATATGGAGGTAAGGTTGGTTGGTTCTTTAGTAAAGACAATGGTTCTTTAGAGAACCATGAACACAAATAACTGTTTGCATGCTTAAGAGGTGAAATGTTTTTTTCATGCAGATGGATAGAGAATGTGTTATATATAAAATCTTTTTGAAAAAAAAGGTTCTATATAGCACCAAAACAACAGCTTTGAACAACAGAAGATAGCAGTGCTAGCTGCTTTAGAGTAAAGTTGGGGACTCTTTTTTCAGACTCTCCGATCAAATCTCTACCCTGAAACTCCCTGGCCTGCCCTCCTGCGGTGGGGTCTGGAGTGACACATCAGTTCCATCAGTTGTTCCATCAGACTGGGCTGGACGCCAAAGGTCTCATCTCCTGCTCTTCCAAAGAGGCGAGGGTGTTGGGCCTTCGTCGGCTGAAGTCCCGCAAGAACCCACTCCAGCTTTGTCCTGGTGAAGGCCATGTTTTATAAGCACTGTTCAAACCACATACATTCATGCTATATACATTTTGAGGTAAGGGATGATTTAGGTATGCAGTTCACATGCTAATTGGTGGGTATAACCTTAGCCTAGCTACATTAGCTCCAGTGCTACACTAAAGGTCCAAACTGAGTAAATTTAAGGCTCTTTAAGATTTAAAACTAATCAACGTTTAATCTTGAATTTATCAGATAACAAGAAGCTCTTATTCTGGACTCAGTTTCCCAAAAGCATCTTAGTCTTAGGGTCATTTGGTAGAGAGAGTGTTCAGTGTTCAATGCTCGCTCTACCATTTAAGAATGACCTATATGCTAAGATGCTTTTAGGAAACCCAGCTCAGAACCTGACACTTGTCCACCACTTCTGAACAGGCTCTGGCAAACTGTGGTTCTGGAGTGCTGTTCAGAACTGCTTGAACATAGATGAGAGTCTTTTTGTTTGGTACCTCTCTGAGGTCTGGGAGTTGGTGGAAATCTTATGAAATCTCCAGGATCCTCGCTGATGATGCCCAGGTTGCGGTTCCATTTGTTCCAGTTGACTTCTTCCACTCTGCAAGTGAAACGGAAACACATGCTTCAATTACCACCCACCATCTTGCAGCAATCTGTTTGGTGGTAAACGCTGATCAATAGACCAAAAGACTGTTGTATTATAGAGAACACATGAGAGTGTCTGTGCTGTAAAATCAGTGCTCAGTCAAAGTTGTACTGCAATGGATGTCTACTTGTACAAAGACGTTTGATCAATCATTGATTTTCTTTTTTCAAAAGAAAAAAAGGGGGGACTTCCCAGTGAGTGCTAGGGCTGAGCATCAAAATAAACCATTACCTGGACTCATCTTAGTATGTATACTGTATATCCAAAAGTATCCAGACACTCCTTCTAATTAATGAACTGAACTACTTGAAGGTGCACAACTGCTGACACAGATGTTCCATTGTGTGCACACAACACCCGACCTCACTAATGCTCTTGTGGCTGAATGCAATCAAACCCTCACAGTAATGTTCCAACATCTACTGTAAAGCCTTCCCAGAATAGAGGCTTTTACTGCAGCAAAGGGGGACAAACTCTCTTTATTTCTGAAGTAAGCCCTTTTGACAGTATAACCAGTATTAGCTACTGAATAAACATAGCTAGAATATCAGCCAAGGTTGCCAATTTAGGCTTTTATTTTAACAGCTTTTACTTTAACAATGAACAAATAAAGTCAAATAAATTGTTAATCACAATTACTGATACAACATTTAATCTGCAGCTAAAATTTGTGATGCATAGATAGGGGTACATTTCACCAAAAAAGACAGCCTCCAAGTGGCAATCCAGCCCTCTTATTCTCCAAGCATGCTTACAAATCAGAAAATATTCGGTGAATACTCATTCCTTTCACCTGAGGCACCGCCGCACATCCTTCTCTTTCTTGCCCAGGACTTTATCCACTCCTGAGCGCAGTTTTGTCTTCAGGCACCGACCAAGACTTCTCTCCAGATCTAAGGTGGTGATGGCACGCTGGGAGAACACACAAAAAAAACATTTACTGTCATGACCATTCTGCATGCAAAATCTTGGTTCAGCAATTTGGCATTCACATTTTACAAAACAGAATTTTGGTTCTGAAAAATAAATGACTAAGCCATGTTGTCAAGTCATAAAATACTCAATATACACACATATGACCACAGACACTAGTTCAGTTCTGTACAACTGAGGCAAATTATTAAGAATCACTGCTTTTCATGGAATAATCTTTGACAGTTGTGTTGCTTGGCATAAACAGGCTAACTGCTTAGTGGAACATTTGTTTATTTCAGTTATTATTAATACTAATTGTACAAACCCACTTAAAAAAACTGACAGTGTATGAAATATGAATAAAAACAGAAAGCAGTAATTTGTAAATCCACAAATGAAAGCAGTGTAAAGACAAGATATGCAATGTATTATCATATCAATCACTTTTGTAAATATACACACATTCTGAAATTGATGCCTGCAACATGTTCCAAAAAAACTGGGGACAGGAGTAATTTGAGACTAGAAACTTATTGATGTAATTATGCTTGGGTAGAAAGGAAAATATCCAGGAATGGCCTAGTCCTTTATGAGTAAGAATAAGTGGAGGCTGACAGTTGAAAGAAATATAGGCCTTATTCTCCAATATCAGTTTAGTTTTTTTTTTTATGTGTGTGTGTTTTTGAGAAAGGTCCTAAGAAAAAGTCTACATCAGATTCATGACGTGTTCCTAAACTGCAGAACCTTTTGGACCTTTGTGCTCTTGAGTGTGTGTAGATTCTGTTATTACATAAGAACAAATCCCAAATAATAAAACCGGTTTCTAAATGAGGCCCATCTTGCTTGGAACCGAATTGAGTGGTATCTGACTGGGTTTAATGGCTTCCATCACACACCAGTCAGTAGAAATTCTACCAACCACACAGACAGCCCATCCCTCAAACAAGCCTCCAGCAGCAAGGAGTGATACCATTAGTTAAGACACACTATATTGCCACAAGTGTATGGACACCTCGCCATCACACCTATAAGATTTTGTTGGACATCCCATATCAAAACCATGGGTAGTTGGCCCCACTTTTCAATAACAACAGCCTCTGCTTTTCTGGAATGGATTTTCATAAGATGTGGGAGTGTGTCTGGGATTTGTGCCTATTCACTCACATTTATATTAAAGAGAGTTAATTTGAAGCACTTTTTATATTAAAGCTACAAACTCAATGAGACACAAGTGTACAGTTTGTACCTGTAGTTTCCAGATGTTGGTGGTCTCCTCGGACATCTTCTCCACCCTCTTGCTCATCATGGCGATCAACATGTTCAGAAGCAGGATGTATGTGAGCACTATATACGAAATAAGCAGCACATAAAAGACGTGCTTGTACTCATACTGCTCGGTGAACTCCAGATCTCCCATGCCAATGGTGAACTTAAACAGCTCCAGAGTGGTGAAAGAGATGTTTTTGTAGGTGGGCTTTTTACAGTCTTCCGACGGGATGTCTTCAAAAAGTGAGCGCCCGTGGCCCGAGACGGTCTTGTTGCTTTGGTCCAGTGATTTGTCTTCATAAAGCAGCGTCACCACAGCTGTTAGAGGAGTAACAGTCACTGGTCTGAGCTTTGGGGAAAAGAAGTATACTGCCTGCAAAAGGTTTGGGGACACCTAATGTTTAAATACACATCGCTATGTTTTCTGTGCCATTATTTATTTTGAGGGAAACCATATCACAGATGTAAATATTTGTGACAATACTCACACCTTTACCCAGCTTTACCTCCTGTTACCAGAAAACTAACAGGAAGACGACCTCCTTATTCCAGCCTGGCCACTAAGCACTCAAACCTTCAAATGTGTTTAAATCATATCTGCGGCCAAAAGAGTTTTAGTGCCCTTTTAACAATAGTTTGGAAAATGAAACGGTCAAATTATAATTCAGGCAAAACCCGCCCTTCATACAAAGGAAGACACTTTAATGACCATCAAGCTGTGTCGAAGCGGAATATTCCCAAAGGATTAGAACAGGCGTCGGCATCCCAAATGTTAAGAAGAGCCGTTTTGTCCTTTCAACAAAAATCAAACCACCTTGGGAGCCACATTTTATGTCAATTTCATTAGTTTTACCATCTTGGCTGAAAATATGTGTTAATATGTGTTAGCTAAGCTCCTAGTATAGTCTAAAAATATATTTAAACATAAATGCAGACTTACTTTGCTCTACTTTAAGTTTTAGCTCAGCAATAGCTGCTTTTCCCGCCGCTCCGGGGGAAACTTCTCCTCAAAAGTAGAATATTTTCTTGTAAAATGTCTTGCAACGTTCGACTTTTTACGAGGCTGAAGTAACTCCTCATTGTACAGCTTCTTGTTCTAATTTTAAAGCACCATAATGTAACTGCTGTACCATTTAAGGTGGAACAGGAAAACTCGAATAAGCTGGGAGTGATTTTAAATGCAAATATGTCCATTTTTGTCTCCAAATTACCGACGTTCATCTTAAATCCTTCTCTTTGCATGTATGTTAGTTAATAGCTAGATAAGAGTCTTGTCTGTATTGCTATGGTGACCAGCAGTCTGCGCGCCAACCTTCAGGGTTGAAGGGTGAATTAGCAGTTATACATTACTCCAGCGTTTTAGTGTTAAAATTGTAGGAATGATCATCAGAGCTTCATTTTACTGCAAAGGAGGATTATTTTATTTTTACCTACAAATGTAATTCTGCTGTGGAACAGAGCAGTAAGCCACGTGTTGCCAACCCCTCGATTAGCTGTTTTATGCTAACAAAACTTTTGCAAGGTGGTAAAAGAACGCAAGATGTTCCCAAACCTTTGATAGTCAGCACAGGCCTAAATACAGCATTCTAGTGAAAAGTACCTGCTGAAAACCCAAAGAGAAAGACAAAGTAGACTAAGAGGAAGCGCAGGACGTCACCAAGTATCATCTGAGGGAGAAACAGAACAAAAAGGTTAGACATATAGGTGTAAAATCAGAGTCAAATGCAGAGAGATGGAAATAGCTTGTCATAGCAAATCTTCACCACTTGGAGGCAGAGTAACAACAAGAGAAAACATAGTGGCAGCACGCCCTCATTACCCTCTGGATCATAACGCTGTAGATGCCCATGTGCTGGGATCCTCTGGAGAAGTAGAGAAGATTGATCCAGCTCAGGGCCAGACAGACAACCAGAAAAGCCAGATATTCCTTCTTCTTACATACATACAGTCCAACACAGAGCAGGAAGAACACTGCCTGAAAGAAACTACAGCACCAGCAGACAAATACATCATGTTGACAGCTTATTAGAAACACCTACAATCGGAGAGACCACCCTTAATTTATTTAATTTACAGTCAAAACAGCCAGAAATGACAAATTATTCATTTTTCATGAACAGATATAAAATTAATTATTAAAAGACAAAAATGGGACTGGGAGGGATAATGGGACTCCTAAAAACTGTGCAAGACCTTGGAAGACCATCAAAATCGTCAACATCAGATAAAAAGTACTTTTATTAATGAGAGATTAAACTGCTCTCTGCTAAAGATCTGAAAAAAATCCAAAGGTGTTTGTCTGTTACTAGCTGTTACTAAGTAAAGGAAATAAAGACTTCTCTTTAATTAAGACTTCAAATGCATTAAATAAAAACAAGATTTGAAAAACAAAAGAAAACAATTTGCTAATCAATCAAAGAAGCTGCTGGTGTCCTCAGAACAATGGACTGAGCACCTCAGAGTCCAGACCTCAGCATTATTGAATGTGTTTGGGATTATTTGGATTACAAGGAGAAAATACAACCAACTTCTAAGGCTGAACTTTATTTTTAGCTATAAAATAGTTAAAGTTGGCCACACTGAAAAGTAAAAAAACGTTATACGATGTAGTAGCTAATTGGCTGTTTTGACAACAAATTAAACAAATGAAAGGTGGTCTCCAACTTTTGCACAGTACTATATTTCATATCTACATATTGCCATTTTATTAGAAGCACCTCCCATTTAGGTGGCAGTCTGTACACTACAATGACTGCAGCACTTTTTGCATGGTTAAGTGGTTCTGTTGTTCACATTATGTAGCCCATCTGCTGCTGCACAGTTTATCAGCCACCCTCCATCCCACCCATCAATGGGAAGGGACCACCAGAGGACCACCACTGACCTGATATTACTTTGGTGGTTCACCATTCTCAGCACAGCAGTGATATCATGGTAATAAAATGGTAGTGTGTAGGGGTTTTTAATAGCGATGCACAGACATAGAATTTCTGGGCCAATAATGATTCTCTAACTTATCATTTAGCAAACGACCAGATGCTGGGACTCTCTGTGGAAAAGAGGATCCTAATATTAATATCAGTGTTACATAATACTGGTACATGTTGTATTTAAATGAGCTCTGTTATTGCTGTCTGTTCTCATATAGGGACTACTGCTTACATACCGTTTGGTGGCAGTTTTATATACAATATGAATGCAATTCAAAACCAGCAGAAAGTGAGAGAACTCACAAAAGCAGGTCAGAATAACCATCTATCAGCAGTGTTTGCAGTCTGGGAGGTTTTCTCTTCATGTCCATCAGCTACAAAAACAGATTTCAGATACAGAGTGTTAAAATTGCTAATCCTGTGATTAATGAACATTTCCATATTGGAGCTAAGGAAAAAGTGACACATACCCCTTTAATGAAGAAATATATCGATGCAACAAGTACGATGACCCCACCTGCCAAGCACAGGTAGTCTTTGGTAGCCTCCAATGGAAAAATGTGCTAGATTCACAAACAAAATATAAATGAGCTGATATGAAGACATGATGACACATTGACAACATGTTTGCACTGGTTATATATTATGTACTACATAAATCTTGATACTTTGTTTCATATTATTGCACATTAGATAAATGGATAAAATCAGCACATTTTCAATGTACATTCAACTTAATATCTATTAAATTCAACTGAACTCTAAATTGAACATAACAGATTAAATCTAACCATAAACCTAACCTTAAGCCTAACCCTAGTGCTGTTGAGTTTCACCATATTGCTTGCTAATAATTTGTCTATTATAGATAATCTAAAGAACTGGCATTTATTGCTGATGAGAGAAAGAAACCACAACTAGGACAATTCAGACATGAGCTCACCTTATCGTGTGTATGGTAATGACAAAGAGTTGTGAAGATGCTGAGGTATATGAGGTAACAGATAAAATTAAATAAGAATATCCGACAGGCAAATCTGTTCCATTTGTCTTCCAGCAGGTTATTGAGAGGTTCAATCTGGAGCATCTCAAGACGATTCTAAAAACAGACCACACACACCATCAGCTTCTCAGAACACCTTTTGGCTGTTATTAATTCATTTATAATTATTGGTTAACATGTTAAATCATCCATGATATTCTTAATTTAAGTCTGCTACTATACATTAAGGTCACTTTACTCTCACTGGTCAATTTATGAGAAACACCTGATTTACATGAAGTAGAGTGCAATCTACTAATTGTACTTCAGATTGCAGTTGGCAATTAAACACATATACATGGTGAGAGGAAAGTTTTTGGGTGCCTTTGTTTTGGCTATTTAATATATTTTAGTGCATATCTCCACTTCAAATGCACACATATAAACTCTTTTGAATGGGTTCTTACAAATATAAACATTAAATATGAAACGTGTGCATAAGCAGATCTAAGCACTGTCTTATATGATTTAAACATGTTACAGTGGAGCTGTAAGGAAGGTAGAGCTCATAAAGTGACCAGTAAGTACAAGGTGTTTACAATAAAGTGGATTGAGACTGTAGATACAAGCAGTTACTGGCAAATTAGATGACGAACGCTTAATCTAATATTCATTAGCTCTTACAGGCATCTCTGTGCCATACACGACTATCTCAAGGACAGAGTTGTTGTCATAAGTGTCGATGGAGTCCAAGTCGTAGAGGGAGGCATAAACAGGTCCGTACGCCCATTCTGTGAACTTTCGGGACAGGTGCCTGCACTGTTCCTGCTGGAACTCACGATGCAGGATGTGTTCAAACAGCTGTTGGAACAAAGGGAATCTGATTTATTATTGTAATTTTGAAATATAGTTGAATAGACTACATAATAATGTACTGCAAATGAATAACTTAATTTAAGTAATTGGGAGAATTCCTAGTGAGACTGTACTGTTTGGGTCAGGTTACAAACATATGGATCATTCTAATAAATTTGTAAAAAAAAAGTAAAAAAGTAAAAGGAAAATCCATAAAAAAACATAAAAAGCAAGTATTCAGATCTTAAGTATTCAAGGATTATGTGATGATCTATTTGAACCCAAGGCACTGACAGAGTAAGAAGCTAAATATACACAAAATCATCTCCATAAGGTATGCTCTTTGAAAGGTGTCCCAAAATCTAATACTTATATTTCTACTTGAAATCAATACTTTATTTTGTAAATTGATTTTCTATATTGATCTTTTTGATTTATTTTAAAAGTGAATTTATCATGAGTTTCTTTTTTTAAATAAAAACGTTTTTTTTAAGTGCTGTCCCACATTTTTATGTCCCTATTGAAACACAAAGAATTTTAGTCCATAAGTGGAGCCTTATTTTAGCCACACCCCTGCATTTTAGAGCAGGAAGTGAGACTGCATCCCTGACCCTCATGGCCTCATGGTGAACCGTTAAATCACTATCGTTTTGAAGTAAATGTGTCCCAAACTCTGAAAATCTGTGTAGAACGGTCACCAACGAAACACACACTTTCTGCAAGTGAAAATTTTTTTTTGTGTTTTAATGAAAAATATAATGATTTTATGTTTGTACAGCTGTTGAAAGTTGTGTTTGCTAGACATTTACTGGCTATTGTTTTTCAGTTCTTGTCAAAACGAGCTAACACTGTCACTACCGAAAATTCTTTAACACTACTGAGAATTTACCAAATGTTTCAGTAAAGCTATGATTGTTTTGGTAGTAACAAAACAAAATGCTCAATCATTTCTTTTAATAAAATAAACATAATTAAAACATAGGGTCACTCAAAGCAAAAGGATTGTACTCAAAGGATTGTACTGAAGTCCAAAATGGTTTTGATTCAAATCAGTACAATGATCCTTATAAACTCCTCACAAACATGAGAACGCATAGAAAAACTGTAAAAGTTAAAACCAAGTGTACATTTGTAATATTTTAAGGGTTAAATTGGTGGTACCCTCCTCAAGTGGTACAGCCCTGGATTGCTGCCTGTAACCAGTCAATTAATGAGTCAGAAAGAGAGTGTTAGCCTTTTTATAGTGAACTCTGACTCTGTATTTTCTCATCTGTAAAGCACTTTGAATGACAACAATGTATAAAAGGTACTATATAAACAAACATGCCTTGCCTATTTAAATTCAGTGCAATGCTATAAATCTGGTGTGACTGACACAATAGGCAGCTGTGCATTACTTTTTAATGTCACAATTTCTAAAGAAAAAAAGTAAAAGAAAAACAATAAAATAACAATAAACTCTCCTTAAAGGGAAACTCAAAATTTTGACATAATTAAATGGTTGAGATGTGAACAAAGTTATTCAGAGTAGTTTGGTGTGAAATGCTTTGTTCTAGAGAAAGTTGCCGAGTGAAAATTGTTCAGTGTTGGTGATAGGAACCAGACATCTGAGGAGTTCAATGTCTCTCACAGCTCCCTCACAGAACATTATTACATGAACTGGTAAGATATGATGCCTGATGTCTGACACGTTGTTTCTGATTTTTATGAAGGTATGTGCAGGGTGTTGTAAGGTAAAGTAGTCCCCAAAGAAAACTTATTTTTTCAGATTTATTACTATTTTACCATCAACAACATGTTATATAGAGCTCAAATGTTCACTGCTGGTTTTGGATAGTAAATAAAATATTTGTATTGTAGACATGGTGACCCCTGGTTCCTATCACCACCACTGTAAAGAAATCAGAGTCTGTAAGTTTCTCTACAATGAACCATTTTACATCAGACCACTCTGATTGACTCTGTTTACATTTTAATGACTGAATTATTCTAAAATATTGATGGAATTCCCCTTTAAATTCTCCATTATAAAATTTCTCCTCTTCTGCTTTCTCTTTCTCTGATTTCTCTTCTTGTTTCAATTGACATGAGGAATAATTACATAAGAAAGACTGTTCAAGATGTACACTAGAAATCTAAAAGGGTTCAAATGTTTTTTTCCAGGCCCACACCAACCACTGTGTAACTAACAGCATCGGGAGCATATTTTAATTCTTAAATGTTGAAGCTATTAGTTAAAGTACAGGCTATCATATACAACCACAGCAGAATAGTCTGAGGATATATCTTTAGTTTACAGTCTGCCTCCAAGAACATACAGCTCTGAGTATAAAAGGGAAGAGGGATGGTGGAAATTTCAAAAGTGCAGTTTTTAAAACAAGCATAGACGACAAGGCTACCACAGACACTGAAGGTACTATTTTCGACTTTTTTTTTTACCATTAGGGAAAAAGCATCACTTGACTTGAATGAATAAGCCATCTGAAATCAGGAACCACCAAAATAAAGGGAACGTAATTATGCAATGTCTGACTAAAACAAACCACTGGTCTCAACCCAGTCCTAGATCCCCCAGTCAGCTAGGTCTCATGCTCTACTCCAGCACCCAACACAACTGAACTAAGGACACTGAATCAGCTCCCCCCGTGACCCAGAAGGATAAGCGGCTTAGAATATGTGTGTGTGTACCTAATGTCCATTTGTAGGTAATGTCTGACTTTTGCCCAGCACTATAGTTGATCACTTTTATTTATATAGCGCCTTTCCCATGCTCAAGGACACTTTACAATCAAAGAACATCAACACATTAAACAAAAGGCAATACAGGTAAACATTAAAGTATAACGGAACAACGACAACACACAAACATTTACTTTTGATAGATTAATTTCTGCACTATTTATTGTACTCTTACCCCAATCTTTCCTGTCTTTGCAGCGAGCTTGATGGGAGTAAGCCGCTGATTGTTTTCAAAGTCCTCCAGCTTCTTCTGGTTTGGATTCATGTGAGCGTCTGTGATAAGGATGTAGTCATACATGGAGGTGACAAAGTCTGTGTTCTCAGGGCTGTTATCGGCCACCATCACAAGAGCATGAAGCACAGTGTTGCCCTGAGAATCGCTCTCCCTCACATCTGCTTTGTTGTTCATCAGCATGTCCACTATCTCCTTCTGATTGGTACAGGCAGCCAAAGACAGAGGAAGCTCCCCTGTGGAAAAGGGTTGGACTCATGGATTGAACGTTCATATGTTGTGTATTACTACTTAAGAAAAAAAAAACATGTTCTAGAGCGAGTAGGGCTGTTTAGCACAGTGTTAATTTCTTGATGAGGGGAAAACAAATCGAAACATAAGAATGCCTGGACTTTTGATCTACACTGATCTGTTCTGTCAAGACTTGTGAAGGTGACAATCTATTAACGGGGACTATTTTTCCAGTTTGGTGCATGTATTCAACACCTTGAACAGCTTTTATAGCTAAATAATGCTGCTTATACAGCAAGATAAAGGAAAAAATTCAACTGAAGTCACACTTCAAGGGCAACATTTAATGGTGTATCATGCCACCTGTTGCATGCAGGGCAATGCTCGTACATTCAAACAATGGTCATCAGTCAGTCAGTCAGTCAGTAACTGGGTATTTTTTAGTATCTGTCAAAATCAAAATTCTCCCAAATTCTCCCTGAATAAAAATGTCACAGAAATGTTTAAAAGAGAGGTACTGAGTATATACAGATTTTAACAAAGCCTTGGAATCCAATGGCAAAAGTAATGGAACAGTTTAAACTATAGACATGATCCCCATATCAGACAATTCAGCAGGCCCAGCCAAAACTACTTTATGTGACATCATCGAGCTGACGTCAGCATCAGTGAGTAATTTAGCTCAGAAAATCACCCCAAATCCTGCTATTATTGCTCTCTTTTTTGGCCTTCATATTCCAACAAAGGGTTAAGACAGTGCTATGATTCACACATCACACAATTCTGGGGAGAGTTGGACAAGTTCACAACACAAAAAAAGAAAACTGTACCAATCACCATCTTCTCTATAATTAATTGTCTTTTTCATCTTTGTTGTAATAGAGATGGAAAGAACATCAAACAGGACAGTGAGTAAAATACAATTAACAGAGGAAGTCAGCATCCAGCACTGGACTTACCAAAGTAAAAACATGTTCCATCACGAGGCTGAAAGAAGCTCCCGCAGGCCTTTGCATGGACATTAGCCCCTTTCTGAACGAGTAACTCAGCAAAGCGCTTACTCCTCCTCTCAATGGCTACATGTAGAGCTGTCTGCCCTGCAACAGTCCCACATAAACACTGTTGTAAATGTCTCCTGTAAGAATTAAGGGATGGTTTTGCAAATACTTCTTGAACTTTAACTGCCTTTCATGATATTAGGGAAATCTTGCGTTCTGAAAATGTCAGAGCATTGTTTGCTTTCCACTGTTAGCTCTGAATTAAAATGTAAAAATATTTTAAAATACCCTTATACGCATACACCTTAGCTACTTTCTATTCAATATGAAGTTAAGTTGCCACAATCCAGCAAAGAAAACAGGCTCATTTGGAAAAGCTAGATGTGCCCAAACCTTTGACGGACAGTGTAGTCCTAAGCTAAATTATGAAGCAAGTAGTCATATGATTACACAATTAGTACTCCACTGAGATTTCAAGCTTCATTAATATTCAGAAAAGTATGGTAGTATGATTGGTGTGATAGCTACAGACTCATTGTGTCATCCTCACATAGCTAGCATTAAATATTCAGCTATATTTACTTGATTTTTTAAGTAAACACAACCTCTGCAGCAAACTATTAAAAAAAATTACATTGGAGCCAAAGCTACTGTACAGTTACTTTATGATCAAAAAGTACTAAGTAACACCCTCTTTGATATCACAGATATCGGCAGATATCACAGCTTGCAAATACTTTTTGAAGCCAGCTAGGAGTCTTGCTGTTCTTATTTTAGGAATGTTCACCCACTCGTCCTTGCACTCGTCCTTTCTGTGATATTCCTGAACTGTCTTGTATGCATAATGAAGATCTACCCACAGATTTTCGATATTCATATTAGAGGTCTGTGACGGCCTTTCCACAAGCTTCAGCTTCCATTTCTTAAAGTAGTTCATGGTGGATTTTGAGGTATGTTTTGGATCATTGTCCTGCAGTAGAAGCCAGCCTCTTTTCAACTGACTGACAGTGCCACATTTGCTTCCACAATTTGCTGATATTTTGTGGAATTAATATTTCCACACAACCTCAAAGCAACATAGATCCACTCCTGTGCTTAACAGTTGGCCCGGTGTTCTTATCATCAAATGCTGCTCCCTTTCTCCAAATATACCTTCGGTATTTCTGACCAAAGAGTTTAATTTTTTACTTCATCAGTCCACAGCACTTGTTTCCAAAATGCATCTGGTTTATCTAGATGTTGTTTTGCATACTTTTTTGCAGATCACGTTTGTGCAAGCAAGGCTGCAGAGAATGGTGACCCAACACTCTTGTGTCAGCTAAGCCTTTCTGTGCGGCCATATGGGGTTTTCATTTCTTTTTATAGCTCTCACCTGCTTTGTAGCTATTTATTAGCTTCAGATCCTCAATCAGCTGCTTAGAAAATCCCATGTTTTACAGAGTTAGCTCAAGGTTTGAAAAAATTAGAAAACAGCTAATAATTCCTAATGAGAGTTCTTGGTCTGCCTGACCAGTCATAACAAGTCAATTAAGGCCTAAGTTTGGATGGAGGGGTGGCAACTTTTGCACATGCCATAAGTACTCTTTAATTTTTTCTATTTTTTAGGTTAATCAAATACAAACCATGCATTCACATTTGCCATATTTTTATTTTTAATAGTTTCCCACAGAGCTTGTGTTTAATTCTTTTTACTTCAAAAATTGCCAAAATATAACTGACAGTATGCTACAAATGCACCAGATAGAGATTAGATTAAAAAATATTCCTTTAAAGTATTCTTACCTCTGTAATAGCAGTCTGTATATGCTGCATTCACTAGCTCCTCCAAATGGCCCATTTTCTCAGCAATGTCCAGCAAGTGCTCCACTGTTTCATTCTCTCCATTTTTCAGGTTTAACAGAGCCTTCAGCAGAGCTGTCTTACCATTGGGTCGATCTAAGAGTTACAATGTCAAAGTGAATCAGTGAGGAAAGAGAGGAAAAGATTTATCAACACTTCAAAAATGATCTGGATGTCTGCATGAATGGCTTCTAAAATGTGACCTGATCTTCATTTATGTCATAAGAATAAATAAAGATTTCACAGTATCATATCTTTACAAAAAAGTGAATATATTTGGACCATTCTACCAAATAAGTTTAAACTGTGGTCCTACAGTAAAAAAAAAAACTGAAAAAACAGCCAAGCGTTCAGATCTTAGATATTTACAAGGATTATGTTAGTCTATTTAAACCCAAGGCCTTAATTTATAGGGTATTTTGTGTGCTTTTTAGAGCAGGAGACTGCATCCCTGTTACTCAAGGCCACGTGATCAATAGTTAGATCACATAATTTTGAAGCAAATGTGTCCCAAACTCTGAAAATCAGTGTGTACCTTTAAGAATTGTAACTACAATTGCAACTGTTCCAAGCTGTGTTTTTACTAGTCATGTAGTGGCAACGGTTTTTGAGTTCTGCTTAAAATGAGCTCAAATTGTCACTACCGATACAGTCATAACACTACTAAAACTTTACCAAATGTTTTAGTGGTGCTGTGATTGTTTTGGTAATGACAACATGGAATGTTCAGTCATTTTCATAAATAAAATAAATATAATTAAAGTACAGGGTAACTCTGAGCTAAATTATTTTAGTCTGGAGTCCAATCAGTTTAAAGTCTTAAATGTTTGGAACTCATTTGAGCAGAACGATCCATATATGAGAAAGTTAAAAATGGAAAAGTATGTGAACCTCTAAGATACTAAATGGCATCAAGTGTGTTCAGGCTTATTGATTTATTTGGCTGAGGTTATGGCCTATTGAGGTTCCAAAACTTACTGTATTTAAGGACTCGCTTGCCACTTGTTTTTCTAACACCAGTTTTAAAATGCCCTCATCACCATTTCCATTCCCCCTTGAGGGAATCCCAGACATCATCTTAAGGGCCTTTCCATCACTTTTAACAGCATAAGTGAAGTTTATTTAATGATCACTTGGAAGGGCGAGGAATTTATTGAACATAAGCGTCAACTTTGGCTAAAAATCACTGCAACTTGGCCCAGTTCCCTTTTCAAACCCATAAAAAATGGTGGACAAAGTTAAGCCATAGCAATAAAATATGTTAAAATGCTTAATATTTTGAAACCACAACATTGTATTTACTGTGCTTATACTGCTAATACAACTTCATAACTTTACTCTGCTAGCTTGCTAGTTAGCAAGCTAAAGGCTATATAGCTAGCAATAACATAAAAGCTGCTTTAGCTATCTTAATTTTGAACTCTTTATTTTGCTAGATGTCTTTTCTATGTCTTGATTTTTGGAATCAAGGTTATTGTGTGGAATCAACTCTTGGAACTGACTCCATCGTTTCCTGTCACTTAAAATCACTTGGCAACTGAGTCAACGTCAAAATTTCTGGAATCTAACAGCCCTGTTCTTCAGTGTCCCCCCTAGTCCATCATTTTTTTCCACCACTGATACTCGTAGCTTAAACAGTTCAATAAAGATGTGGTGGTACACTGAAAAAGATGGAATTGAATTTACATGATTCAAATGTGTCAGTCAGTCGGACATCAGGACAATACTTGCCAAAAATTACTAAACTGAAAGCCTGAAATTGTGTTGACACGTTCAAATCATGTAGATTTAATGTATCAATGCATATACTGTGTTGTAGATTACTTTTATTAACTAACACATTTTTGGAGCTATTCATTGCAGATATCTGAACTCCAAAGGGTTCACAGATTTTGTGCATATGTCTATACAAATGGAAGCAATGTAACTACTTACTACAGCATCTTTACATTTGTTGCTTTTATTAGTATGGTCCATTGTGTAGACAGAGTAGACAGTTAAAAAGGCACCCTTACATGTGGTGTCTGTGAGTTTTTTGTTCGTCTTGCGCAGGTACTCGTGCAGGCCCTCTAGCTTAGATACATCACCGCTGGACACAGCCTCAAACAGCCTCTTAATGTCAAACCTGTCTTTCTCCTTTTGGGAAGGGTCATTTTCTATCCCTCGTATTTTTCTGCAGGAAACAAAGAAACAAACATTAAAAATAAGTGTAAACAGGAAGCAAATGGCTAATTCCAAATGATGTCCCAAAAGAGCAAACAAGTGTTAAAATATATAAAATATATTTTATGCACTGTTGCAGCATTACATCCCTCAGCCTCATCGTTTTGACAGAATTTACAATTTTATATCTTATTCATTTCTTCGGTCATCAATGTTTTTTCATCATAATGTCCAGCATGCATTATACAAACACCTAACACACCCATTGGTCTGCACTCTGGAGCCATAGAAACATTCAGTGGAGTGACCAATCACGCTTCTCTATCTCTAAGTCTGATGGATGAGTTTGGGTTTGGTGAATGCCAGGAGAAAGTTAACTGCCTGACTGCATTGTGCCAACTGTAAAGTTTGGTGGAGAAGGGATAATGCTTTGGGGTTGTTTTCAGGGATTGGCCTAGGTCCCTTAGTTCCAGTGAAGGGAAATCTTAATACTTCAGCAGACCAAAACACTTTGGACAGTATGCTTCCAACTTTGTGTGAACAGTTTGGGGAAGAACCTTTTGTGTTCCAGCATGACTGAGCCCCAGTGCACAAAGCAAGGTCCATAAAGGCCTGGCTGAGTGAGTTTGGTGTAAAAGACCTTGACTGGCCCACAGAGCCCTGACCTCAACCCTATCAAACACCTTTGGGATGAACTACATCGGAGATTGCGAGCCAGGCCCTCTCATCCAATATTAGCGTCTGACCTCACAAATGCTCTTCTGAATGGAAGAGCAAAAATTCCCCCACACACTCCAAACTCTTGTAGAAAGCTTACCAGGAGAGTGGAACCTGTTAGAGCTGCAAGGGGGACCAACTCCATATTAATGTCTATGGATTAAGAATGGGATGATCATAAAACCCCCTGTGGGTGTAATGCGTAGGTGTCCCTGTACTTTTGTCCATGTAGTGTAAACCAAAAATTAGTTAATGGTAACCAGCAGTGCGGCCTGTGGCGGCGGTGTGACTGAGCCTAGCAGACCAGGCGTGTTTTAAGCACAGCTTATAATATCAAATAAATACAGTAATGATTATCCAACGTGGCACAGTTACATTTTATATCACGAGCTCCAGCTCTTTGTGTTTTCGTCATCCAGCGAGCCGGCGTCTCCTACTGCAGTCCGATGACGCATTACTAAGTCGTGGCCATGACTTAATCATCTCATTCCCACGCCTTAGTAAATCGTGGCCACGCAGCGAGGAAACATGAGGAGGAATGAACCGTTTATTGTGTGAATTAGGTGGAAGAACTGCGCGAGGGAGACCGGACGGTCAAAGTCTGTCCGTGAGAGCGCGGCGAGGCCCAGTCGTGCCAAAGCTAACAGCTACACAGCGGCAACAGGTAATGACGGCCTGCGTTTAGCGCTGCTTATTATTTAGCTTGTAAGACAGAACCGCACTGTGTGTAAGTTAATCACGAACGCTGCTCTTGTTGTGGATCATGTTTAGTGTACTGACCCAGTTGGTTGTGTCATTTTCCTTCACTTCTCCTCCATTTGCCGCGTGTTTAGTGAAGGGTTTCCGTTATTATTTACTCTGATACCAGTGCACTGCGTTCAGCTCGCGCATCGCGAGGTGGCTTACTGTTGCTATGGATACGCCCACCTGATTTACAACTCATAAGGACCGACATGTAAGGGAGAAGACCTGGCCCAGGTGGAGGAGCGTAAGTAATGCCGCGCTCTTGTTCACGAGTGATGGGAAGAGGGGTCGTGAGAATGAGGTCGCCGTGCCAGCGTTCCAGCAATTTGTCCCACCCATCGAGCGCTCCCAATGAGCATGCGCACATCACGTTTCAAACGTTTCACGTTCGTGGTGAACTCTGTGGTGAACTGTAGTGGTGAAGAAGGAGGGGAGTCATAAGGTTGAGATCTCTGTTTACCGCTCAGCCTGCATCTCCACCTCAAAAATGATGGTTCTTTAATAAAGAAAACGGTTCTATATGGAACCATGAACACTCAAAGAACCCTTTGCATGATTAAAGGGTTCTATGCATCGTGAAAAGGCTCTTCGGGTTGATGGAGAGTCTGCTGTAGATGGTTCTCTATAGAACCTTATTGAAGGGGGTTCTTGTCTTATAACATCAGAACAATAGCAGAACCGTTTTTGATGCTATATAGCTAGAACCCAAAGAAGCCAAACTGAGGCCGTATATCTAGATAGCCAGCTAACGTTGCCTTGCTAACTGTAGTATTTAGCTTCTCCTTCTTGTTCAGCAAATCTTTCCTGTCCTTTGAGTAACCCATTCTCTCCACTGCAACGATAACTTGAAGAATTACTAAAGTTGTACAGCTGCAAAGAAGTAATGTGAGTTTTCAAACTTCTTTCTGTGTTCACCAGCTAACAAGAAACACTTTCATTAACAAGAGACCCCCCCCCCCCCCCCCAAACACACACACACACACACACACACACACACACACACACACATCCACCAAACTGCAATTACAGTTTTTCGAAATCATCTATCGCCTTCAAGATACGTCAGAAAGGTCTTTGATTCTGGTTAAGAATGCAAACTAACTTGTACAATGATATTTTGTTGGTCAGAAAAATTCTAGCTAATGTTAGCTAGCTCTAGCCAGCTTGTCATGAAATTGAGAATTAATAAAAAAAAAAATAATAATTGCACATTGGCGCATATTTCCCTTTCCAAACCCGAAAGAAATTGCAAGCAAAGGTGTTTATAAGCCATAGTCCACAATTCCCTTCAAGGGATTCCCAGACATCATTTTATGGGCTGTTTCATTACTGCATTAGTATAAGTGAAGTTAATTAAATTAGCTGTTGGATGGGTGAGGAATAGAGTAAACATAAGTGTCAACATTGGCATCAGATCTTTCCCAAAAATCATTGCAACTTGGCACAGTTGTCTTTTCAAAACCCAGAAAAAAATGGTGGACCAAGCTCTTTATAATCCACAGTAATAAAGTATTTTAAATGCTTAATATTGCTGTGGGTAGCAAACCACTTTGTTTTACATGACGGCTAATGCAACTTCATTACTTTACTCTGCTAGCTTGCTAAAGGCTGCACAGTTAGCAACAAAAAACATATATTCATAAAAACAAAGGCTCTATCCAGTAGTTGTAAACCAAAAGTTTACAGCCAGACCAAGCAGAATTTCAGAGAACAGTTTGTAGTTTTTTGTACGGTCGCATGTACTCGTGTAGTGCGCATGGCAAGCCGTTTAGCTCACTCAGTCTAAACAGACGAGAGTGAGTGCATTTCCATGAAAAGAAACGTTGTTCACTGGAGCTGGGAGTTGATCCAAAAAGAATTCATGCCTCGATTCTAGCCATTCTGGGATTGAGAGTCGACTCCAAAACTTTGGACTCGATTCCACTCAGACACATTCAAGTTTGGAGACATTGAACATGAGATATTCTGCTGTCATTGTCTAGATGGCCTTTCTGAAAACTACATCCTTCCACAACTTACTCTTCGATACTTCAGCTGTACTTTAGATTAAGTGGAAAATAAAGTAAAATGTACAGAAAAATTGGCTTACAGTAAAAAAATGTGCTAGTGCCAGAGACATTCTCTATTACTCACTTATCGAAGTTCAAATTAAATCTGACTTGGCAGGTGATCTCCCCATGGTCCTCTAGGAAGTCAGTGTCCATTGGCCCCCTGGCCCTCTCTGGACAGCCCTTCCCATATGCCTTCCTCGCCGCTTTGGCCTTTGCCCTCTCCTCATCTGTGCTGTCATCTGCCTCCAAAGAGAAGGGTCTGCTCATTGTCTGTCCTTTTCAGCGTCACAGCTCTGAAAAAGGTGGACGCATTAATGTTAATGACAGGAGTTATTGTGAATATTAGAGATATAAATATTAACATTAACGGTAGCAAAGTATGTCACAACAGCTCAGCTCTTTCTGTGAGATAAGGCCAAATGGTAAATTGTAATTTGGGATTTTTTTCCCCTAACCACATTAATACACTCATATACATTAACTAATAAAGCCACTTTATTAGAAACACCTACTTTGTACTTCCACTTTCTGGCCACTTTATGAGTCCATCTACATCATGGTGTACATATCTCCCTCTATTAGCTTGGCAGAGCTACAAGAAAGGGCTTTCTAATCATTTGGCCAATATCCGATCCTTGATGCTTGATGAATGCTTGATGAATATGGGCCATTCTATCAAAATAAATTAGATTTATTTAAACCCAAGGCATTAATGGAGGCAGTAATAAGCTAAATATGTGGATCATTATCGATCATTTGTTAGAGCTGAAAACTTAATCGCTGGACGTAAGACTAAAACATTTTGCCATATGCATATATAAATACTAATTTTGTGTGTTTTATTCCATTTTGTCGCTACCGAAACAATCATAACACTACTGAAACTTTACCAAATGTTTTGGTAGTGACAGTTTTAGCTAATTTTGAGCAGAACTCAAAACTAGCACAGATTTGAACAGTTTTAAACAGAACATCATAACATTTTTCATTAAAATATGTGTTTCGGTGGCGCGGTGGGTAGCGCTGTCGCCTCACAGCAAGGGCCTGGGTTTGATTCCCCGCTCGGGGGCAACCAGGGTCCTTTCTATGTGGAGTTTGCATGTTCTCCCTGTGTCTGCGTGGCTTTCCTCCGGGTTCCTCCCACAGTCCAGAGACGTGCAGTCAGGCTAATTGGACATGCTAAATTGCCCCTAGGTGTGTGTGTGTGTGTGTGTGTGTGTGTGTGTGTGTGTGTGTGTGTGTGTGTGTGAATGTGTATGTCTGTCTGTCTGCCCTGCGATGGACTGGCAACCTGTCCAGGGTGTATCCTGCCTTCTGCCCGATGACCACTGGGATAGGCTCCAGCACCCCCCACGACCCTGAGGGAGAAGCAGCTTAGAAAATGTGTGTGTATGTTGTGTGTGTTTCGATAGTGACAGTTCTTAATGTTCCACTCTGATTTTCAGGCTTTGGGACACATTTACTTCAAAACTGTGGGATCTAACTGCTCATTGTGTGGCCGCAAGGGACAGGGACACAGTCTCACTTTCTGTTCTAAAATGAAAGGGTGTGGCTAAAATAAAGCTCCGCCTATGGACTAAAACTCTATGTTTCGGTAGTGACATGTAAATGTGGCACAGTATTTTTCAAATAAAGATTTTTTTTATCAAACATATGATAATCTAAATGTTTAAACTTCACTTTGGCCACATGGTGAAATAAATTTTTAAAGAAACAAACAAAACAACAAACAACAAAAAAAGTGCTGAAAATTTTAAAATGTTGAAATTTACAAGTTAGGGTTTGGGAGACCTGTTTACCCTCAGCTAATGCTCTGAATACAGTTAATGAAGATCTTGCTAATGAGCTGAATCAGGTATGTTTAATGAGGCACTGGGCTGAAGTCTTTCGCCCACAAGGACCGGAGCCTGGCACGTGCTATAAATGATGATTTTGTATATATTTAGTTTATTATTATCTCAGTTAATGGCTTTGAAGTGTCCCAAAGTCTGACAATTGGTTTCACCTCTGGCTTTGAACCAATTTATGCAGAATCATCCATATACGTCAAAGAAGGTTATAGAGTTTGAAGCTCTAATGTTATTTTTTAAAAGGGGAAACATCACTTCATTGTGGCAGACCATATATTGGCATGAGTTCACCAACTTCAGTGAACAAAAAGAGCTATTTAGAATTGAAGAGCGATGGTTGATGGCTTAAAGATCACAAAGTCATGACCGTTAAAGGCCCTCATTGAGAAAGGGTTGAGCTTGAGAAAACAAGCCCTGATCATAACAGCTTTTGTGCTCATTTCAAAATCGACCATGAGTATAGCCACGGGCATTAATGTGCTCTGTCTTGTGATGGGTTTTTAAATCCAACCCAACCACAAAATACTAGTTCCTGTTGACATCTTCAGACCACTGAATTTGCCCTCAATGAGACAGACCGTTCTCAAGATGCATGCACCCTCGTCATGCAACATCATGATGTGATTTTATCTGGCTAAATGCTTTTCCCTGGCTCGCCAATTGGATTAGTTTATTGATCGTGATCGTATTCTGCACTGCTTCTTCGTCCAGTGTCTTTTAGTATGATAAATGCCAATGTGAAAGAGGAAGACATCCCGTGATGGAAACTCTGAGGCGGGAAGCAGATGAGAAAAAAGAGAAGTCTCACTGCTGTATTAAAAAATGTATTTCAGCTCAGAAATCTCAAATTGTATTTGTATACTGCTGCCCTAGCAACTGCTAGCACATTACCAGTCTAGATATAGACTTTGACTGACCACTAACTGCAGTAACACTCACGTGGTGGTGGCATGTTAGTGCTTCTAGCAGTGCTGCTGGAGTTTTTAAACACATCAGTGTCACTGCTGGACTGAGAACAGCCCAAGAACCAAAAATATCTGGCCAACAGTGTCCTATGGGCAGCGTTCTGTGACCACTGATGAAGCACTAGAGGATGACCAACACAAACTGTGCAGCAACAGATGAGCTACTATCTCTAACTTTACATCTACTCCTAAGGTGGACCAACAAGATAGGAGTGTCTAATATAGTGGGCAATAAAGTGGCATGAGTGGATCAGACACAGCAATGCTCCTGGGTTTTTTAAACACTGTGTCCACTCACTGTCCAGTCTATCAGACATTCCTTATTTGTCCACCTTGTAGATGTAAAATCAAAGATGTAAATATAAAATTACCCACCATGCAAATAATACCTGCTCTGCGATGGTCCTGTGGGGGTCCTGACCATTGAAGAACGGGGTGAAAGGGGGCCAATAAAGTATGCAGAGAAACAGATGGACAGTCTGTAATTGTAGAACTACAAAGTGCTCATATATGGTAGGTGAAGTCAACGAAAAACTCCATTTAGGAACCTTTATTGGTGTGACTGCTAACATATGCTAGAAACTCATGAACAGTTGCTAGCATTAGCATATGTTCTAGCTACAGGGAGAGTGGTCAGACAGATTGGTGTAAGCACTAGCAGAACTTTGTTAACTGAATTATTAATGCCTCTTTATGCTGGTGTTACATGATTCTCCCCTCAGGCAGAATCCATATTTAGTCTCAAGGGCATTTTATCTCCTTCTTGTAGTGAAAAAAGTAACCTTTACAAGGGCAAATCAAAGCCACACCTAAATCAGCATGATAGCATCATAATGTATGTACAGCCTGTACAGATCCATATTATGTGCACAGTCTGTACAGATGTTTGGATGTTTTGCATTTGCTATTTTAGTATTTATGTGATGCTGATTATGTGCTAAAGGATGCCTGCATATGTTATTAACTCCATTTGGGTAAGTGAGCTAAAGGCTGAGGTAAGGATGCAGGCATTCTAACAAAGTTACTGCATTTACTACACTTAGGCCTATTATCAATAGCAGTGACTCAGGCTTTTAGCTGTTGCTAGAACATAAGATTGTCTTTATGGCTGATTTTTGGTAGGTTTAAAACAACATCACTTTATTTAAGTGAA
>NC_051233.1:9762344-9842344 GCF_015220715.1 Pygocentrus nattereri | reverse complement strand
TTCCACCCAATACAGCTATGGAACTTTATGGCTGTACTGTGTGCAGGTCAGAGATGCCATGCAAGACAAGCAATGACCCACCTAATGAGGGCTGAAATCTCCGTGCCACCCTGACTGTGTCCACCTTGCATCTGGGAACACCAACACCCCAGACAATTCTGGGAGCATGATGTGCAGAGCAATTTTTTAAACAATCTTTGGATTAGGAAATTTCAGAATGCTGAAGGCAACCTTCCAAAAGCTATGAACCATCATCGGACCATCTTCAGGACTTATGGATCATAAGTCCTGAAGATCATATATGGATCATTCAGGACTATGCATCATTTATTCGAAAAACTCTTATCCATCACTTTTCCATCATTTTTTGCATTCCAGCTTTGGTGGCTTCTAATTAAAACTTTTTGGAATATTTTTCAAATTTTGTGTATTTTCCATTCAGTTTTTTCTGTACATTTTCAAAATTCGCAAAAACTGGTGGATGGAAAACCTGCTTGTTTAGTCTGGAATTAGAGCTCTACACAATCAAGACACTATTAACATGTCAAAAAACGAATCGAGCTCTTAATTAAAAATCTGAAAATAAGTGTACTGCTACACCCCTACTACGTATTTATGGATTCACATTGTGAAAGTATGTTTACATGATTATTATCCTTTGCTTTAACAGAATATTAAAAGTGTACATCAAATCTTTCTGTCAGACAGAAATTTCTTTCTGATTAAACTCAAGTGGAAAACTCTATTCCGATTTAGGTAAGTACATGAAAGCTTTTTATTCCGATCAACCGACTCGTCACATTATTGGATGTAAACATAGCCACTGAGGTGAGGTTACGTTACGTGCTTACAGTAAACACTGTGGCTAATGCTACGTGCAGTATCTTTGCACAGTTTGTCATTAAAAACCATTGCTACACCAACTGCTGAGTCCACATCCTCCCCATAGACCACAGGCAGGGGGGACATTCGCTCTACTTCCTGCTTCAAGACCTCGTTACGAGACAAAGCACTCCCACTACCCATAATCCTTTTCACTCCCGCAGCCAGCAGCATCTGAGGGGGCATCATGGTGGCAAGGTTAGCCAAGATCCCTCTGCAAACGCCGCGAGTCACATGACCCAGTGAGAGGTTGGTGGGGGAGATGTCTGAGACCCGGCCGAGGCTGGTGGGGTTGTGCCTTTCGCCCAGCAGGGTCGGAGTCACACACAGGTCAGTGTTGGGTTGGGTCAGGGCACACTGGACCAGTGTGGAGTACACTTTGGACTCACTCAGCTCCACTCCTGCAAAATGAAATTAAGAGATCGTGAAATGAAAGCCAAATACTTTCAAAACATTTCAGGAAAACGGGACAAAAGAAGGTAAAGCAGTATATTTGGCAAGAACAATCTGATTAGCAAATTAAATGTATGTTATGTTATAATAAAGGTTCCCTTATGGCTCTTGTTTGGATGTAAAGTATTTGGAAAGTGACCAATCAAGATGGGATTAAAGTGTAGACTTTCAGCTTTAAATCAAAAATATTGCATTAACTGTTTAAGAATTACACCCATTTTTACATATTTCTTTCATTTTCACAAGCACAAAAGTAATTGTACAGTTGACGGATGAGCAGTTTCATTGGTAACACTCAAGAACAGAAAGGCCAGATTTGAGTTTGCTAGAAAAATCTAAAAAAGCCTGTTCAGTTCTTGAAGATTCTGTTCTGACCAAGATTAACGGAAGAGCTCCTGAGCTGAAGCTTACCACATGATGGTGGAACATGGTGGAGGTAGTGTTATGGCATGGGCATGTGTGGCTGCCAATGGAACTCACTCACTGGTGTCAACTGATGATGTGAGTGCTGATAGAAGTAGCAGAAAGACCCATAAACAAGCAGTCTTTGAAGGTGGCTGCATTG
This sequence comes from Pygocentrus nattereri, assembly GCF_015220715.1. NCBI lineage: Eukaryota > Metazoa > Chordata > Actinopteri > Characiformes > Serrasalmidae > Pygocentrus > Pygocentrus nattereri. Next base: position 9,840,444 of record NC_051233.1, on the reverse strand, counting down.
AAGGCTTTGCAAAGCACCTTAATGGAGGACACTCAGCATTTGGTGATGTCCATGACTTCCAGACTTAAGCAGTGGTTTACTGCAAGCATTTGCATCCAAGAATTCAAAATAATTCTTGTATTCATATTAGTTTGCTTTTGAGCCTGTTAACATGAAAGGACTATATAAAAAATGGCTGTATTTCCTAAATACAAAATTTTTGTTGAACCCCTGGAATTAAAGCAGCAAGTCGCCAGAGGCAAAATTCCAAATACATATGGACCTGAAAGTTACACTGTCCAAATGTCATTAAGATGTGGCATTTAAGGGAAGCTGTGGAAGTCAAGGCAAGCTCTGGAAGAGACAACTTTAATTAAACATATGCTGGCCATGAATTCAAAGCAAAACCCCCAAATGACAGCAAAGGCCCAGCAGAATGATTTAGCTGACATTAGTGTTGTAGGTCTTGAGTTGGGTCTCAAGACAACAAATTAGCAGTATCTGTCTTATCTCATTCTCAACATTGATCTTGTCTCAGGTAAAGGTGGACCTGGAAATTGCTCTTGAGACCACCGACTGCAATGTCTCCTTCTAACTGGAAATTGAACATTTTTTGATCATTACTGAATATCAACAAAACCTTCAAACAAAATAAAACAGTCCTTTCTCCACATCAATGGTTGCAAAACTTGCAACTCTTGGGCCACTCAAGCAACCACAAAAGCTTCTGTGGTCCACGAAAAGATGAACATTTTTTCTGACTCATATTAAGACAGCAAACAGCACAGAATGGTAGTTTCCTGTATTCAGTTCTTACACACTGCTGTGTTTTTGTGCATGCTACTACGTCTATTCTTCGTTTCAGTTTATACTCGGTTTTCTTCATTTTCTCAGTCATTTGGTGGCTGCGACATTTGTGACCTCATCACAAAAGTTGGTTTATGAAATATGCAAAACAACATCTAGACAGGCATTTTGGAAACAAGTGCTGGGGTCTGATGATGTACAGATAAAAGTCTTTGGGAACATTAAAAAGATCAATTTGATTTCACGTTGACTTGAAATAAGAAAATTTATTTACCAAGTTCTTTCATCCAAGAAGTCAGCATTCCTACAAATGTTGCCATGACATTGCCTCCGTTGAGTGAAGCAGCCACTGCCAGGTAGGTGTTGTGGAAGTAAGGGAAGTACGCAATGGGGGGAACCGGGTCTGGTGCTATTGGAGGAGTGAAGTCAGCTGGCATGGCAAACGTCAGCTGAGCTGAAGTGCTCAGGTTTAGTACTGTAAATGACGTGGAAAGTTATAGTGATAAAACAGCTCTTATAAAGAGTTTATTGCTACAGGAATTTCTCATAGAAAAACTGCACATTTTAGAGCTTTTTGAGCTCTTATCATGAAAAACTTATTTTTTCTCCTTTTTTGAAATAGAAGAGCTTGACCAAGTATATAAATAAGTCCCTGGACAAAATTAGTTGCATCATCTCTTCTCTAATACATGGTTAAGCACTGAATTGCCTTAATGACTATACAAATGTCAGGTAAGGATTGCCACATTCCAGGATAACAACTGTTTGGTGTCTGTATGTGACTGGTTCAGCAGACATTTGAAAATTTCTGCATGATTAAACTGTTAAGATGTGAACTCATTAAGGTTAGTTTAACATGAAATGCTTCATTTTAGAGAAACTTACCAAGTTATAATTGTTTAGAGTGGTGGTGAAAGGAAACAGATGTCCAAAATGTTTAACACCTCTAAAAGCTTCATCACAGAAAGTTTTATGCAGTGAATATGAATACAAAGCCTGATGCCTGAGTTTTTTAATTCACTTGTGGTGGAGAGTCACATCCAGGGCGTTGTAACGTAACATAGTTCTTATAGATTCAATTTAGATTCATCACTATTTCTCCTTTATCAACATGGACATGTGTAGGGTTGCTGGACATTTTGGATAATAAACATTTTGGCCCCTGGTTCCTATGAGCACCACTGTACAGATCAGTTATATCAGTAAATTTTTCTACAATTAACCATTTCACATCAAACCACTCTGAATGACTTTGTTTACATGTTACCAACTGAGTTGTATTGAAAATTTGTAAAATCGTTGCAATTCCTTTAAGACAAGGAGATGCATAACCAAGTATGATTCATGCAACTAATTTTTTGTCCAATGAGCTTATCAAAATGTATCATTTGATAAGTGTTGTTACAAAAAACAAGACAGTTACATATATTTACCTACTGCTTACAGGATTATTAAAAACATCACAGATGATCCTAGATCAGATATTGGCGCTTGATGTCCATGTTCTCAACTGTACCTGCATCAGCTTTGTCCCTCATACAGGAGTAGACGCTGCACTGGAAGTCTCCCAGGGCCGCTCCAACAGGGGTGTCAGCAGGGATTCCATGCCATGCTGAGCAGGTGCGTCCAGCTATAGATCCAGATTCCACAGGCACAGGCAATAAGTGCACAGGGAAGCCAGCACCTTTCAGTCTAATATTAAAAGATCAGACACAGATCAGAATCATCCGGCCTCTAAACCATCTGTTCAATATCAGTATGCGCATGAATCTTATATAAATGTAGCTATAATTAGTCAGCGTGTAACAATTTTAAGTACATTATTAAAAAATCTAAGAAATTTGAAACGGTATAAGTGTTGCACCAATCGAGTGTCTCATTTACCATCTTCCATGGAAGCCATGAAACATGAAAAAACACAAAAAACCCATTAACTAATATATTTCATTCTCAGTGCACATATTTTGCTTTTGTGGCATGTTTAATTTGACAGAAGGGCTATTTAAGGTATAGTTCAGATTTCTGTATTTCTAAAAGCCCATTTGCACTGATTTATAAGATTATGGGGGAGATTACTAACATTTTGTGCCATCACAACCATTTTCTAATTAAAAATGACTTTCCTATATAGGCGCTATGGGCCTTTAGTAAACCATAATAAGATCAAATTGGTGGACAATACTGTTTTTTTTGCCTCACTGCATATCATAGTACAGAATACTCATCAGAGATTATTGTACATATACATTAGACATATGTATTATAATAACAGGTTATTACCAGCCACTCATACTAATTTACCAGGATTGCTGCTGACTGGGTGCTCCTATGCCTGTGAAAAGCTTGTATTATTTTTGGTGCCAACAATGGCTGCTCTTGTTTTTGCTCAGAAATGGCAATCGAACTACATGGAAGCCACGAACCATGTCTCCACCAGATGAAAAAGTTGCCTGTTGTTTTTTTCCCTCATTTCTGGCAACAGTAAGTTAAATTCTGGCTTATGTCTGAAACCTTAATATTTTAATTATTGTGTCTCATATTCTCAATATTTGGACGTAGTTTGTTGAAATGACTTATTTTAAACAAAAAAGCATACCAATTCAAACCACTGAGAAGACAAAGCAATATTTTTTGGATGAAAAGACATGCTGCTACCAAAAAGGGAGGAAAAAATGAAATTGTGATTAAACAGATTTTTTCCTTCCTGGCAGAAACAGGCTTCCATAAAAAAAGAGCGTAAACACAACAGGATTTATACTGCATAATACTGGTCACGCCCACCAGCACAAACTGTATGTAGACCATTAGCAAGTACCATTTATTTGTAAATTTGCCCCAAAAAAGGTTAAAAGGGTTAAATGTTTAATAGCAAAAATATTGAAAAATATAAGGGTTTGTTTTTTTTGTTTTGAAATGAATTTGTATTTTTCTGAGCCAAACCAGTCTGTGTAGTTTACACATTCACATGCAAACGTTTAAACACCTCTTGAGAAATTACGTCCTGTTGATTTTCTAAGTGTTAACACGTCGTCTACAGAGAACACACCCCTGCATACTTTAATACACAGTTGCTGTTTACTTTTGTACTGAAACAGAAAGATAAAACATAAAACCTGGCCTGTGCGTAAGTTATATTTTATATATTAAACCTGGCAGATTTTGCACAAACTGTGCACTAAAGTTTGGGGAAAATGCCATATTTAAGTCTGTAGAGGATGTGTTAACTCCTGTTCACTTTGAAAATTCACCAAACTTTCACAAACAACTGCAATCAGAGCCCCGTAGAATCAAGAGAGTCAAACATAAACTTGAATAAAAAATAGAATCTAATTTTTAAAAATGTATTACACCCTAATAATTTGGTGAAAAGCACCAGAGTGTAATGATGAGCACCTTTTGATGAAGCTGTACTCCTTCATCTCTACAGCATATGTGCCTCATATATATTAACTGTGTTCCTTGCAAAATAATGCAATTGCAGTCTTACATCTCCATGTTCCATTGGTTGTTGGTGGTGTTGAAGTAGCCCCAGCTAGCAGCGTTCTGCCCAGTCATGACACAGTCCTCAGAGCCGCACAGCATAGAGACTACATAATCCTGGATGGTCCCTGCCACGCTGAACTCTGAAAGCAACGCTGGCCTGTATTGAGAAGGTGTAAATCATGCAGCCCAAAGACATGTAGTCAGGCCAAATGGAGATGCTAAATTGCCCCTAGTTGTGAAGATGTGTGCTAATGTCTGTGTGTCTGCCCTGTGATGGGCTGGCGACCTGTCCAGGCTGTTTCGTGCCTTCTGCCCAATGACTGCTGAGATAGCATCCTACTACTGCTTTCATAGCACAATTACTGCTTCCATCTGCTTCAAATCATTCCTGACAACACGGTGAAACAGTACAGAGCATCTCACCTGTGCTTGGTGTACCAGAAGATGGAGGCACAGCCAAATCCAGTGGCCACACTCAGGTGAGACTCCGGTTTGGGCAGCGATGAGAGGAAGTCACTGCTACATCGTCCATCCTGCCATGTGATCAGACGACTCACGTCTTGAGGTATGAACGTGTGACCTGCATCACCACTGGACCATTTACAACCTAATGGTGCAACAGAAGACAATACAATGAACACCTGAATAGATTTATCTATAGGAATGCTGTCTAAATGAAGTGTGCAAAAGCTTTATAGACACCATGTCCAAAAGTATCCAGACGCCCCATGTATTTAGTGAGTTCCTCTACTTTAAGCTGCTCCTATTGCTAACACAGGTGTTCAACTGCTCAAACACAGCCTATGTAATATCTATAGAAAAGCATCAACCAATAGAATTGGACGCCCTGGTTTAGCCACACAAGTCAAAGCTCGTCATGGCCAATGGCAAATATTGGCTAGTGTAGGAATGGGAATTCTAGTCACCTCCAGATTGATACTCATGCGGTTCAAAGATCATAACATGATTACAGCATGGTTCTCAATGCATCCTATTTGTTTTCATATATTTATGAACAAGTTGTGTTTACTATGATTTTTTACTATGACCTTTTATTTCATTTGTGAGTGTAAGCATGCCTATGTACATCTTCTCATCCAAAACAGGCAGTGCCAAAGTATTCTACTTTATATTGGCTCTTGGTAAGCACATGTTTGCTTTACAGAAGAAGAAATGCAGAGCCTATAAAAAAATCACTTATGAGGTTTTGTTAATTGATTCAGAACTGAAAAGTCTCTAAGACTCAATTTATTCTCCCATCCCTAGTATAAAACCCTCCAGTACTGGAACTGCATTCTCCCCAAGGACTCCTACTAGTGTATATACACCAAACAGCCATGAAATTAACACCATCTCTTTGTTTCTACACTCACTGTCCATTTTATCAGCTCCACTTACCAAATAGGAACACATGTATTTTCAATAACAGACTGTAGTCCATCTGTTTCTCTGCATACTTTGTTGGAGCCCTATTACCCATTAGACATGGTGGTGGTGTGTTAGTGTGTGCTGTGCTGGTATGAGTGGATCAGACGCAGCAGTGCTGCTGGAGGTTTTAAACACTGTGTCCACTCACTGTCCACTCTATTAGACATTCTGTCAGAGACTAATCTGTTACTGCATATTTTGTGTTGGTCATCCTTTAGTCCTTCATCAGTGGTCACAGGACGCTGCCTATCAGAGGCTGTTGGCTGGATATTTTTGGTTGGTGGATTATTCTCAGTCCAGCAGTGACACCGAGGGGTTTAAAAACTCCAGCAGCACTGCTGTCTGATCCACTCAGACCAGCGCAACACACACTAACACACCACCACCACATCAGTGTCACTGCAGTGCTGAGAATGATCCATCACCCACATAATACCCGCTCTGAGGTGGTCCTGTGGGGGTCCTGACCACTGAAGAACAGGGTAAAAGGGGGCTAACAAAGTATGCAGAGATACAGATGGACAGTCTGTAATTGTAGAAATACAAAGTGCTCGTATTTGGTAAGTGGAGCCAATAAATAAACAATGAGTGTAGATACAAGGAGATGCTTTTAATGTTATGGCTCATCAGTGTATATACCCCTATTTTCATTTCAGAAGAAACCTTCTTTGAGCAAGTGTCTACAAACCTTTGGACATATAGTTTATACTGACTTAGCACCTGTTCTAGACTTCCAGAACACGACCCCATGCATCTGTCCCGATACCCCAATACATATGACCTTATTCAGCTTCTCCTTGGGAAGGGCAGCCATGCACTGGTCAAGAGCGGAGACTATCCGTGCAGGGTCCTGCTCCTTGGCCTGAACGGGAGAGCTTGGGTCATTTTCAACACGAATACGGAAAGAATAATAAAGCTTTAGTCATCAGTGTCATAGCGGCAGCTGAAACGTACGTGTTCAGCGTCTTCGTTGCTGACATCTGAGCTGGCGGGGAAAGCGCGGCTGTCCGTTACGGTCTTTGACTGCGAATCAAGCAGCACTACCTTGATGGAGGTGGTTCCCAGATCCATGCCCAAAACATACTGAGCAGCCATGGTTGTTTACGCTACTAAACTGATCAAAGTACTTGAGTCAAAAATACTAAGTATTATTAGTTTTTTTTTCATGCAGTGTTTTTGTTAAAATAAAGACTGAGGACGGTTAAAAACCGGTTTGGCCACATCACTAGCTTCCAAAGTCCGCATTACGCGCGCATTGAGCCTTTGTGGCTGCCGTCGTGACGTAATTAACAACAACCGTCAAGTTCATTTTGTAGTTTTAACCAGAGCCGGTTCTCCGGTTCTCCGGTTCCAGCAGAGAACTAGTTTTACTTGGATTAGTGTTTAACTTATTTTAAAATGTCGTTTCACTTTTTTTTGTCTCCTTTTCGCTATTGTTATTTATTTAATTCTTTATCCTATTTTATTAATTTTACTCCCTCTCGTTTTAATTGCATTTTATTGCTGTGTCGCAACTACATTTCATATTTGAACAGCTTTATTATTATTATTATTAGTAGTAGTATATTTACATACATCTGTATTATTATTATTATTATTATTATTATTATTTCGCTTATTATATAGCTATTTAAATACAAAAATGCACAAGAAATTCTCAATAAATAAAGGTATGCTTTATAACTAAATATTTTATCAGCGGACAAGCGAACTATTTGATTCGGAAGGCGACTTTTATTGATTAACCGTTTCCCGGTAGGCAATGCGAGAGAACATGGTTGCAGAGGAGTGACGTGAGAGTCGTTTTGTGTGGGATGTGATTTTCTGTGAGAAATACATTCGGCAAAAACACACAGTTCTTCACTTAATTACTGTTACCGACGGCCAGAGGTGTGATGGGATTAATGGTGGTGTAACTTTGTAGTTGGAGCGATTGTTACGTGGCGTTTTCTCTGAAACGGCGCTCAGCGTCGGTAAGTCTGAGCGAGCTAACCGACGTTAGCAGAGCTGGTCGCTGGGCTGAATGGCGGCAGGAGGCTGTATTGCTTGCGTGTAAATGGGTTGAACGGCGCTATTAGCGCGTCTGATTCTGTCTCCTTTTCTCCCCGTAGCGGTAAAGCAGGGTCGTTCTTGCTGAGGAAGAAGGATGGCCACTCTGGCAGCTAAACGCGAGGGACCGCAGTTCATCAGCGAGGTGGCCGTGAGGGGCAACGCGGCGGTGCTGGAGTACTGCCGGACCTCGGTGTCCGCTCTGTCCGGGGCCACCGCGGGTATCCTCGGTCTCACTGGCTTGTACGGTTTCATCTTCTATTTCCTGGCTTCCTTCCTCTTGTCGGTGCTCCTCATCCTCAAAGCTGGTCGCCGGTGGAACAAATGCTTCAAGTCGCGACGGCTGCTGTTTACCGGGGGCCTCGTCGGGGGCCTCTTCACCTACGTTTTGTTCTGGACTTTCCTCTACGGCATGGTGCATGTGTACTGAGAAAGGAAAGGACTCTGCAGTCCACGGGCTTTCGGGGTCGAGCAGCCACGTTGTAGTGCAGTGGTCTCCAAACCTGCCCAGCACATTTTAGTGTTTTCCTTGATCTTATCATACCTGATCCAAATAATCTGCACATTAACAAGCCTTGCCTGAGTAAAAGGGTGTGTTTGAGCAAGAAAACACAAAAATAGGCAGGACAAGGCTGCATTCAGAACCACATACGACAGGGGTTCCCTATCCCAGTCCTGGGGACCCCACACTATGCACATTTGTGATTTCCCCTGTCTAGCACACCTGATTCAGCTTTTTAATGAAATGGTAATAGTTCCTTTTGTGATGGGTTTAGGTGTGTTCCTAGGACTGACTTTGGGAACCCTTGGCGTACTATTACGTCTGGATAGTACATCACCATTAGTATAATGCATATAGTAGTATGTTGTTTTGGTTGAAGACGAGGATCAGGGCCGGAAAACTAGTATAGCTTTAATGAAATAGAGATTTGCAAGTGCGTAGATTGGGACAGTGCTAAATGTAAGAATGTGTTGGCTACTAAATGTATAGGCATTTAATCTAAAGTTTTTTTTTTTCCCTGTTGATATCCAGAGTGTAGTCAAATCTACACTTCTCTGTTGGTATCTAATTGCACTGAACTTTTCTGAAATGCTGCCCAATCCTGAACTGCCTCAGTACATGGGCTTGGAGGCCAGGGGTGAAGCTCACAGCCCTGAACCATGTCCTTTCCCCTTTGGAAACTGTGAGAGCTGTGTAGGTCAGTTTGGAGTTTAGCATACTGGTTGAGGGAACTAACAAACTTTGAGTTTTGTGAGCGACTATCTGTCATGTTCTCATTCCACTGAGGGGAAATATACAAACCATGCACCATGTAAGACCTGAATTATGTAACTACAGATAATGTGTTCAAGTATTTCTTCTACAATAAATTAATCCCTCAACACAATTGGTGTAAATGTTTGCTTTTGCATTTTGGTGTTTTCTCTGTGTTTATAATATTCATATTTAAAGATATGTTACAGGTGCTGATCTTTCATTAGAAAATACTTTGCACAGTTCTACTTCTCCATTGCGCAAAATATGTAAGTCCAGATTGCAAATGCAGTGACCAACTGGTTATTGGAGCAGGCCCCAGGTTACATGTTTTCAGAAGGTTAGACTGTGAAGAGATACAACTTGTGAACACGGATAAATGACATGGAACTAAATGGATGTACTACACTTTAGCTTCAAGTGATGCACATTGCACTTGAACAGCATGAGTTTTATTTTGTAACCTTGACCTTTATATATTGCTCATGTACACTATGTCCAAAAGTATCCAGACACCCCTCCAACCACCAGAGCACTTATTGTTGAATTGTTGACACAGGCGTTCAGTTGACAAACGCCTTAATTTTCATAGACAAGCAAAAACTGAGGAGATGCTCTAGAGCACCTCTAAATGAGGTCTTCAAGCCCAGTGCCTAGCCTCGGCTAGAGGGATATAAAGCCCCCCAGCATTGGGCTGTGGAGCAGTGGAACTGTGTTCTCTGGAGTGATGGAGCTCCATTTAATATCTTTGCGATCTTCCAACATGAGTAACTGACCTCACTAATGCTCTTGTGGCTGAATGCCTCAAACGCTCACAGCAATGTTCCAATTAAAGGAGGAACAAACTCTTAACCTCAGAAGATACACTAGATGAGCAGGTGTCTAGAAACTTTGGGACTTTTTTCAGTGCATTCAACATCACATATTTCACATTCGTGAACTGTTTTTTCAGTTTTCAGACAGCACAATGTATGCGTAAAGCAACAGGTTTAAAGTCTATCCCTTCCATTGCTATTAATATTTCCACTGAATTGTCCAATTTTGATGGTGTCCTTGGACACAAAGCCTGAAACAGACTGACTCTTTGGTGTGAGTACATCTTAGGCAAAGCTTCACGTAATACCTGATGTCCACGTAGAAATAACTTATTTCTGTCCACTCCCTCACTTTCCAGTCACAAGTGCAGAAAACTCTTGGTTCAGGGTGTCTGCAGGCTCTTAATAAGTCATTTGTCTCACATTACGTTTTACAAATTAAAAGCCATTAAATTGTTCAATTTGAAAACGTAGCTTCTGATTTTAGGATGCTTTTGACAACGTATCGCACACATATCAAATAATACTGGGTCGCAGGGATGTGCATTAAATAATGTTACCTGCTACTGAGCTAGCATACACATATCCATAAATATAGATATGAATTACTTCAATGAGTGCTTTTATACCTGGTTTACGTTATGGCAAAATTTGGTCTTAAATTACATGTGAGGTGGCATTAAAAAACAAAAACTTAAAGGCCCATATCTTACATTCTTGTATACTTTTTCCCCTTCTGAAGTCTTCTTTTTTGTATTTTGTATTTTTTGAGGTTTTATGTAAATTAAATAATCATAATTCAACTTCAAATATCTTGGGTCAACCATCCAGAGCAATGGACAGTGTAGAAAAGAGGTGAAGAAGAGGGTGCAGGCAGGATGGAGTGGGTGGAGACGGGTGTCAGGGCTGATGTGTGACAGAAGGATAGCAGCGAGAGTGAAAGGGAAGGTTTACAAGACAGTAGTGCGTCCTGCTATGATGTATGGTTTGGAGACTGTGGCCCTGTCTAAAAGACAGGAGGCTGAGCTGGAGGTGGCGGAGATGAAGAGGCTGAGATTATCGTTGGGAGTGACAAGGATGGACAAGATTAGAAATGAGCAGATCAGAGGGACAGAGAAGGTGGAGCAGTTTGGAGATAAAGCCAGAGAGGCCAGGCTGAGATGGTTTGGACATGTGTTGAGGAGGAATAGTGGATATATTGGGCAAAGAATGTTGGAGATGGAGCTGCCGGGCAGAAGGAGAAGAGGTAGACCTCAGAGAAGGTTTATGGACGTAGTGAAGGTGGACATGGAGATGGTTGGTGTGAAAGTAAAGGAGGCGGTGGATAGGGCAAGATGGAGGCAGATGATCTGCTGTGGCGACCCCTAAAGGGAGCAGCCGAAAGAAGAAGAAATAATTATAATTCACCTAGATAACCACTTTCCAATCTCTCTTTTGGAATTAAACAGGACTTTAAGACTGATGCACATAAATGATCTTTGTTATGATTGGCATAACAGGCAAAGCACTCAAAGCTGAAACACTCCTTATAACTAGTGCAAATAGGCAGAGCTAAAGTGCTGTAGGCTGAATTTTGAATAAGAATTGATTCAAAATGGACTGTCCTTGCAGTTTAGTTTCCATATATGCACTGGATTGGGGGATGTTACGTTTTTTAAAATCAACAATGTTTATATACTACATCAAATTCTTTATTTAAAAAAGTGAGGAAGTTTTAGTTTTCCATAATATGGGCCCTTTAGAAAGCATCAAACTGAACTGCCAGCAGACAACCTGTTGTTTCCCAATGGTTCTGAAAGCTGATTGACAGGTGGAAGGACCTGCACGTGAGCTCAATTTTTCCTTCATTTCCTCCTATAAAGACAATCCTGAGGGTGGTGGCGACCGTCTCTTTGCTTTGTCCCTTCATTTCAAAGGGCTGCGTGGGGTTGTGGAAGACCAGACTGGAGACATGGCCTTTCTCTCAGGATTGCGGTGGAGTTTGACCGTGGGCTGTTCTCTTGTTTCAAGACTGTGAGGTTTCAGTGAAGAGTCTACAGCCACAGGCTGCCTCACTGGACTGTGAGCCGATGGGGACGACACTGGTGTGAGTGGTTGTTCCTCTGCAGCCGACTTGTCCTCTTTCCTGTGGTGTCCATCCTGGGTGTGTCGGTGGTGTCTGCCATGCTTCATGTCTCTGGGCCTTTGCTCCCTATTTCTACAGTGGGTGACATAAGCACATGTGACAGTATGGGTGGATGCCATTTACGCTTTACAGTCGCCCTCAAAAATACCTTTAAGTGAGGCTTACCTTCCAATAGGCTCAAATTTCCTCTCTCTGTAGAAAGAGCTTGTGCTCGTCATGTAGAGCAGGATCATGTCACAGATGAACACGCCCTAGTGAGAAATATAGAATTAACAGAAGAGTACAGCACATACACGCTCTTCTGTCAAGCTGTCTCCATTCCTATTGTTGTTCTATACCAAGTTTCACTAAAGGTGTGATATTCTGAAGCAACAGAAAATACTGAGACACTTCCTGTTGCTTACAAAGTGGTGTGAGGCAGGTGGGAAAACAGCAGATGGCACTGGCTGCCATTCTCTTGTTGATGGTGAAGAATGATAAAAGAGTGCCCTCTTGTGGTAAAAGCTTTAGTCAGCTTTTTGACTTCTGTAAGTATTTGGGTACCAGTGGGCAACTAGTATTTTATTGCCCTTTAGCAAAAAAGCATTTGTGTGAAAATTACCTACTCAAACTTTACTTCTGTTAATAATTATTTGAATTTCTGGCATCAAAAAACTGTGGATTAAAAGTTAAACATGTGAATAGATGAGCTACAACACACCCCCTCCTGCATAATCAAAGGAAAACATGGAAAAAAAGTACCCAAAACTGGACCTCCAAAAATTCTTAAAAGATTTCGTGAAAATGAGACTCCAAACAGCCGTATAAGACCTGGTAGACAATCAAAACTATGCCCATCATCTTTGAGACAGGAGAAAATCAAGCTCTAACAGCTTTCACTCTTCTGGGAAGCTTTCTACAAGATTTTGGAGTCAACAGCAATTTTTGCCCATCCATCCAGAAGAGCATTTGTGAGGTCAGATACTGATGTTGGACCAGAGGGCCTGGCTCAATCAATCTCTGTTCTAGTTCATCCCATAGGTGTTTGACGGGGTTGAGGTCAAAGCTCTGTGAGGGTCAGTCAAGTTCTTCCACACCAAACTCACCCAACCATGCCTTTATGGAGTTTGCTTTGTGCACTGTGGCTTAGTCAAGCTGGAACAGAAAATGGGTGTGACAGAAACACCTGAACTCAGTAATTAGGAGGTGTGTCCCAATACATTTGTCTATATAGTATATGTAGACAAAAAAGGAAAATTTGCAAATCAAACAAAGAAGCTGTAAACTATGAACTGACCACCCCAGAGTCCAGAACTCAACTTCATTGAATTGTAAAAAGCAGGAAATGGAACCACGTTCTAAGACTGAACTATAGAGGTGCGGAATAATATCCCTGCAGATTCTTGGCAAATCTGAAAACAAGTCGCCTGCGAAGAATGGAAGCTGTAATAAAGGCAAAGAGTGGACACACTGAATACTGAAAAAATACATATTAAATTTGGCTGTTGAGGCTTCTGTGCAATATTCTGTTAAATAAATTTATTCTGTTTTTTTCCTGACACTGAAAAGCGAGTAACTTGTACATCATGGCAATTTTGACTGGAAATGAAACAAATGAAGGGTGGCCTCTGATTTACTGTATGTCTTCAAGTTTAGTGCCAGTCTCAAGCTGTTTGATCACATATATGGTTTCCAATGTTGGAATCAAAAATTACCAACAGCTCCTTTGGTTCAACAAAATAATCCTAGCTTTTCTCTCAGGAAATGACTAGAGAAATGGTTTGCTGTAAAGTGTGAGACAAAAAAAAGGAAAAAGTAAGAAGCAAGCAAAAAAAAAAGTAGCAATTTTACAGTCAACTGACAAGTTACACTTACAGCACCCAATAAGGCAAGTCCAGATCCAATGTTCACCACCGTGGGAATAATATTAAACTTCCCTGCCTGGAAAGTAACCAAATAAGATAAGTAAGGACTGGAATAATATATTAATAGTATTATAGGTCATGAATAGCAGCCGCCTTCCTTACTTGCCCATTGACCATTATATCAAATCGAATGCCGTAGACTTTATACAGAGAGCGATACGTCCGTTCGTCTGCATCTCTGTAATATCGAGCAAATCTGCAAGACAAACAGCTGTGATCAATCAAAGGTGAACTGTCAATGTATAGATATGAATATTACAGGTTCTCTGTTCTTTCATCCAGAAAAGAAAACTGTCATCATTATTTGGACAAAACCTGCTCATCTTACCAAAAGGCACTGAAGCCGAGTGTTTTATGAAATATATCCATAATACTAGTAAGTAGCTGTGTTGTGATAGAGGAGCATTCTGGCCTAAAACTGAAGTTTAATGTTATTTGTCATGTCATGCAGTGTTCTGTAGCGCAGCATTGTGTTTCTCAGCCTCAGCGTTTTCACAGAATTCACAACTTTATATTCCTTTCATGTTCTCTCACTACAAATCCCAGCATGCATTATGCATAGAACTATTGTGTGTGTGTCTGTGGTGTCAACCATTCCTGACTAGCAGTCTCACCACAGTAAATACAACCAAGTTAGAATTAGCGGAACTCCTCCCTCAGTCATCGAACAAAACCACTAACACCAGAGACATTGCTTTTACCCTTTCAGCTAGAGAAGAGAAGCCAAACTGAGGTGCATTATCTAGACTTGTTGTCCACCTGATGAGTTATGTCTATTGTCCCAGGAATATATTCTTTGCCATAATGATTTAAAGAGGGTTACTACAGTTTATACGTCACAAACTAATGAAAAAGCAAACTTTTAAAACAGCCTGTGCCCAAATATCCACCCTAAAGCAGTTGTAGGTATTCAAAAGGTCTTCCCACCTTCAACATACATCATCAGAGAGCGGGGTTTCTATTCTTTAAACATGAAAATCTCACTCGAGAGACTGCTGCAGCGCTAAAGAGAGAAGCGAATATGCACATTTACAACAGATATCTTTTACATGCTACATAGCATTAGGTAAGCTAAGACTGAGGCGTTTGTATTTCATGTGCATGGGTGTCCTTGCTTGAAATATTATGCTGTATGTTGCTGCGAACTGATAGAAAAAAGCAGGGGGGGTTGTGGCTCCTTGTCAATTTTTTTTGGCCAACTCGGCATGTTAAAGCAAGCAGAGTTTTAAAGTATTTGAATATTAAAGAGAAAACAATTTTTTCAAAGGTTTTAGCTAAAATGGCGCACAAAGAGTTCATTAAACTAAGTAATGCAGAAGGAAATCGGAAGAGTAGCCTCTAGTAGTAGTATTGGCTAGTTAAGTGAACTTTGGTTCTAATGGTAGTTAATGCTGCATTCCCTGGTCACTTTAGTACCACCCAGTGGCCAGCTAATGGGTTTTACTTTCATTTTCTCGCTCTGGATTTGGCTTATGAGACGCCTTTAAAATGATGTGAGATTGGTTGTTTAAGATTGGTGCAGATTAGTTTGGGGTTTAGAAAAGAACATAGATGTAATGCCTTGCCACAATAAATGCAACCAAGCTAGCATTAGTGTAACTCCTCCCTGAGACTACGTTTTCCAGGGAAGTAATAAGCAAAGTGACCCCATTAGAGTTTGAGAGAAGTAGTCATTTGTAATGGAATATTTGATGGGTCAGCTTCTTGCTTTGGCGTTTAACCAAAGTTTTCTATTCTTGAAGCAGGTCATGTGTTTAGCTAAAAACTTTGAAAGGCTAATTTTGGACTTTATAATTCTGAGCTTGGTAACTTTCCTGTGGGGTGTGTTTGTTTATTGCTGCTCCAAGCACATATTGTTTTAACTGTAAAAATGCACATACTGCTACAAGCTAAACCTACAAGTGTGGGGTGTGGGGTTTCAGGGGTGGTATATACTGACAACTTGTGCCCCCCTCACTTTTAAAATGGCTGCTACACCCCTGGTATTATTTACAAAGTTGCAGAGGAGACAGTGTGTGGCCTACGCTTGCCCGGTCTTATTTAGCAAATATATGACACTGAACTGACTACTAAACTTTTACTTGAAATTGAAAGGTAACTACAAAAGACAAATATTACTAAAAGATGCCAAAGAAAACTTCTGATATTTGTTATTCAGTTCTCTAAATAAGACAAGCTTTCACTGGCAAGTAAGCACACCTGAAGTTGTATCCGGAGGTGACCGAATTGGTTGAGTCTTTGGAAGCGTCCAGGCGGGTGAAGCTGTACTCAGGGTTGCATTTGGAGTAATCTTTATCTAAATCACAGCTCCAGTTAATCACCACTCCAATAGATCCACCCTGTGCATGTGAAAGATAAAGAAAGAGAAGAAATTCATTGTTTATTCTTCTCCATACATTGTTAAAGAGCAAGACCATTTCATGGAAATGGCATTAGAGTGAACCTAATGTAAATTGACTGTAATGGGCTGTATACTGCTCAAGAGTTCTTCTGTGGACGTAACACAGGCCAAGTAATAAATGAGCAAGAGGAACTCATAATGAAATCACTTCCGTACTAATCGACCCTTGTATCCTCCCTCAAAGCCTCTCCCATCCTCTGCTTTGGTGTTAAGTTCACTGTTGTGATACTTTATCTCCATTTGTTCCAAACTGTAGCACACTGACGTCTAATGACATTCAAACACATTAGAACTGTACAGGGACACTTGCCTTGACAGCCATTTCTTGGAAGTTGTGACCAGTCCAGTGTACCACATCTCCAATGCGAAAGATGGGGCAGTAAGGGTTGTGGTCCTTGTTGTAGTAACATGTCTTTAGATATGTCTTGTTGGTGGTGGATAGAACATTGGATCTTAAGGGTGAAAGAGGAAGAAAAATAGTAAGTGTCACATTTCTGCTAGAGAAAGGATTCAAGACTATGTTCAAAACCATGCTCTAGTGTTTATACAGTATACAGCACTGATTTGGAAGTCTGCCAGTAGTTAATTGTGTCTGAAAGCATGTAGGCACAAACAATGTACTCCACAGAATATACAAAGTGCACTGTCTGGTTTAAAGATTCGCCACCAAGTTTCAACAGCATAATGTAAGTAAATTATTCTGTTTACTTGAATTCACAAATTCAACAATAGTGTTCTACACAATACGTCCAAAAGTATCCAGACACCCTGTCTGGTAAATTCGACTACCAGGCAGTCAATTGCACACATACATAAGTAAAAGTATTGACCAATAAAATGGAAAGCTCTTGAGCAGCCACTTAGGAGCCTAAGCGTTGGCTTGACATTTGTGATCCAGAACTAATCATCCAGCACCAGTACCTATCCTCACTAATGCTCTTGTGGCTGATTCCAATCAAATCCTCACAGCAATGTTCTAACATCTAGTGTAAAGCCTTAACAGAATAATAGAGAGACTCGTAACAATGCCTTAATATGCATTAAACAATAGCAGTAAACAGTACTTTTTTCGATCACAAATTCATTATAAAAGAACAGGAATACACAACAAAAGACATTTATATCATACACAATTAATTTTGGTCGCACCACATGAGGTTTTCAAATTCACTGAAATTTAACAGGCACAGCACTGACTGCCTAAACAAAAGAGGTCTTCATCCCACCAACGTTCACAATAAAAGTTATAATCCAAACGTAGATTTACAGATGCAATTTCACACCACATGACCTCCATATCTGGCAACTCCACAGCCCTACTTAAAATTTTTCCCCCCTAATTTGAGTCTTACAAACCTTTCAAATATTTCATATATTTCTAAGGATGATTGGCATTTTGGTGTATGATGTCATGTCCTGACATTGAAGTCTCAGAATGGTCTTGATGGTTGCACCAGATAATATTTTTAAAAAATGAACAATTATGGACAATTATGCTAGCATATCATGACAAAATTTCAAATACAAGTGCTTTGCAGTTCTGCTCAGTAACACTTCTGAAGGTATGCCAAACAGGGCAAAATAAAAATATGAAGAGGTTTTCAGTAATTTCAAACAAATTTTCAAAATTGCACTGATAGTAAGACAGTCACACCACATGATATTTTGACTCTTTCAATTTGTGAAAAATGAATAAACACACAGAAAGGTTTGGAAAAGATAAAGTGGCTATGTATGACAGATGTAGTAGATGTGATTAATGTTTGTTTTAACATATTATTTTATTAATTTTCTAAAAAACAAGCAAAAAAAAGGCCAAAAGATCCATGACATGCCACTGACCCACATTGTTCTCCTGATTTTCCAATTTAGGAAATAGTGTTAAGGGTACCATTTCAAACGTTTGTAGACTATCCCTCCCCAGGGGGCTGTATTAGCAGCTGCTGTCTAAGTGGTTATCTCAGCAGTGGCAGGACGAAATGCCTGCCCTGTAATCCCAGCTGCTCACACTGACCTTCTTCTACGTGAGTGCTGGGATTTGAAACACCAGTGCTTTGGACAGTAGCAGAGCTCTTTGATCACTACTGACCTTAATAGTGCAAATCACAAGATTATTGTAATTACTACAGATTTGTACACTACATCTACATCAATTACTACATCTCTTAGTGTTCTCCTCCAAGCGTGTTGAGCTGTACAGTGACACTACATATGCAGCACGTCTCGGAGGAAGCACATGCTAATCTTCACCCTCCCATACCTAGCTAGTGAGTGGGAACTGGTCACAACTAAATTGTGGTGTCACCACAATTTAATGCATCAATAACTAGATACCCCTTCTTAACCCTAATGTTAACCCTAATTTGACCCTTTGAACCATCCATGGTTCCAGCTTTAAGCCCAGTTCCCATGACTGACTATGACTGTAGGCCTCTTGTTCAAATCCATCTTTTAAATGGACTTTTCTCTTTTCATTGAGGCTCCCTAGATAAAACCAGTTATTTCCAGCTACTGTCATGCTGTGAATTTATCACCAAAGTACTTTGAATATGAATTATATTTTACATGGAAAACACAATTCTGATGTTGCCATACCAGTAATATCAATATAATGTCAACACTTACAAATATTTTATCAATTTTTTCCACTCCTAGTCCTTATGCAAAGTAATTCAAACCGAATAATATGAACATGACTGGAGGTGTCATGTAGGCTACTATTTGAGAGGAGACAAGGACAGCATTCAGAGAAGAAGACAATTGTTTAAATCACAAGAAGAATGCATGATTAACAGTACAAGAGGCCATGAAAGCTGAGTGTGAACAGTAAAGGAGGTCTTGTAGGTCTTTCAACAGTGACACCTGTCCTGGAGTGCACCAGGAGTTGCTGTCATAGCATCCCAAACAACAGAGAAGCAGCCTTGGTGATCCCATAACTGACGCTTTGTGTATAAATAGAGCGGGGTAAAGGCGATACATGCAGAGCGGTCTTATCTGCAGAGTCATCTGAGTCCAAACACAGCACTGTGTTTCCAGAAATCCCCCCTATAACAAGATCACATCATACACATACACACTTCACTGCTGCTACTTTGTATTTTTAAAATGGTAACTTTACGGGAGAAAAAACCATACTCTTCTTTTAATGTAAGTCAATGGAACCAGACTTTTCTCAAAGTAATTTTAGGCCAATTCTTTTGGTCCATTCATCGTAAAATTTACACACAATGTAAAGAGCAACAGGCATTTTCAAATTATGTCAAAAACTGAAAAACGGCAAAAATGGACATACAAGGTTTTATTCAGACAGCAGCGATTTCCATACACTAAGAGGGTAAACCTGCACTCTCTCACACATATGATCAAAACACAAGTCAGCTTGCCCAATGTTTTTTCTGAAACTAGGGGCATTGATAGGAAGTTACACCACCCCCTGTGCTGCAATAACTGCCTCTACTCTACTTTTTGTTTTCAAACAGTGCCACTGGGATTTGATTCCATTCAGCCACAAGAGCATTCAGGCACTGACGTAAGACCGATTAGATGTGAACTGCAAATGGTGTCCCAGTTAATCCCAGACCTCAACTGTTCCACAGAACGTGATTCTGCTTCTCCAGGGCTCAGTGGCAGGGAGCTTGATGCAACTCCGGCTGATGCTTATCATTCACACATATTGGTGCAGCCGCTCCAGAGCTCCATATTCTTTATTTCTTATATTGCAGCTTTTGCGCCAAATAGACAATCATGTGTGACTAACTATTCACTGTTAGCTTACAGTTGTAAGCAAATGTTTGGGACCCTGGCCAAATCACATATTTTGTTAATTTATGATGTGAAAGGTAAACACAACCTTTTTAAAAAGTAACTAAAATATAATATTTTTTCTGCAAATTTGGCACGTTATTTTATTTGATGATTATAAAAACAGAAAATGTTTGGACATCCAGTCAGTACCTCATTTGGTAGACAATTCTAGTTCTAGTCTTGAAGGCACAGCATGTTTAACCCCTGAAAATCCCAGGCCTATTACATTTTAAGGCTTATTATTCAGTAACTACAGGGATTTCAGTGCAAACCTGGTGAGCTAATCTAAGGTTACCGACATGTGTAACAGACATTGGGCCTGCTGAAGGGCCCTGGCCATGGTAGGGGTTAAGATTTACCCACACATTTTCAGAGATCAAGTCAGGGGATGGGAGGGGGCATTCCAAAAGCTTCAACCTGCATTTTTGAAGTAGGTACTGGTGGTTTTTGAGGTATGTTTTGGATCATAGTCCTGCTGTACAATCCAGACTCTTTTCAGCTGCAGTTTCTTCAGTGTACTTCCAGAAATTATTGATATTTAGTGAAATCCATTCTACTATCTTTATGTATGTATGTATATATATATATATATATATATATATATATATATATATATATATCCTTCCCTGCATCAATTAGTGTTATTTTCAGATTCTCAGCCAGCTGCTAGGACAAGCCCATGGTTGTTGAATGTTGAGCCCATAGTTATTTGATGACTCAAAGAATTAATTGCACTTTGGAATTGTCATCAGTTGAATATTTCTGCTTTTAACCAGTCCCGAGAAGTCAATTGAGGCCTTACGAGTTAAGTTTCGAGACTTTACATCTGGACGGAAGACCACATTTTTACTGCTATTACTACTTTATTTTTTATGTCCAAATATAAAGTAAATGTACATTAATATCAACAGGTTGTGTTTACTTCTTTCTACTTAAAAAAAACAACCAAATATGTAATTATTAGAAATTCAAATTAATTTCTTACTGGATAAAAACTGAATTACCACTTAAATTTCAAGTAAAACTTACACCATTCATTAAAATTACCTGTAAAAAACACGAACTCTTGCTAGTAAGAACTGAAATCAAACATATTAAATATATGTTACAATTTCATTTTTTACTTCTCAATCATATTTTTTTAACTATTAATAACTTTTGTTCAATTAGTTTTGTTCAAATAGAATTTATAAGGCAAAATTTTTGAATAAAAACAGCTTTTCTACAGACACTGATTCATCCTCCTAATATATAAACATATGGAATTTCTAATAGTGAAATATATGGGATTTTTATGAGTATCTTAGTGCAAAGCTAATGGTGGAGCACATGGACATATTTTGTAAGTCTAATTACACTCAGATGTCATCTGCCTACACACCTTTACACCTGCCTACCCAACAAGCGCATACGTGTCAGACTTACTTGGAGAAGTCAAACTTTGGAAATCTTATGAAGTTCTTGATGTAAATGGTGAAGTTTTCTGATTTTCCCAGCAAGGGCTTCCTAAACGATAAAAACAAAAGCTTCAGACACTTTTCAGAGGACTCCCATATCAGGCTGTAAGATGTCAGGTGTTGAGAGAATGTAAGCTGAGATCTTGCATAAATAATAAAAAAAGGCAGGTCATGTGACAGTTTAAAATGCCATTTTACTTACGAGGGTGTGTGACTGTGCTCGACAGGACACCAGCCATGAATCTCACACGTACCCGTCTCGTTCATACATCGCCCCGTCTTCACACCTGAGCCAGAACACGAGAAAAGACGGGCTTATTACTGAAATACAGACATAGTAACAAAGTTTGGAATCATCTGTTTTATTAAAGATTATACAGGGTGATTCAAAAAGATTCGTCCAATTTCGAGATGATTTATATCACTTGTAAGTCATTACAGAACAATGCAGTAAATTGTAAATGATTTAATTGAGCATAAAGTTTATTATGTAAATTTAAGCTGGCACTTTGTAATCCAATTAATCTTTTTTAATCACCCTGTATGTACAACAATGATGTCTATATACATATTAGTATTATAACATAGGCAGAAAAAGGTACTTTCGAGAGTTCTTATTAAATATTTCAAGTATCTTGAGAACAAGAAGGCCTAAAATCCTAAAACAATAAATACCATTTTGTTTTGATCTATTTACAGTCATCATTATGATTATCTGCCTGGGGATCTGGAAATTGAATGCATTGTAGATGTGTAATTTATTCTAACTTACAGCTTTCTCAGTTTTTCAATGATTGAAAAACAAATGACTGAACACATCTGAAAATCTTAATTAAGGCTTTTATCAAACAATATACAGTATTGCTCAAAACTCAGTAAGCAACCTTTCATTTATTTAAGTGCCAGGCAAAAAAACAGCAAACAGGAAATTCAACAGAACCTTAGCATGTCCTCCTGTTATTAATGCTAATAATAATTTTACTAATAATATTAATATAAAATTGTTATTGTTACAGCTTTTATTCTTTTCCTTAGACCTGTTTTCAGTTTTGCAAAGAAATCTAAAGAGATATTTTTCCACACCTCAAAAGTTCAGTCTTAGATGTTGGTTGCATTTCCTGCTTCTCATGAACTGAGAGTAATCCTCCAGATTCAACAGTCCTTAAAACTTTACTCCACATCTCAGTCCATTTTCAACACCCTAGTGTGAAGTTTCTTTGCTCATTCTTTCAGACTCATAACACGGACTTAAATGGGCAAAATGTGGCAGTAAGGTGCTCAAAAGTAAATGAAATTAAATACTGATTTAAATTGAATAAATTAAAGGCTGGTCTCTGGAGAGTAAATCCAGAGGGCATTTAGCTCCATTCCAGCAACATTTTACAATTATTTTACATGTATTTGCAATGCAAATGGATTTATAATACAGAAAACACCTATGCCAAGATAGAATATTTCAATTTAAACATTATAACATTAACATTAACATTATAGACTTCCCAAAACATTTGGTTTCCCAGACACGAATGGCCTAGTCTGGACTGCATTTTCCTCTAAATGGAGAATCTCTGTGTTGTGTAGTCTAGGACACCTTATATAGCTTATCAGATAATTAGCAAGCTAGCGAGATCTTTGAGTTAAAACTCTGACTTTTAAAGCTGGACGTTACACAGATGATAAAATAGTTCTAGAATGTCTTTTTACTAAATCTCTTTTTTACAAGCTTTTCTAACTTGTTGATGTAATTTGAAGTATATGAAGATACTGGCATGTCTTTGTTGAGACAGTTTTGGTGACTATTTACTTCCAGTGTTTTTTAGCACTGTTAGCCTAGCAGTCCCAGTTCTAAACTAAAAAAAAACAAAAAAAAAAAACTTGAAACTTAATACGTCTTAAGTGATTGAATGCATTTGGGGTAAGTGGAAAATCATGCAAATGTGATTTTTCACCAGACAATTCCCTTAATACTACACCTTAAACATTACAGAAGTTACGAGTCTGAGGCTGGTAAGACTGACCTGAAAAAGATTAAGCCACATCCTGCTCACTGTTTCTGAGGTGTGATTTTAGGTTATTGATGATCCACTGCAGGTTATGTGGGCTGTTAGGAACTTATTTACTCTTGTCATTTCATGCATCTCATGTCCAGATCACGTCCAGATATGATTTATCTACATTCTACATGTACATTTCATTAGCATCTGCGTCTTGGTTATGCAGTTTAAATTCCAAACAATCTTCTTCTGAAATTCTGGATTTCCCAGAAACAGATACATTTTATAAGAAGTAAAACCTGAAAAAACAGTTCCATGAGGTGAGAGGAGGTGTGAGGAGCTGACGCTTGCACCTTTTGTTTTGCTCTCCATGATAAATTTGGCTAAAAGAGCTCTACATGCAGTACATATTACATTACATACGCGGCTTGAAGAAACGGATAGATTTACATCTGGGACAGTTGCGTCTCCAGAAGTTGTTTAAGTAATCAGATGGCAATATTTCTCCAGTATATCCTGCTTGAGGCCACAAACTTACCTGGATCATTTTATTAGAGTGCTTAAAAAATCCCTCTATTGTTATCTCTCATACTTCTTATTCTTCTTCCACACTTTTCTGCGATTAATACAGACCGAACTGCTTAACGTACAGACTCCGTTCAAACTGCGTTTCGAAGGTCTAGGCGCTGTGACTTGTGCTGTGTATTTTTGGAGTTGATTGGATTGCTAGTTTTTAATAAAATTAAGTTTAAAAATTAAAACCTCCCATAAGAATGAATGGCAGAATGCTCTAGAACTTCAGATTCTAACTGACATCGATGATGTCGCAGCAGGCCACTCAGTCTCACAGACACAGCGGTCACACAGGGAATCTGCTTTAAAATCCTTAAACTTTCACCTAGAAACTCAGTTTCAGAAAAAACAATTCAGGTTTAAATGGTAGAGCAACTTGTCCTTTCTGAAACCTCAAAATATCTCATCATTTTATCAATTAGCTTTAGAGTTATGAGCATTTGTTTGGCACTAGGCACAGAAAACTGCCCGATTCACTCGCCTGTAAATTTCTCAAAATCAGAACCAGCTTATTTCAAGACCCCCCCCCCCTCCACACACACAGACACATACCTAAGGAGGTGTTGTTCACCTACACAGAAACACACAGAAACATACACACAATTGCAGCTCTTTTCAAGCACTCTTGCAGTTCCTTCAGAAAATGCACATCTAGTTTTTTATGCAATACTGGAAAGAAATAAGACTTCAGTCATTTTGATCAGGGACAAAAATATAAACGTTCTAAGGTAAACGGAATAAAACAATTTTTAACTACATCTTTAACAAAGATTTAGATTTAGAACCAGAACCATTTCATGCTTAAATAGTTCTTTGCATGGTGAAATGGCTCTTCAGGCTCTTCAGGAAATGGGATAGGATTATATAACAGAGGGAACACAGTGATCCACGCTTCTGTTTGTGTGATGTGTATTGTCTGTGGGATGGATGGACGGATGGATGGATGGATGGATGGATGGATGGATGGACAGATAGATAGTTGGTCTGCAGACTTTCAAGCCCCCTGACCGTCCATCCATCCATCCATCATCTGACATCTAAAGGCATCACAGACCTGTTATTGTTCCATCTCATGTGACTGAACACCACTTATCCCTATAAGAAGTTGGTGGTTGGGCGGGGGGGGGCTGTGTAACTATTTAGCATGAGAGAGTCTCGTTCATTACCGGAATTAACCAGACAAATCACTCCACCAACTAAGAATGGCCAAGCACCACCACCCACAGAATCGAGAAAGAGCTATCGATCTGTCAATCCTTTCCATGTCTGGGTCAGGTGAGGTTTCCCGTGTTGAGCCAAATGAAGCCACAGGCTCCACTCCTGGTGGTGCCATCAAGTCCATTAAGTTTCAGCTTTGCAACCATACTCCCCCAGGAACCCAAGGACCCATGGTTTCCTGCAACGTTGCCCAGCAGGTCTTTGTTGTAATGCCACCACATTGCGGGTTGGCAAGGTTTACAGTTGGAACTACAGCAGTATCTGATTGTCTTCGAACCTCCGACTTTCATTCCCGATTATTGAAAATATTCTTGGTAAAAGCTTTCGCTTTCGCCCCTCTTGTGCAGTCCCCCTGGTGCGAGCGACCCCACTGAGCTCACAACATCCGTGTGATTGGACAGATTGAGCAGATCAAGACCAGCTTTCTGAGCCTTTCTCAGATAGGTTCGGTTGGGCTTCGCCATTGTTGAAACCCTCCCTGGAAGCTGACCCGCAAAGATGGAGAGGAGCACACACGCCCATAGTGGAGTGTATTTAGCACTGGACGGTGTCCTAACCCCTGGTGGGTCGGGTATGTCATTCAATCTGAAGGGGCGGTGGCAGTGATCACGGAGCTCGTTACAGAAAAACCAAACCCTGCTGGGAAGGGACACTTGGCCACCACACCCAATGTCTTTCAGGTCGCTTGCACCGAGTATTCGCTTAAGCCAATCTTACCAAACAAACGGTCAGTGATCCATTCAGATTGTCTTTGACTTGTTAACATCTGCCGTGTACATGTCCATGTTGCTCAGAGTAAACAGATCAGCAGGTGGAATTGAGCTTTCTGTGTGCTACCGTTTTCTATTGCTGTATAAAAGAAGCTCCATACTGGCTTTGTTGTTGGACGTCTTGGTTTAGTTTCTGAGCAAAACTACACAATCATTCAGAATGCAATTCACACTGATGGGGAAACGTGCATTATTGATTTGCTTTATCAGAGTAGCATAAAAGGCCACTAAAGCGTGAAGTATATTCCAAATTTATAGCTCTGGCAACTTATCGCTATTGTTGGAGCAAAACCTCATAGGTTTTCAGTTTTTGGCACAATTTGGAAATGCCCTTTACACTGTGTGTGAATTTCATGATGAATGGATCAAAACAAATGGCCCAAAGTGACTTGGATAGAAGTCTGGTTCAATTGACTTACATTGAAAGTAAAGTGTGTTTTTCTTTCTCCTGTAAAGTTTTTGTTTTGAAGATATGAGGTTTTGTTCCGACAGCAGTGATATGTTCTCTACATATTAAAATAAATGTGACAACAGCAGTGGGAATCATGTTAATGCAGGTGAATAGTATGTACTAAAGCAGAAATATGCTTTAAAGGGTTTAAAGAACCATTTATTGAACGGTTCAATAATAAACCAAAGGTGGATCTTCTATAGTATCACTCATCACTCATCACAGAAATTCTAGGTTACCTTTACCTTTAAGTGCGTACATTTTTTGGAGTCTAGTTTCTTTGTTTCACTTTTGGTCTGAGTAGTTCAGAGCAAGCATCCATTTACTGTAAACCACATGATAAACAGAACTGTGTGTGGGTTTTTTTCCAATCTTCTGTTCAGTCATTTTTCTTACCGTGACCTGCTATGACTGTTTCTCCCTCCACACAATCAGCACTGCTTGAACAAAGACCATCTGGTACCTTTTGACTCTGAAATCATTCAAATCAACAAGACAGTAACCACAAAGTAGATCATGTGAACTGTAATGCATGCAAGAATAGCTGAAATGACACCAGCCAGAATCAAAATCATCCTACAAATCTTTAATGCTGGTTAGTCATCTTTTCATACAGTGACATACAGTAATTCAGCACACCTGATCTCAGTGTCACTGCTGGACTCAGAATAGTCCACCAGCCAAAAATATCCAACCAACAACATCCTTTGGCCACTGATGAAGGTCTAAAGGGTGACCAACACAAACTGTGCAGCTGCAGATGAGGTACTGTCTCTGACAAGGAGAACCACTACAGTAGGAATGTGTAATAGAGTGAACAGTGAGTGGATGCAGTACCTAAAAACACCAGCTGCACTACTGTATCTGACCCACTCGCACCAGCGTAGCACCCGCTAAAACACCACCTCCACGTCAGGATCACTGCAGTGCTGAGAATGATCCACCACCTGAATAATACCTGCTCTTTTGGGGGTCCTGACCATTAAAGAACAGGGTAAAAGGGGGCTAAAAAAGTATGCAGAGGAACAGATGGACAGTCTCTAACTGTGGAACTACTAAGTGCTCCTATATGGTATGTAGAACTTAAAAAATGGACAGTGAGTGCAGATACATAGAGGTGTACTGAAGTGGCTGGTGTGTGTATACTTCACATTATACTTGGAGATTCTATACTGAAAAAAGCTCACACAGTGTCCATCTTTCCAAGTAATGAAAGTAATCCTTGCCTTTATACTTAAAGGGGAATCCGACTGATCTTTAAAAAAGTCTGTATGATTAAACAATTAACACATAAAACAAAATCATTCAGAGTGGTTTGAAGTGAAATGCTCAATTTTAGAGAAATGTATAGATTCAGAATTGTTCAGAGTGGTGGTGATAGGAACCATATGTCTGAAATGTTTAACGCTTCCAAATGTTATCACTGTTTTATCTTTATTAACATTACATATAACAACTCAGAAGATGTGTAGGTTCACTGGTGGTTTTGGAGAGTAAATGAATCGGCTATATTAGTGTTGTAGCCATGGTGACCCCAGCCATGGTTCCTATCACTACCATTGTAAAGAAAGCTTAGTCTGTAAGTTTCTCTACAAAGAACAACTTCACATTAAACTACTCCGAATAACTCTGTTTACATCTCAGTGACTGGATCATGCAGAAATGTTTAAACATCTGTGGAACTCAGTTTTAAGCTTCTATTAAGCTTGTGTCCGTGTAAAATAACTTTTTGCATTTTTCGTGTATTTACCTCAGCACAGAAGCCCAGCCTTTGGTTCGGAGTCTCGAGGTAATTGGTCACTATAAAGAAGACTCTATCCCCCTTGCAAAGGAAACAAATACAGAGATATAAGTTTTAAAAATGACCAAACAATGCAAGGCTAGCTATATAATGGAAAACTTGAAAATGACCATTATCTTAACCTCTAAACTGTCTTAACCTCATGAATAGCTTATGATTTTACTCTGCTGAGTGCCTTCATCAGTATTTATCCTGAATATTTTAAACTCTGAAATTTTAGAAGTTTTAAATAAACATTAACCTTGTGGCCATGAAATATTCCCTTACACATTTAATTCAACAGTATTAAATTAAATAATATTACTTTGGCAAACGCCTCTGAACTCCAAGTGCCTGCAGCCTTTAGATTCCGCAGCCTGCTCATGAGAGACTTTTCAGATAAATCTAATTGTCAGTGCCTGCCAGAAATGAAATGAATTTCGTCCATTAAAAGCAAAGCCTCGGCAACAGTATGTAAGGTAGTGCAGGAGACGTTCTAGCTTCCAATTCAAGGACGAATTTACTAGTCGATTACAAAGACACTCCACACCATATCATCATATTGTGAAAACTCTCAATTATTACAGTTACATGTCTCATTTACAAACCTCCATTTCAGAAAAGTTGGTACAGTATGTGAAATACAAATAAAATAAAAAGCTGTGAATCACTGAACTCTGATCTGTATTAACTTGGAAACAGTTTAAAAACATCATATTTTTACCTCAACTTTTTTTGTGAATATATCTTTATTCCATATTTGAAGCTGGAACATGTTTATTATTGTGAGTCATCACTTTTTTCTTTTAACAACGCATAACAATCAAATAGGGACTGAAGACACCAACTGATCCAGTCTTGAAAGTGGATTTTTTCCTTCATATTTTGTGCTTCATAATGCAGCACACCTTTTTATTGAGAGTCAGACCAGTCCAGCTTCCGCATTCTCTAATTATGCAGCCATGCTGCTGTATCGAGTGCAAAATGTATTACAGATATCATTATAATTATTAATTATAGATCATTTGTCCACATGCCCTACTACGGCCTAACATCTGTTGAACATGAATGTTGCTGAATGACATTAACAGTGTGAGTCAGTGGTAAGGTTCACATAACTTTGGAAAACTCAAAGCGCCGAAGGTTCTAGTGTGTGCGTATGTAGAGATGACTGCACGTGAAACTTGCACTTAAACACACACACACACACACACACACACACACACACACACACACACACACACACACACACACACACACACACACAAAGCTCCCTTGTGGTTAGCACACTAGTAAATGATGCAGTTAATAATGATCCAAAGTTAATATTATTGCTGGTGGAATGTACATTTGGTGCCATGCTTAAAGAAATACTCCAGAGTTTTGCAGCATAGTCTGTATCTGTTGCATCTGTAGCTTATTTTTCATTACCAGTTACCATGCATTTTAATGCTATGCATAGACATTGACTGCTCCAATATTCCTTAATTATGTTATCATTATTCTCAAAATGTATAAAAGAGGCCAGGTCTGATTAAAATCAATACTTTCAGTTGTGTCTAGATTTTTGTCTTTGGCTGAGTTTGTGCTAACCACAAGATAGCAGGGTGTGGGTGTTCACCTTGCACAGAGGCCAAAGGAAGTTTACCTTGGGCCTGTGCAAAAAGATTTGCAGGTTTCACATGCAGTCATCTTTAAAATCACACACAGAAAAGACCAAACAATGTTTATGTGTATCCCAGTTAGCTTTATGCTAACATACTACTAGAATCCCATATGAACACTAACTATCCCCCCACCACTTTTTTAAAGTACATTTATGGCCTGAACTGAAGGTCTAGCTCTTACAGTCGAGGTTTGTCAGTATAAAGTCAGCTCAGGAATTGCACTCACCTGAGAAGGTATAACGTAGTCTTCGGCGCCCCATACCTGGATGCCTAGATCTGTGCTGTTGGTGAAGGCAACACCTTTAAGCTTAGTAAACACAGAGCTCTGGATGGCCTCTTCTCTCTCTTGGTACCCTTTCTTCCATAAGAAGACCCACCTAGAGAATAAACCCAACAATTCTGCAGATTAAAGGAAACAGAAAGATGTACATAAGAGGTTCTCAACCTTTTACACCTCAAGGTCCACCTATTTGTCACCAGAAAGCATGAAGGCCCACAGGAAAACAATTTTTTTTGCTTTAAAAACACACACACACACACACACACACACACACACACACACACACACACACACACACACACACACACATCTTCTAAGCCGTTTCTCCTTCTGGGTCGTGGTGGGTGCTGGAGCCTATCCCAGCTGTCACTGGGCAAAAGGTAGGACATACCCTGGACAGATCGGCAGTCCACTTTAAAAACTATTTTTTGGAAATTTTCAACACAGAATTTTTCCTGTGTCATGTGTACCCCTGAAGATTTAATATCAACAGATTAGGCAAACTAGTATAAGCTTGTTTTATACCTGAAATCAGGCAGAGAGGTGGCAAATTTAGCTACGATTTCACTTGCGAGTGGACAATTGATACTTCGGGGCAGCATTTCTTGTTTCTAGAGGCAAGAGGGGCAAAAAATAAATGAAGTTGCTTTGTGCACCATTGTTGGCATTAATATTCTTTTCTGTTTGAGACCATTTTACCATTTATTTAAGTACCATTGCTGGCCCACTATGGACCAGACCATTTGCTCCTCCTTAGTCTTGGCCCCAGACCACCTGAGGGGGATGATCTAGTGCAACCTTGAGAAACCCTCGTCTAGAGTCTTTACATAGTGCAACACTACTACACATTAAAGGAAAAGTATCATGTAAATGCTGTTAGATGCAAAAGTTATTAGTAACATGGCTTCAACAATTTTCTCGGATGGCATGAGAGATCAGAAATTCTCAGAAAATCGTTTGCATGAATTTGAATGAAGTGGTGTTTCAGCCAAAAAAATGAATTAACATAATTCCTCCTTCATCAAGGCACCTGATCAAACAAGACATGACTGGTGTCTGAATGTGGTTCTTTCTGCACTGGATCTAAGGCTAATGTTGCTAACAAGTAATGGAAGCTTATAGACACCTGCTAGCTTTATGAAAACTTCACAAAATCACACACCTGAAACCACACTGAGCTTTTAAATACTCTCAAACAGATGCAGATTCTAGATGTAGACATAGATGTAGACACTGTGACCACTACAAAAAGGGACAAAAGTACAGTGCCTGGCTAAAAACAGTACTGGCAGCCTAGCTAACAACAATAATAGCAGCCTAACTAACAGCAGTACTAACAGCCTGGCTAACAGCAGTACTTGAAGCCTGAACTTTGTCTGTAGTTTTGGACTTTTGGAGAAAATAGTGTAAATTTGGCCGCAGCACCACTTTAAAAGTTTTCAATGACACTACAAAGCATAAGGACACGGGAATGATGAGTGTGACTCAGCTGGCATCTGTACAGTGATGTAATGAGCACTAGTGTAATAGTAGAGAAAGGCTGGTGTCACATTCTAATAAATCTCTGCAGCACTTAATGGACTACAAGAACACAAATGTTTCCCTCTCCATGACAGAAGTATAACAAAAGTGTGACTAACCACCAGCAGTAAGATTACTCCTTACATTTGGTGAATGTAATGCATCCTTTAATCCATCCATATAGGTTTTGTAATTGAATACTAATCATACAGTTCAATATAGTCTATAAAGTAACATTGGGTGGGCTTGGCTGTATTATGTCATTGATTTTCTAGGTGAAAATAAATGAACTCTTCCTCTATAGAGAAGACATTGAAATATGACTCTTTTTTGCAAATATGAGTGCAAAATTTCTATTTATTCATTTAGAGTTTAACGGTTTAATATGTTTTTTGCTCAATATTGTATATCCACCAAGAAAGTAATAACTGTACATTAAAATGTGCAGAACTGTGTTCTCATTAGATAATATGTTTAATTTCATTAGACATGGAGTGCCCAAACTTTTGCATACAACTTTAAAGTTGTATACAAAATCTGCATTTGCTTTCATACAAGCATGCTTTAAAAAAATTGCACCCAATTTTTTCTTTGAAGGCTGGGAATCCACAGGATTTTGGAGCGTATTTGTGGAAATTGAGCCCACATGGGTAAATTGCTAATTGTGTCTAAAATGTCTTTGTATGCTGTAGCATTAATATAACACTCTGCTGGAACTAACAGGCCCATCGCAAACCCCGAATAGTAGCCTCAGACCATTATTCCTCCTCAACCAAACTTTACTGTTGACACAATGCAGTCTAGTAGGTAGTATTCTCCTGGCATTCTCTTAACCCAAATTCACCCATCAGACAACCAGATAGTGAAGCATGATTCATCACTTCTGAAAAGACACTTCTACTGCTCCAAAGTCTAATGGCAAAATGCTTTACACCACTCTAGTCAATGCATAGCGAACTTAAGCTTATATGCAGCTGCTTGGCCTTGGAAACCCATTTCATGACGGTCTCAGTGCATAGTATTTGTGCTGATGTTGCTTTCAGAGGGAATCAGCACTTGACAGCCCCATTCGGTGAGTTTGTGTGGTCTACCATTGTGTGACCAAGCTGTTGTTGCTTCTAGATGCATTCCATTTATAGCACTAGCACTTACAGTTGCCCAGGGCAGATCTAGCAGGGCAGAAATTTCATGGACTGACTTGTGGCAAAGGTGGCAATCTACGACAGTGCAATATTTAAAGTCACTGAATTCTTTAGTACAACCCATTCTACTGCCAGTGTTTGTATATGGAGATTGTGTGGTTATATGCTTGATTTCATACACCTGTTGGCAATGGGTGTGGCTGAAACACTTCGTAACCAATAATTAGGAGGGGTGTCCCAATGCTGTATATATATATATATATATATATATATATATATATATATATATATATATATCTTAATCTATTCTTCTTTAAATTAAATCAAGTGTTGCTGACAGAATTGAACAAATCCATGCAACAGCTGGAGTGTCAGAGAAATCAGGAATGAAAACTGCATTTTTCAAACTGTATTCTTCTAACTAACATAACAACCTTTTAAATTAAAGATTCTTCAATTTTTTAATTTATGTTCATTTGCATTTATTACAAAGCTATATAGTATTTTTACTATATAGTACTTTTGTTTCAGTGCTTGACTGTGAATCATGCAGGTCTAAGTCATTTGTTGAGTTCTTTTGTTTTTTGGTGTTAACCTTGTTACCGGTTTTGCCGGTTTCTGAGTGATGGATATGCTTGTGATAAGAATGTCTTCCTTCTATTTGACCCTGCCATCTGTGATGAAGACTTAAAGAAATGCCCTAAAAAATAATAAAGACTGCACAAATGTTTACAGCCTGCCACATGCTATCCAGACACTAACATTTATAAAAGCAACTACACAAACTCACCTCAGCTGCCTTACACATTCCTTTCTCATGAGCATTTAAATGGGCTAAATGAGATTTCTGAGAACAGATAAGATAATCCACCTGCGTAACGAAGGGTGAAGAAGTCAAAGGAAAGGTGATTTCCAAAAATATTAAAACATATTGTCATATTATGTTACTCCTCCTGTGGACCACCAGCTGGGCCAGTCCACTTCAGAATGGCTCTTTCCAGTTTAGGAAATGCCCTTTCCTTTGGTTTTCCCCTTCATTACAAGTGGATCATAGGTGGCCCTATGAGTCTGAAAGGATGTGCTTAAAAAAAAAAAGCTCTTAAAAAAGAAAATAGACAAAAACTGTACTAGAACTTTGTTATTGGGATTACTTGGAAGGTGAGAAGCAGAAACTACAACCAACTTCTAAGACTGAACTTTGAAGGTGTGGAAAAACATTCCTGCAGATTTCTTTGAAAACCCGAAAAGCAAGTCTCCTGAAAAGAACAGAGGCTGTAATAAAGGCAAAGCATGAGGACACCAAATTTAGTATTGATACATTTAGTGCATCCATCCAGTATTGAATGTTTTCCATTAAACCTTTTCTTGTTGTTGTCCAAAAAGATCATAATTTCATAGATATAAATACACATATTGCAATTATGTCATTGTTATACATTTTGCCATGTGTAATGTCACATATGTTGCAATGTAACACATTATATACAAAGAGAGAGCAGGAGCGAGGCCACCTTTTCATTCAGGTTTCTTGATTAATTACAAATAAGTTACAAACTTATGTTGTTTTTTTTTCCTGCTAATTTTAGTGCTCAGTGTCTATTTATTTGCTTGATCATAACTTGTACAGACAAAAATAAAACACAAAATGTGCCATAACTTTTGCAGTAGCTACATTTTAGATTTGTTTTGCTCAGGTATGTTGAGTTCAGCATATAAATATGACAGTAATTGCGTTTTAAAAGATCAAAATCTTTAGAGTTCAGTTTCAGTTTTTATTATTACAGCTTACATTCGTTTGAGACTTGCTTTCAGTTTTTAAAAGGAAGCTGCATAAGTATTTTTCCACACCTTTAAAGTTCAGTCTTAGAAGTTGGTTGCATTTTCTCTTGATCTGTATATTACATCTGTGTAGCCTATATTATAATATGTACTGAGTAAATGAATAAATATAAAAGTACAAACATTTTACATTCTGTACTAAAGCTAATAGACAAATAGGCAAATCAAACGCAAATGTGCACTCTGCATTAAAGTGCTTTGGCTTGTATTTGCATGTCGTAGTCACAGCTTAATCTTAAAGGGGAACCATTTTTTCAACATTTCTGGACAAATCAGTCCTTTAGACGTAAACAGATTCATTCAGGGTGGCTTATTGTGAAAGATTATGAAGAAACTCTTTACGGTTTTGGTGATAGGAACCAGAGGCCACCATGTCTACAACACAAATATAGCCATTTTATGCACTATCCAAAACCACCAGTGAACCTAGATGTCTTCTGAGGCTGTATACGTGACAATGATGATAAAATAAGCATGATTTTTAAAAAAATACGTTTTCTTTGGGTACTTTATTTACCTCACAGCGTCCTACATCTATCCCTCCACCATGAATGGATTCAAACACATTTTAAGCCATATATTAATCACAAAACTATCATAAAACAAAGTGTCAGTCATGAGCCATCATAAATCTAACCTTTAATGTAATAGCTATCTGTGAGGGAGCTTTTAGAGGTGGTCGTCTGGTTCCTATCAGCACCAACACTGTGAACAACTCTGACTCTTCAAGTTTCTCTAGAACAGAGCATTTCAGACCAAACCCCTCTGAATGGATTTGTTTACGTCTCAACCATTTAACTATGTAGAACTTTTGAAAAATTGGTGGAGTTCCCCTTTAACACCCAGTGCCTCGGGCAGACCCGCAGCCTGGGCTCCTTCATGGGCTGCACGGAGCAGCTGGCTAACCCTGGTCTACAAATAGCCCTACACGGTTATGGGCAGCAGGACGAGCAAGGCAGGCTGCTTTCGGCCAGAAACCGGACTAACAGAACAGCAGCAGGTATTACAGTGTTCAGGGTGTGCTGGTTGAGAAAGCAGCAGGAGGACTTACCCAATCAGGTATCCAATCACTCCCAGCTGGAAAAGCCTGAAAATTACCCCTACTTTCTTGTTCTTTGCGATCATGAACTTCTCGGTCTTGTAATCGAGAAGGGAGTAGAAGAAGCTGCCCCAGCTCTGTGCCATTCCCGCGGCTGCTCTGTGGCCGGTCACCTCTAGCGAGTCCGCGCGTTGGATCAGCTGTCATGAGCTCGCCTCAGCGCGCGTGCAGGCGGTGAAATAGGAAACACGTTCCTTTTTTCGTCCCCTCAGCTTTATATCTACGTCTTTTTCAGATAACGCTGTTTTTTTTATCTCAGTGACACGATCTATTCTGGGAAATGTCGAGAAAAAGCACGAAGATGAAATCAGCTTCTTATTCGCCAGCTTTCTTTTTTTTTTTTTAATTTTCCGTTCCATCTTAAATGGTGCAGCAGTTACGTTCTGATGCCTCAGGCTGCACCATTTAAGGTGGAACGGCGAGTTCGAATTCTAAAAAATAAGACGCTAACTATGAATAAGAAACTAACTTTAGCCTCGTCGGAGACTTTACATGATAAATACCCCCCTCCCCCAAGCGAGTCCAGGCGCTGTAGCTGAGTAGGTGCATCTAATCTGAGAGAAGAAAGCAGATTGAAGGCTGAACTACAGGTTGGATTATATTGCTCTTATCAGATAACATGTTTCTCCCTGCGTGGAGAAGAGCAATGGAAGTGCATGAGATAAAAATATACAGTTATTTGACACCTTATTCCTCCTCCTCTGGATGACTATGTGGCATAAACTCCTTTAAGGTGGTGACACCTGCCTGCTATGTAAATAAGATTTGAATGCAATTGCACTTGCAAATTGTGCATCTCTGTGCTTCTGTTTTAGCAGAGTTCAGCAAAGATTTGTGTGGAGCCTAGAAACAGGGTGATCATGGTATTCATCATAAAAGACCTTGCCTTTGGGTGCAAATGTCATGCAACATGGGGAAGGTGAAGACGTAAAAGTGAAGAAGCTTCCTAATGTTCATAAAGCTGCAGAACCACAGCAAACACATTAGCATCTCTGTCAGCATATTTGGTTCAATAATATACAAGTAGAAAGTTCACAGAACCGCAGCTTATCTTTTCCCGACAGGTGAGCCACGCAAGATTTCATAGCATGCTCTTAGAATAACGATAAGAAAGGTGAGCGAGAAGCCAGTGGTCACTCCAAAGGAGTTGTTGGATGATCTGAAAGGCAGGAACAATAATTCAGCTTATCATGTTTGGAGAAAGAAGAACTGCGCACAATGTCTCAAGTAAACCAGACCAACAGTGAAGTATGAAGGTGGGAGCATCATGATGTGCCCAAGGCCCAATCCTATTTCATCCCTTGCACTTACCACTTTGCCCTACCACTTAGCAAAGTATTAGGGCTACATAGCCCTCCAAATGGACATTTTTAAGAATCACACTCCAAACAGAGTGTTAGGACAAAAAAGAAAACCTGGCAAGATGGCTGAAACCCACAAATGTGAGTATTTTCTTGGTTAAGAAATTAGGATAACAACTCTATTATCTCAGTTTAATGACATTTCAAGCTATTATGGTCCTTCTCTTCATAACAAGCATGAAAAATCGCTTGTAGCATGCCAGTGTCTCGCTCGTACCATGCCGATGTCTCTAAATTTCCTGTTCCACCTTAAACTTGGTTGGTTAGTGTAGTGGTTAACACCTCTGCCTTCTACACTGTAGACTGGGGTTCAATCCCCACCTGGGTAAGTACCCTACACTATACCAATAAGAGTCCTTGGGCAAGACTCCTAACACCACCTTCGCCTACCTGTGTAAAAATGATCAAACTGTAAGTCGCTCTGGATAAGAGCGTCAGCCAAATGCCGTAAATGTAAATGTAAATAGTCCAGCAGTTCTGACGCCTGAAGCGTCAGAGCTGTGTTGCTCCATTGAAGGTGGAACAGGAAAATTAGCACAAGAAGCTGGTGAATATCTGACTTCAGCTTCATATCACCAAAGAACTGGCGGTGGGCGATCGTAAATAATTGCCTCAGCCCAACTCTTTGAAGCCATGTGATGCCCTAATTGTGACTAAAGCACAGCAGTGAGGAGCTGAACTTTACCCTCCTCTGCCATCAATGCAGGCTGGCAGGGTCATCTACAGAGCAGCCCAAGTAGCTGTTAATGAAGCAATGTTCTTTTATTTGAGGGTCCTGTTTCATAGGGGAAGATTTCAACCACTGCCTCTTGTAAATCAGCTCCAAGGGGCAAGGTGACCCTCGAAAACAAGGGGTAGGGATTGAACCAAAGACTGGTAAGACTACCAAGAGGAAAGTGCCTGAACTTCTTACCGTAGACATCTTGAAGCTGCCGAACTGCCAAAAACAGCTTTTCAAAGTGATAATTTTATTAATTTGTGGTGTCGAATACTAATCTATCAGTGAAATTTTATACACATGCTCATGCTTATATACACAAGTATATACACAAGTACACACACACACACACACATTTTCTAAACCGCTTATCGTTCTGGGCCGCAGGGGGGGTGCTGGAGCCTATCCCAGCGGATCATTGGGCGGAAAGCAGGAAACACCCTGGACAGGTCGCCAGTTCATCACAGGACAGGCACACAGACATATACATTCACTCACACATTCACACCTTGGGGCAATTTAGTGTCTTCAGTTGGCCTGAATGCATGTCTTTGGTCTGTGGGAGGAAACTGACGCAGACATGGGGAAAACAAACACGGTCCACACAGAAAGGATTCTGGTTGCATTGATACTAGGCCCTTTTTGCTGCGAGGCAACAGCGCTGCCCACCGCGCCACCCACCACATCAGGTAAAATGACTTTATTTTTGTCAGTGAGTAAGTTGGTGTGAAGTGGGAAAGCTGAAATCAACACAGACAAATTATTATACGGGTGTTACAGGAATGCAGGAAGTGGTTTCAAGACCGAAACCATTAAAAATAGTAATAATAATAAAAATAGTTCTAATAATGCTTGTTAAATTTATAATAATTTGATCGTAGTAAAGAGCCACATGTGCTTGTTTCAGAGTGAAGGTTGTATTTTTATATTTGAAATAAAATACATACTGCAGTCATACATTGTTTGAGCAAATGCTGGATTTTCATTATAGTGAACGGACAGCTGTTGGCTGCTTTGGAGCCACGTCGCTAAAACACACACTATTTGAGGTGCAAAGAGAAAAGCTGCAGAGTTATATGCCACTTCTAAGCCCAACACAGCCTAATAATGCTTTTTAATTAATTTAAAAAATAAATGAGAAAAAATAAAAATAAAAAATTAAATAAAAAGCAAAATCAATTTGCATGACACCACTGGTT
This sequence comes from Pygocentrus nattereri, assembly GCF_015220715.1. Taxonomy (NCBI): domain Eukaryota; kingdom Metazoa; phylum Chordata; class Actinopteri; order Characiformes; family Serrasalmidae; genus Pygocentrus; species Pygocentrus nattereri. The sequence goes on along the minus strand of NC_051233.1, from coordinate 9,801,325 downwards.
ACGTCACACATATTTACTGCTGAAAATGTCAGAGTTCGATTCCCCAGCCAGGTGAACAGGGTGCTTTCTGTGTGGAGCGTGCATGTTCTCCCCATGTCTGTATCAGTTTCCTCCCACAGGCCGACGACATGCAGTCAGGCCAATTCGAAATGCTAAACTGCCCCTTGGTGTGAATGTGAAGCACTGGTTTTTGTTATTTAAATTTTCCCTCCTTTTTAAATTGGCTTTAGGAATTGTCTGATCATAGAACAGCGGGGTACAGGGTTGTGGATTTTGGGAAACTGATGTAACCTTTAAGACCTGCCATGTTGTAACATTTTAAGTACATGAATTAATGTGCGAAATAGGGAAGGGAAGCCTGCTTCTGCTTAACAAAGGACAGCGTTGTCCCTGGAGCACACACACACTGTTGTGCTTTACATAGTATGTAAATTACATGGACCCATAGAAATTGCCCAAAATACTTGGAAAAAAAGTCTGGTTCCATTGACTTACATTGAAAGTGAAGTTTTTTTCCTTCCCCTTGTATACACTGCTCAAAAAACATAAAGGGAACACTTAAACAACACAATATAACTCCAAGTAAATCAAACTTCTGTGAAATCAAACTGTCCACTTAGGAAGCAACACTGATTGACAATCAATTTCACAGCTGTTGTGCAAATGGAATAGACAACAGGTGGAAATTATTGGCAATTAGCAAGACACACTCAATAAAGGAGTGGTTCTGCAGGTGGGGACCACAGACCACTTCTCAGTACCTTTCTGCTTTCTGGCTGATGTTTTGATCACTTTTGAATGTTGGTGGTGCTTTCACACTCGTGGTAGCAGGAGACGGACTCTACAACCCACACAAGAGGCTCATCCAGCTCATCCAGGATGGTACATCAATACGAGCTGTGGCAAGAAGGTTTGCTGTGATTGTCAGCGTAGTGTCCAGAGGCTGGAGGCGCTACCAGGAGACAGGCCAGTACACCAGGAGACGTGGAGGAGGCCGTAGGAGGGCAACAACCCAGCAGCAGGACCGCTACCTCCGCCTTTGTGCAAGGAGGAACAGGAGGAGCACTGCCAGAGCCCTGCAAAATGACCTCCAGCAGGCCACAAATGTGCATGTGTCTGCACAAACGGTTAGAAACCGACTCCATGAGGATGGTATGAGGGCTCGACGTCCACAGATGGGGGTTGTGATCACAGCCCAACACCGTGCAGGATGCTTGGCATTTGCCAGAGAACACCAGGATTGGCAAATTTGCCACTGGCGCCCTGTGCTCTTCACAGATGAAAGCAGGTTCACACTGAGCACATGTGACAGACGTGACAGAGTCTGGAGACGCCGTGGAGAGCGATCTGCTGCCTGCAACATCCTTCAGCATGACCGGTTTGGCAGTGAGTCAGTAATGGTGTGGGGTGGCATTTCCTTGGAGGGCCGCACAGCCCTCCATGTGCTCGCCAGAGGTAGCCTGACTGCCATTAGTTACCGAGATGAGATCCTCAGACCCCTTGTGAGACCATATGCTGGTGCGGTTGGCCCTGGGTTCCTCCTAATGCAGGACAATACTAGACCTCATGTGGCTGGAGTGTGTCAGCAGTACCTGCAAGATGAAGGCATTGAAGCTATAGACTGGCCCGCCCGTTCCCCAGACCTGAATCCGAATGAGCACATCTGGGACATCATGTCTCGCTCCATCCACCAACGCCACGTTACACCACAGACTGTCCAGGAGTTGGCGAATGCTTTAGTCGAGGTCTGGGAGGAGATCCCTCAGGAGACCATCCGCCACCTCATCAGGAGCATGCCCAGGCGTTGTAGGCAGGTCATACAGGTACATGGAGGCCACACACAATACGGAGCCTCATTCTGACTTGTTTTAAGGACATTACATCAAAGTTGGATCAGCCTGTAGTGTGTTTCCACTTTAATTTTGTGTGTGACTCCAAATCCAGGCCTCCACTGGTGTGATTTTGTTGTCAGCACATTCAACTTTGTACAGAACAGAAGTATTCAATGAGAATATTTCATTCATTCAGATCTAGGATGTGTTTTTTGAGTGTTCCTTTATTTTTTTTGAGCAGTGTATGTATGTGTGTGTGTGTGTGTGTGTGTGTGTGTGTGTGTATATATATACATATACCAACTGGCCACTTCAGGAGATCATATCACAGCAGCTGCTGAAGTTTTTAAACTGTGTCTACTTACAGTGTCTATTAAACAGAACTACCTTGTCTTAAGTTTTATTTGAGATGCCAATACACTCACACACTGTAGATCAGATTTGCAGAGATAATTATACTCATGATCATCTGCAGTTCATCTCTCATATCTCCTTTACCTGTCTGGTATTTCAAGTCTCTTTTTTATATAATTCTATTTTGCTATGAAGAGTTTTAGAAGAATCACCACAAGTCTCCTGAGACATCAAAGAGTAAATTTGAGCAATAAAAATGTTCTCTGGTTGACAATTACCTGATGAGCTGAATCAGGTGTTTTGGGGTGAAAATGAACATCAGCTATGAAAGTATCGGTGGCAAGGGGTCTGGAAGATTCAAATTGACCCCATTGATTATAATAGAAGGAAAGGGGCCATCAATACTGCTAAAATATTTACTTGGAAGAGTTTGCTTCAAAACTGGCTTAGATGTAAGCAATTCAAGTATGTCATTCAGAGAGGTTTGATGTGAAACTTCAGTATAGAGAAATTTAGACTTCTTTATAGTGGTGGTGAAAGGAACCAGGGCTCACAATGTCTATACCACAAATCTAGCCATTTTACTTACTATTCACTGAACCTAGTCTTCTGAGTTTTCTTTGGGGACTATTTTGCTGTAGAACACCGTGCACTTACCTCCACCATGAATAGATTAAAATACATTTATTATGTTTTAAGCCAAAACGTTAATTACAAAACTACTGTTAACCAATGTCTCACACATTAGACTGAGTATCCACACCCATTTCATCTAATGACCTTCTGTGAGGGGGCTTTTAGAGGTGGATGTCTGGTTCCCCATCACCACCACTGTGAACAATTCTAACTATCTGACAATTTCTCTAGAACTAAGCATTTTACACCAAAACCCTCTGAATGACTTTGTTTACATCTTAATTCAAATATGTATAAATTCTGAAAAAGCAGTGGAGGCCACTTTCAAGTTGTGCACAAATGCTTGATTGAACAAATGAGCAACGTCCATGAAACGTCACACTATGAGGAGCCATCAGAGGTTAACGTGAGCTAGCAGTACTCAAAATCTTGAGTTAGTAGTTATCTAGAACATGTCACTGTTCAGCTGTTTAACAAGAATTCCGCTGTGCATTTGCACTTTCTGTGCGACGTGAAGCTCCAGCACCCCCTACCCCACCGTGACCCTGGGAGAGAAGCGGCTTAGAAAATGTGTGTGTGTGTGTGTGTGAGTGTGACGTGAAGTCAGTGACACCAGAGAAGTTGTAGAGGAAACTGGCTGTGGTGAAGCTTTCCACAGCAAAACCTGTAGTGCTGTTTTCAAAATAAAAGTATATGTTCCACTTTACTTGAAAAGCTCCCTACAGATCTTCAGATGTTAAAACTATTACAGGTGAAATTTTGTTGACTATTAACAGCATTGGCGTCAATTAGGACTAGATTTAGACTTTTGACTAAATCAACTTTTAAGTTGAACTTAATATTTTGTCGCATGCAAGTCAAATACTAAAATTACAGAAGGCACCTGAAGTGGTAATCTAAATAGTTCTACTAGAATCTAAACTGTGTGCTGAATAAATGACAGAAAACAAAGTTGTGTTTTTGTATTGAATAAAATTACTGTAATTCATAGTATTTTATATATTCACTTAAACAATGTATTAAGAGCAAGTAAAATCAGTTTCTATTGCAGTCTCTCCACAAGTGCTAATTAAAATGAATTCCACAGACGCCCCTCTATTATAATAAAAACTCAAAAATACAGCTCATATATGTGACATTAAATATGGATATGGATGTACATTCCCTACCCTGTTGCACATCTCTGAAAAATTTCACTGTTTCCAGTTCATGGTGATCATGTTTGATATCACCCAACATTTGCACAGGCACGATCATTAAGAATATGGAAAATATTTTTTTTTCAGTGGAGAAATGAGTATCTCATCTTTTACACCATACACAAAGATCACATTTAATGAGGGATTGGTTTGTGCTGTAAAGTGATTGTAATGCTCAGGCACAAAGCCCATAAAATCTCCAATACTGGACTGTTTTATACTCCCAACATGGTTATTGGTGTTCGAATTTCAATTCAGCTCTAGCTTAATTTGTAAAGTAGTGACCCCCCCACCCCCACAAACACCTGTAATGCTCAGAATCTCCCACATGCTTACATTATATCTCTACATTTTGATTAGCAAGATTGACAAATATATATGAATTAATCAGTGATGCCTGTTATTATTACAGCACATATTAATAGATCATATTAAGAAAGCTTAGTCAGCTGTTCTAAAGTAAAGCCATGCACGTAAATAGAGGTTTGTAGTTTTTAGTCAGTACTATGAACGTATAGGTTTCCGTTTTTCACTTTCTTTATGCATCACTAATATGAGAAGTACAGAGAAAGCCTTTGATTACCCAGATTCACTTTCACAATGTAAGTAAAGGATTCTAATTAAAATCTTCCCTGCTGATGTAATAACCACATGAGATTCAATTAATGCTTCTGAACACTTTATTATGTCTTTATGGTTCAACATAAAAAAAAGTGGAAAAAGGATTGGAAACTTAAAAAAAGTGGGGTATAGGGAAAGTCAAAGAATTGGTAATGGGGTTGGCTAAAGCAAGGGCAACAGGACATTTACTGTCCGCCCCTGAGACGCAGCACCAGGTGGAGGGTGGACTCCTTCTGGATGTTGTAGTCAGATAGGGTGCGACCATCTTCCAGCTGCTTGCCAGCGAAGATCAGCCTCTGCTGGTCAGGAGGAATGCCTTCTTTGTCCTGGATCTTGGCCTTCACGTTCTCAATGGTGTCGCTTGGCTCAACCTCAAGGGTGATGGTCTTGCCAGTGAGGGTCTTCACGAAGATCTGCATGCCGCCCCTGAGACGCAGCACCAGGTGGAGGGTGGACTCCTTCTGGATGTTGTAGTCGGACAGGGTGCGACCATCTTCCAGCTGCTTGCCAGCGAAGATCAGCCTCTGCTGGTCAGGAGGAATGCCTTCTTTGTCCTGGATCTTGGCCTTCACGTTCTCAATGGTGTCACTTGGCTCAACCTCAAGGGTGATGGTCTTGCCAGTGAGGGTCTTCACGAAGATCTGCATGCCGCCCCTGAGACGCAGCACCAGGTGGAGGGTGGACTCCTTCTGGATGTTGTAGTCGGACAGGGTGCGACCATCTTCCAGCTGCTTGCCAGCGAAGATCAGCCTCTGCTGGTCAGGAGGAATGCCTTCTTTGTCCTGGATCTTGGCCTTCACGTTCTCAATGGTGTCACTTGGCTCAACCTCAAGGGTGATGGTCTTGCCAGTGAGGGTCTTCACGAAGATCTGCATGCCGCCCCTGAGACGCAGCACCAGGTGGAGGGTGGACTCCTTCTGGATGTTGTAGTCGGACAGGGTGCGACCATCTTCCAGCTGCTTGCCAGCGAAGATCAGCCTCTGCTGGTCAGGAGGAATGCCTTCTTTGTCCTGGATCTTGGCCTTCACGTTCTCAATGGTGTCACTTGGCTCAACCTCAAGGGTGATGGTCTTGCCAGTGAGGGTCTTCACGAAGATCTGCATGCCGCCCCTGAGACGCAGCACCAGGTGGAGGGTGGACTCCTTCTGGATGTTGTAGTCGGACAGGGTGCGACCATCTTCCAGCTGCTTGCCAGCGAAGATCAGCCTCTGCTGGTCAGGAGGAATGCCTTCCTTGTCCTGGATCTTGGCCTTCACGTTCTCAATGGTGTCGCTTGGCTCAACCTCAAGGGTGATGGTCTTGCCAGTGAGGGTCTTCACGAAGATCTGCATGCCGCCCCTGAGACGCAGCACCAGGTGGAGGGTGGACTCCTTCTGGATGTTGTAGTCGGACAGGGTGCGACCATCTTCCAGCTGCTTGCCAGCGAAGATCAGCCTCTGCTGGTCAGGAGGAATGCCTTCCTTGTCCTGGATCTTGGCCTTCACGTTCTCAATGGTGTCGCTTGGCTCAACCTCAAGGGTGATGGTCTTGCCAGTGAGGGTCTTCACGAAGATCTGCATGCCGCCCCTGAGACGCAGCACCAGGTGGAGGGTGGACTCCTTCTGGATGTTGTAGTCGGACAGGGTGCGACCATCTTCCAGCTGCTTGCCAGCGAAGATCAGCCTCTGCTGGTCAGGAGGAATGCCTTCCTTGTCCTGGATCTTGGCCTTCACGTTCTCAATGGTGTCGCTTGGCTCAACCTCAAGGGTGATGGTCTTGCCAGTGAGGGTCTTCACGAAGATCTGCATGCCGCCCCTGAGACGCAGCACCAGGTGGAGGGTGGACTCCTTCTGGATGTTGTAGTCGGACAGGGTGCGACCATCTTCCAGCTGCTTGCCAGCGAAGATCAGCCTCTGCTGGTCAGGAGGAATGCCTTCTTTGTCCTGGATCTTGGCCTTCACGTTCTCAATGGTGTCGCTTGGCTCAACCTCAAGGGTGATGGTCTTGCCAGTGAGGGTCTTCACGAAGATCTGCATGCCGCCCCTGAGACGCAGCACCAGGTGGAGGGTGGACTCCTTCTGGATGTTGTAGTCGGACAGGGTGCGACCATCTTCCAGCTGCTTGCCAGCGAAGATCAGCCTCTGCTGGTCAGGAGGAATGCCTTCTTTGTCCTGGATCTTGGCCTTGACATTCTCAATGGTGTCACTTGGCTCAACCTCAAGGGTGATGGTCTTGCCAGTGAGGGTCTTCACGAAGATCTGCATTGTTTAATCTGCATTAAAAAATTAAATTGGCTTATTTAATAAGTAATTGTAATCTAGATGCACATAAACACTTCTAACACTACTACTGAAAAACTAAAAGGCATGCTAGTTTAATGAGGACTCTAAATATATTAGGCAATATTAATAACAGATAAAATAAAAACATAACCTGAAATATTCTATACATATGCGAAGTAACGCTAGTCCAATGTTAGATGTCAATAAAACAGAAATAACCTTTATAAATTTAGGAGACATAAAAAAAATTAAGTCGTTATGGATTCATAATCTGACATGACGCATTTGCGAGCCTTTCAAACGGTTCCTCTCCCTCGCTCAGACGCCATTTCAGAACATCCGGGTTCTTTGTTCGAGAAGCGAAAATGATTCAGCAAAAATGACTCACAAAAAGAGAACTAACGTCACGGTTTCAACGAACAAGAAACGGGGGTGCGTCAAAAAAAGTATCCGAAACATGAGAAGCCGTTCGCGATACTAAAACAAAATTAATATCTTAAACATTTTTGTAAAACAGCGGCAAATGACAATGTAATTATAATAGGTTAGCCAGCGAGCTAACGCTAGCCTAGTCAGCTACATTAACCTAGCTCAGAGAGAACCGCGGTTTGTACATCACGTTAGAAAACAAAACCCGAGTTACAAAACACGCCACGCTTTTCTATTAGTTTGCATCGAAATCCTCAGGAAAAAGGACTTAAGTTACCTTTCGATGAGAGAGTTCTTGTAAAAATGTCTTCTCGTATACCTGCCGTATCTTCTCTCTGTGCTTACTGTAATGCGGCAAAATGGTGCGGCAACTGTATATATAGAAACCCTGCGCTGTGACGTGTATCAGCGTCACAAGCCAAGTCTCTTCCGCGCTTGAAACTAGTCCGTATTTGTGTTCGGCCAAAATGGACGTGTACAAAGAGCAAAGAGTTTTATCGGCGATTAAAACGGCATTTTTAAAGCGACGCGACGAGTTAACAGCGACCATTAAAATGTATTTTTCTGACAGTGTGGAATAACACAGTCGTTGTGAGAACAGAAGTCTCTGGAACATGCGAGATATGCCGGGTCTCTGCGGGACACATCTCGGATGGTGATTGGACGGTTGGGTTGTTTTTCTGCATTGCCATTGGTGATTCGCGTCTGTGGCACGAGCCTGGGGCGGAAGCAACAGCACACAGGCAGCAGCCCGGTATCGTTGCCAAGGGGGAAATATGACAAAGAAATAACGAGAAGGGACTGGATTCGGTTTCTAAATCGTGAAATGTTTAACTGTATTCGTTTAAGACACCCCAAAACGGTTAATCAGCTAGTGTGTGGGCATGTAGTCGAAGTGGTGTTAATTCGATCTGCTTATTTTTTATTTCTGTGTTTATTTTTGACTGATATGAGTCACCAGATTCTCGTGACGCTGTGTAACGGTGCGGAGAGGCATTTGCGAAGTTAGCTCGCAAATCTTTTGTATTTTTAAGTTATATGTAGCCTTGTGGGACTGTGCACTGAAAATAGGACGCAGTCTGACACCAATAGCCTGAAATTGTGTCGACCCTCCCCCCTCAAAACTGTGCTGTAATGTAGGTCACTGCAGCAGGCTGCCCGACGGCCTTATCATCAGTTAGCCTGAGACAGCCCAGTTAGCCTTCAGCGATGCAGTGCTTAGCCACAAAATGTGTTCAAAGTCGTACTCCCTTGTACAATTTACAGTAATATCTTTAGAAAAGCTGTTTTGGAAATTACGCAGTTCCACAGTAATTCCCCTAATCTGCTGCAGGGTGTATCCTACAATCCTTCCTGCTGAGAACAGTTGCTGGAACAGAACAGAAGGTTGACCAATGTATTGGCAGCCATGACCAGGGTTGGGAAAATACTTTGAAAATTGACGACTGAATACATTGTCCTGAATGTATTCAGTAGTGTATTCTGTTACAATACATTAAAAGTAAAATATAGAGAATACATTTAGACAAGCCACATGAGAAAATCTCTCTTGTCATGCTGTTCCCAGTTTGCAGTTTTCTTTCGTGTGATTTTTCTGTTAATGCGTTTAATAAACCGTTCACTTTTTAAGTTTGAAATGAAGGTACAAAATTCTTAACTTTTTTATTTTCCCTTCCTGCTTGAGTCCACTGCTACTCCCATAATCCCTCAAAGCAGGAGTCCAGTACAACACTGTTGAGGAGATTATTAATTTAATCATCCTTCAAAGGATCTTAGTAGTACTGAGGTAAATAAGTCTCTCGTCACATTGATTTATCAGTCTACTCAGGCTTTAGCAGAACTCGGTATCGCTGAGATTAGTAACTGATCATCACATTGATTTATCAGTCTACTCAGGTTTTAGCAGAACTCGGTATCACTGAGATTAGTAACTGATCATCACATTGATTTATCAGTCTACTCAGGTTTTAGCAGGAACTTCAGCGTTTATAAAGAAGCTGTTAATTTAATCTTTGTTTGTCTTATGGTGTTTTCTTTAAAGATTGTATGTTTTTTTTTTTAGTATAGTGGGTAAGAATTCTAAAAGTATCTTCCATAAATGTAAAACGCAACTCTGTTCTGAATATTGTCTTTACAAAATGTAACCTGGACTGAATACAGATACTTAATTTCTGTATTCTGAATACATATTCCCCAAACTTGCATTCTGTTACATCCCAACCCTGGCCATGACTTACTGTAATTAACTTAACATTTTGAATATTACCAAACCAAAGTCTTGTAAACATTTACAGTTTGTCTGAGACCTACACTGTCTCCATGTTACAAACCAACACCAACATTAAACTGGTCTAACCTGCTCTAAGGTTTCTTCATTGCTGCCTGGTCTATGAATTATTCATTACGTCAGACTGTATTCCCAGTCTTCACGTGTAAAGGTCTGAGCATTTATAAAAGAGTAAATGCTTAATAGGGAATTGTCTTGAGAAAACGTGGCTGTACTCTTTTCCACTGATTGGATTACTGTAATCAAGTGTTCAAACTGCTGTTCCATTCTTCAGCAGTAACAGCTGCTAGATCATCCTAATCACCAGCTGGAACCGGTATGACTAAGTGTTGTGGGGGAAGTGTGCCATTTTAACAGCGAGTTTCAGTCTCTCCTTCTCTATGCACACGCACAAAGTCTATTTAACCTACACTTATGTACATTTTCATGCTGATTTTAATCTGGTCAATGTAGCGTTCTAGTTCACAGAGCTAAGCAGGAGCTGCAAGGTTTGGTCTGAATTAGGCCTGGTCACATTTTTCTATTTTTAGGGTTACGGATAAGGCTCAAGATGGTTGCAAGATGAATTTCAGTGTTCATAATGACCTCAGGAGACTCAGCAGTCAGTACTGGAAGCGTTCTAATAATAATACCATCACTCAGTCTATTTTGTGCCCGCCTGATATATTTTGTAATCTGTCATGTGCTCACTTGTGCAGTGGTGGATGAAGTATACAAATCATGTAGTTGAATAAAGTATAAAGAATTAATATACCCAAGGTAAAATATTACTCCAGTAAAAATAGAAGTTCCTCCCTTTAGACCTCCACTTGAGTAAAAGTACAAAAGTATTTGCCTTCAAATGGACTTAAGTATCGAAAGTAAAAGTTTTACACTGCTGCACTGATGTTAATCTGTGTACTTGAACTGGGTCAGACAGTCCAACAGGTCAGAACAAGCTCAAAACAAAGTGTGCGCTGTGCCCTGATTGTTGTTCTTGCTTCACATTTTCATTTTGACATGTTATGTTTTTTATGTATGCATAAACCAAAAGGAACGACAGATTTCGCAAAATGTAGAGGAGCAAAAAGTAAGATATTTGTCTTTGAAATGAGTGGAGTGAAAGTAAAAGTTCACCAAAAGTGAAAATACTTCAGTACAGATACATGAAAAAACTACTTAAGTACAGTAAGTAATTACATTTCCTTAGCTACTGTCCACCACTGTCACTGCGTGTCAAGAAGTAATGGTGGACTGGAAAATGAATGAGCTCAAAATCAACATGGGGGTTTGCAGCACCTTACTCAGTTATACTTTGTTTGCCATGAGTCTTTCCAAGACATGATATATGATCACAATTGTTAGGTCAGTTTACTTATATAAGGATAATCATGCTAATGAAATTCAATGGAAGTCATTTTGAAACATATATACTTTTTTTTTTAGCATTTAGCAATTGATTCTATGATTGGGGTGCCATTTAGCCAGTGTAACTATTGAATATAAACTTATTTTAAAATAATTAAATCTAAGTCTAAGAAAACATGCACTTAACCGTTCAAAAAATGTTTTAACCCAGGAACCTCTCAAGTCATGGCAATAACTCAAATGAGTAACAGGGTGGAGTAATTCTAACATAAAACTAGCAAATGTGACTAACTAGCATTCATGCTGATTGTGTAAGGACATTTAGGACATTTAGTAATTTACTTAAAATGATTTTTTTTTAATTAATTAATTTACTTTCTATAATTTAGGTTTAACTTTCAAAGTGACCTTGCCAATCATTATCACAATGAAGACAAACAAAGAAGAACATTTACTTTCCTTCCTCCAAAGATCTACTGGAGATCAGGATGAGGCAAATCCCTGCTGAATATGTATTTACATTTATGGCATTTGGCAGACGCTCTTATCCAGAGCAACTTACAATTTGATCATTTCACACAAGTAGACAAAGGTAGTGTTAGGAATCTTGCCCAAGGACTCTTATTGATATAGTCTAGGGCACTTACCCAGGTGGGGGATTGAACCCCAGTCTACAGCGTAGAAGTCAGAGGTGTTAACCACTACACTATCCTAACCATATGTGTCTCGTGGAATATTCTATATATTTCATGGGGGTGAATATGTTCAGGTAACAGCACTGAGTGAATGTTGTGGGAAAAAAAACTATAATGGATGGCTCTTGAAAAAGGGCCAAAAAAAGTACAATATACTAAATAGATTCACATATTAATGCAGAAATTAATTTATTGATTATATTTCAGGATAAAGTTTAGTTATAATGGGCTGAGACTGGCTGTTTTATTAATGTTTTAAGTTATTTACCAGACACATGCACATAGGTTGTTGTGATGGTACCCCAATTGTGAAACCACCTTTTTAAATGTGAAAAACACTCCAATTCAGTAACTGTACCACTGGTCATGCTAGAGTTACAATACTATTCAGGTCATTTAGGCCTTATCCCATTAGATTTATCACCTTAACTTCCTCATATGACTTGTATTACAAGACCTGTCACGTTACTCTCCTTTCAGAAAGCTGTTTGTTCAGCATTGGACGTCCTGTACCTTGAACTGGGTGTTTACCCTTGTGAGCGATTTCGTGTATGTATGTGTTTGCTCCAGGAACCAATGCATCGCTTGTTTGTCAACATCCTTCTGTAATGGAATACTGGACCCTAAAAACAGAACATGGAAACATGTTACAAGGACTTTTTTTTTATCTGAGAAAATTGCTGTGTGACTCTGAGAAATGCCGTATAATTATTTATTTATTTATTTATTGCTGAGTCATTCAAATGACCTTTCACCAACATTCAGTGACCTATTATGAAGCCTTGTTGCATAAACTGTACTCATTCTTGGCTGCCACTTCTCACCACTTTAAGCCTAAAGCTGTAGCCTAAGCCTGAGACTGTAGTTCCTTTTTAACCTCTTCAACTCCTTGAGACCACCGGTGGTTCCAAAATGTCATCCACCCATCCATCCATTTTCTAAGCCGCTTCTCCGTCAGGGTTGCGGGGGGGTGCTGGAGCCTATCCCAGCAGTCTCCGGGCGAAAGGCTCCAAAATGTCATATTCTTTATAATTTTCATGTTTCATAAGCTCCATTCAAAAGGTGGGTTTCGAATGAGAGTTGGAACTGTGTTCTTTCCAGTCAAATAGATGGTGATGTAATTTGAAACCCTTATAATAAAGGGTTTTTTTTCTACTGAAAGTCGACCCATTTTTTCCCACAAAACTGGGCTATAAACTATAAACAGATGGCGTCTCTTCAGTGATCTGCTCTGTAAAAATAATTTTTATAAAATAATACAAAGTGTTTCTGAGATTTTTGGCTTTCAGCAGTAAATTGTAAGCATATAGTAATATGTGTAGATCATAAAGCACATTCTGTTAATTTGAGGGGAGCTTTTACAAACAAATAAATAAATAAATAAAATAGAAATGTGCATTTATTTTTACTGAATAATTTGCCTAATGATTTGACAATGTAAATTCAGACAGATAAACCAAAATATACCCTGGAGAATAAGAGGAATTAATCTCGCTAACTGTTTTCTTTACTCCTACAGCCAAAATGGCTTGATGATTCCCTCATGTAAAAATGATAGATTATTTCTGCCCTATTTGAAAAGGAAAACTGAAGTATTATGGCAAAAATATAAGCCGGCCTTTTTCTAGGCCTACCAGATTACTAACATGTTTGTTGAAAGTAGCGCTGGTATGTCCGGGTTTGTTTTATCAGCCTGAGCTCAGTGTCAGCCCCGTGATGTTCAATGACGTGTTGGAAAATTCAAACCAGTTCTTTCAAACCTATGATTCGTTTTGTTCTGCTATTACTGAAGTCAAGACAGCTTTCTTAGCAGAGCTTTCTTCTGCACAATTTGGGGGCCTTAAAGGATAACTTGAATCATTTTTTTAATTATACACAACTAAATGGCTAAGATGTAGACAGTTATTCAGAGTGGTTTGATGTGATATGCTCCGTTCTAGAGAAACTTGTTGAGTCCGAATTGTTCACGATGGTGGTGATAGGAACCGAACATCCAAAGAGTTTAATGCCTCTGAAAGCTCCTTGCAGAAAGTTATTAAATGAAATGGTTAGATATATGCTCTCTGATATCTGACACATTGGTTTATGATAGTTTTGTGATCATGTTTAGGCTTAAAATGTATTTTAATCCATTTATTTTAGCTCATTAATGGAGGAGAGGTTCTTGCCGGGTGTTGTAAGACAAAGTAGTCCCTAAAGAAAACATATTTTTTCAGGTTTATAACCATTTTACCATGATCAACATCAAAGATATTAACTCCGAATACACATGTTCAGTTCAATGGTGGTTTTGGATGGTAAATAAAATAGCTAGATTTGTGTTGTAGACATTGTGACCCCTGGTTTCAATCACCACCACTGAAATCTGAACCCGTAGGTAAAATTAACTTTCACATTAAACCGCTCTGAATGTTGTCATCTCGAGGACTATCTTATGCAGAAATTTTATTGGAATTCCCCTTTAAACAACAATGCCACTTCAGTTGATTTATTTAATGTGAGAATGAAAAATAATCAATACTTCATTCATTCATGGTAATGTAAATACAACAAAACAATAATGAATTATATACACAGGAAACAAAACTATTAGATAACTAAGTGATAAAAAAAAAGAAATCAACAGATTTCACAATTACACTATAACCTGATCACACTGAATGGAGCTGTTTGCCGTTGTTTTCCCCACCAGTTCGTTTTTCACACTCAATAAAATGCATTTATTGAGAATCATACTAAGTATCGATAGCCAGCAAAATGGCTAACCAGTTAATTTGGACACTTCAGTCTTGTTCTTTATTAGCTGCATTCAGTGAACAAAATGAGACGATTACTGTTAATCACAATTATTTATTAATCATCAGCTAAAATTTCGACTGTGGAAGGCCTAAAACCAACCACAGTGTATTTTGGTGTGATGTGTGTCACTTCTGCTCTCTTGATTCTTTATGTAATATCAGTCACAAATAATGTTTTATGAGACTTTTTTTGTGGATATGAATTAAAGCATAGACGTTATACAGTCGCGTTCAGCATTGCGTCTGTTTACCGAGAAAGCCCCGCCCTTCAGTTAAATAATAAACAAACACAAACAAACAAACAAATAAATAACAGCCAATTAGGTCGCTGTTACGCCACAACTGGGAAAGCCCCACCCCCATTTGTCGACATCTGCGCAAGCGCAGTAGCCAGAGCAAATCAATACGCTGTTTTTTTGTGCATTATTGAGCCAAACCCTACAAACTGTTCGTTTTTTTTGTCATATTTTACCAGTTAAAAATTCCTTCAGTTTCGAGTTTGTAGGTCTCTCCCCATTCAAAGAGATAGGAGTGTAGTTTTGCCTAAACACATGCTATGAAAATATTCATCAAAACACTACATAGATGCTAGCAATAGCGACTACGCACAACACCAGCTCTGTTGTTTTTAGACAGTATGTGGACGGGTTTCTAACGCAGGCTATTATACAAAGGATTTATAACAGACGACACGTTTAAGAAGTGGTGAAGACAAAACGACAGCGACACGTAGTCCTATTATTCAGCCAATAACTGAGGTAAACAGCAAGCAACTGCCACTGAAACGTCGATTCAGCTGAGCTTGTGAATCGGTTCAGCTGTTTACTGAACAGATTCGGTTGAAATTAATGATTCATTCGCGAGTGAGTCAGAGTTACACGTGACTCAGCTGTTCTAGATAATAGTGACTTCGACCTTTCGCAACTACAATCTGTAGATGTTTCTGGATGCCACGTCTTATCTGTCTATCCTGCCCTGTTGTTAATAAACCTAGACTCCAACCTTTACGCCTTTACTTTCTGTCCTTCTCCCCTGTTTGTAATAAAAGCAGCCATGGCGGGAGCTGGTGAAGAGCTAAGGTAGGGAGTGTGACTCACAGACGACGATTCACAAGTTTTTAACTCGCCTACAGCGTTTAAGATTAAGCAGAAATGCGCCCTTCTGAAATACTTTGATTTGAGAAAAAAAAACTCAGTGATTAAATGTGAATATGCAGCAGTTAAAATCCACATTTTAAATGACCAGCTTTTCTGTCCCTAAAAGTCACACTTAAACATGACTGTAGGCCTAAATAAGAAAACCAAATTGTTCCTGAATGATTATTATTCATTTCCAAACTCTACCTTTTTGACAACTGTCAAGAATCAAGCTATGAATTAATATGTCAACGTGTACAGTAATAAACAGTGGAACCTACCTTGCCTACTCTCAGTCAATGCAGTGGACATGAATGGGCATAAATCAGTTATCATTAAAGAGAAATTGCACTGATTTTGCAACATGTCTGTATAATTAAATGGTAAAGATGTGAACAAAGTCATACAGTGTGGTTGGATATGAAAAGCACAGTGTTGGAGAAACTCACCAAGTCAGAATTGTTCACAATGGTGGTGACAGGAACCAGACGTCGACCTCTAAAAGCTCCCTCACATAAAGTTATTACATTCAGTGGTTAGAGAGAGACTGATTCATAACTGATACTTTGAATAATTGATATTTTAAGATGTTAAGTCATTCAGAGTAGATTGATGTAAAATTTAGAGAAACCTACAGATTCAGGGTTGTACACAGTGATGGTAATAGGAACCAAATGTCGACAGCATTTAATGGCTGTAAAAGCTCCCTCACATAAGTCTATCAAACAAAACAGTTGTGATTATGTTACCTGATCCTTAATACATGGGTTTCCGTTAGATTTGGTGTAAGGTTTTGGCCTGAAGCATATTTCTTAAAATCCATTCATGGTAGAGAAGTACATGCAGGGTGCTGTAAGGCAAAATAGTACTTACTTCTTTACTATTATCAACATTACATATAAAACCACAGTAGATTTAGGTCACTGGTGATTTTGGATAGTAAATAAAATGGCTATATTCACATTGTAGACATCCCAACCCCTGGTTCCTATAACATGCACTATGAAGAAATCTGAGGTGGTAAGTTTCTCTATAATGCACTATTTAATGTCAAACCACTCTGAATGATTGTTTACATCTTGGCGATTGAATTATGCATACATTTTGGAATTGTCCCTAAATAATTCGAAACAGCATTATAATTAGACAGTCGTTAAGACTTCTGTTAAAGGTGCAGTGTGTAAGATTTAGGGGGACCTATTAGTAGAAATTGAATATAGTATACAAAACCATATTTTCATCAGTGTATAATAACCTGTAACTATCAATCATTGTGCTTTTCTTAGCTTAGAATGAGCCCTTCATATCTAAATAGGGAGCAGGTCCTCTTTTAACTGAAGCTGACACTTTGTGCTACTTATTATTTAGGACAGGAAAAAGCAAGGACGGCTCAATCTTCATCGTCAAAGGAGCGAAAACGTGAAGGCATAATGGCTATTTTAGACTGCACTATGCTAGGAAAAGGAGGTATGAGGGAGGGGTACTCAGATATTCACTCACTGCCAGATGCCCCTAAATCTTACACACTGCACCTTAACAACACTTTATTTATACATCTGTTTGTTTACTGTGGGGCAATGAAGAACATGCAGACGTTGCTTGTGTTGCAATCTGTTGCTGCAGTTGTCTGTCTTGTGGTGACCTCGGGATCATCTCTCTCTCAGGAAACAGGGGGACCTGGTGAGACACAGAGGTGGCTGCCACTGTGGTGCCGTTCGCTTCGAGGTGTGGAGTGCCCCAGATTTGCACGTATTCAATTGCAAGTATGGGCCTTTTGTCAAGAGGTGCAACTTTTAACACGCTCCCACTAAAGCTGGAAAGAGGAGGCAGCTCTGCACTCAGACCTTATTGAAGCCGTTCTCACATCATATGTATTGTGGAAATAGTTGGACATTAGGAAACACTTAATGCGATAAAAGCTTAGTGTAACTTAATGTCTTAAGCCAACTACCACATTTCTTTTCCACATTACTGGGCATAAGCACTGTCTGCTGCTAAAAGGATGAGACTGGAATGCAGAGATATTTGGTGCCACATTAACACTTTTCCATATTATTGATTTCAATGAGTTGAAGAGGAAAAACGTGATGCAGAAAATATTGTTTTATCTTTGTGGATTTCTGTATTCTGTCTCAGTTATTTCTGTATTGGGAAAGTGTTCATAATCAGAAAGTTGTGAGAGAAGTTTTGTGTGGCTTCAAAATGTCACTATTAAAGGATGACTTTCCACCAATTTTCAGCATTTTTTAAACAAAGCCTATATAATTAAATCATTGAGATTTATTATCCAGAGTTGCTTGATTAAATCCTACTAAGATTTTCTTTACAACAGAGGTGGGATGTCTACAGCACATATTGCTGTCCAAAATAGCATCTCCAAAATAGTAACTTTACAGGAGAAGGCAAAACACTCTTACCTTTCAGTGTAAGTTAATGTAAAGTGATTTTATTTCAAGTGATTTTTGAGTATTTTTATTTGTCCATTTAGCATGAAATTTTGCAATGATGTAGAAACATGAAAATGGGCAAAAATGGAGATACACTGTTTTCTTTGGACAGTGAGAAAATCTAGCTTTTTTATGTGCTATACAGAATCACCAGTGCATTTTTATATGCAATGTCAACAATGGTAAAATCCAAAATAATACACTTTTCTGGGGGTACATTTTTTTTTACCATTTTGGGTACAGTTCATAAACATTTCATATAAAAACTGTCTGTGAGGGAGCTTTTAGAGGCATTTAACTCTTTAGACGTCTGGCCTATCCCCACCACTGTGAAGAATTAAGATTAAGAGACCCTTATTAGTCCCACGACAGGGAAATTTCACCTCCGCATTTAACCCATCTGTGAAGTGAAACACCACATACACACTAGTGAGCACACATACACTAGGGGGCAGTGGGCAGCCTTATCCGCAGTGCCTGGGGAGTTGGGTGTCTTGCTCAGTCATGTACTGTCGGTGCTGGGGATCGAACCGGCGACCTTCCAGTCACAGGGCTGGTACCCAAACCTCCAGCCCATGACTGCCCCATTCTGACTTAGCAAACCACCAAACCACTGTGAAGGACCTCCTTTTACACCTTAACCATTTAATTATATATAAAGTTGACAAAGTGTGAAATTGCCTTTTAATGCCTTTTTCCTCAGTTGCAGCATCTGTACCAAGAAGCAAAACCGCCACTTCATTGTCCCTAAGTCCCACTTCACTTTGCTTCAGGTATGTTTCCCTCGTAAAATTCATAGACAGATGCTAAAATTTATAGTCATTAAAGCTAAAGTAGCATGTTTTGAGGATAAATTGCATATAATGAAGAGTTAGTTTAACTAAATGCATTCTGGAGATACACAATATGTCCAAAAGTATCCAGACACCCCTTCTAGTGAATTGAGCTACTTTAAGGTGCAGTCTTTGTTGGTGTTCAGTTGTGCACACACACTTTGTATAAAGCATTGACCAATCTAATGGGACACTTTGGAGTAGCTTCATATATTAACCATGTTCTATGCCAAACATCAACTAGAGGGGTTCAAAGCAGTGGAACTGCGTTCTCTGGAGTGATTGAGCTCCTTCCAGTACTTTTAGGATAAGTTGGAGTGATCTAGAACTGATCATCCAACATCAGTACCTGACCTCACTAATGCTCTTGTGGCTGAGTGCAATAAAATCCTCACAGCAATGTTCCAACATCTAGTGTAAAGCCTTCCCAGAAAGGTAGAAGCTGTTACTGCAGGAAATGGAGAGCAAACTGTTTATTACTACCATTGATTTAAGAAGAAAGGCTTGATGAGCAGGATGACTAAACTTTTGGGCGTATAGTTTAGTTACTGATGAAAACACCTGTGGGGAAAAAACACACTGTGGCAAGTCGGCTTTTAAGCTGAACAAGCTTGAGCAGAGACCTTTATCTGCCTTTCCAGGGCAGGCAGTAGGTGGAGATTTCTAGAACATTCTAAAGGAAGTTGAGCTGAGTTCAGATTGTTTCTGGTTCAGGAGTTCACTAGACTGTTGTGCATGTATTAATGAGAAACTTTATTGACATGACTGCCTGATGTCTTTCAGGGGTCAGAGAACATCACCACATATACGTTCAATACACAGACAGCCAAGCACACGTTTTGCAAGACATGTGGGGTGCAAAGTTTCTACACACCGAGATCTAATCCTGACGGATTTGGTAGGTCAGCCTTAGACATCGATGGCTTCTAACTAGGAAAATCACATGGTTGTCAGCAAGTCTGCTGTTTACACAGAGCACTTTTGTTTGTGGACCAACATGAAGTAGAGCACGGCAAAAAAAGTCTGAAAACACCCTTAATTCATTAATTTTATTATTTCCAGTTAAAATGACCATTAAGTACAAGGTACAATATGATTTATACACTTATATAAGGAAGGGTAAAGTCATAGGAATAAACAATATTTCAATCTTTGGGAGACTGGAAAACATCAATGTTCATTCTTGCTTCAGATCTGAAAAAAATCAGGTGTTCTGTCCATCGTTCCACATTGAGAAGACAACTGAGTTTGACAGAATGTGTAGCTGAAGCAAGAAAAAAAGGAAATGGAAACAAATAAAAGAAAGAAGCAGCTGGTCTTCTTAGAATAATGGACTGACCACTCCAGAGTCCTGACCTCAACATCACTGAATGTATTTTCTTGTGTGGGATTATGAGGATTGTGAGAACCTTAACTTCTAAGACTGAACTTTCAAGGTGTGGAAAAAACATCCCTGTCGATTTCTTTGAAAAACTGAAGACAAGTCTCTAGAATAGAATGGAAGCTGAGATAAAGGCAGTCGGAGTACCATCTGTGTAATTTTCTGTTAAATAGGTTTTATATTTTTTCTGACACTCAAAAATAAATAACTTATTCTTGATGTTTTTTTTAATTAAATAAACAAAATGAGATCTCTAACTTAGGCACAGTACAGTAATTGTGAGTGCTAGGTGATTTAACCACTTGGCTAATTATGTGAGATGTATAACAGATAGTGTTATTTCTGATATTTCAGTTAAGGTCATTTCCAATTGTTCATTTCCATACTGTGTTGTGCAACATGCCTGACGTATAATCATCACTATGCACCTTCCGACGTGTTTATTCCAGGTGTGGCTCCACATTGCCTGGACCCTGGAACCATTAAGAGTGTGACGGTTGAGGACTTTTGTGGGGAGAACTGGGAGGAGAGCATGCAAAAACACAAGACTATCAGGAGTATGTCCAATCCAACACCAGAGAACAACTGACCCACTATAGACCTCTGAGGTGTTGTGTCATTTTGTAGTCACCAAATTGTTCACATAATTGAAATTTTAAGATGTAAATAGTAATTCAGGCTGGTTTGATGTGAAATGTAAAGAAACGTAATTGTCATAATTGTTCACAGTGGTGGTGAATGGAACCAGACGTCCAGAGCATTTAATGGCTTTGAAAGCTACATCACAGAAAGCTATTATTGTATGGAATGGTTAAAAACACTTTTCCTGATAATGGAGACATAGTTTCATTATTTTTTAATTAAGCAAATAAAATCTAGCTACCTCTATCTACCTACAATGTAGGCATTGTAACACCTGGTTCCTGTCACCACCACTGTGCTTTAACATTGTTTTAAGGCAGTTTTACGACAAACTTTTGGCCTAAAACACATTTTCACACCACTTCATGGTGGAGGGGTACGCACTGGGCGTTAATAGTCACTACACACTAGGCAGAATAGTCCTCAAAGAAAAGTTTTCTGATTTTTTTTACTATTTTACATTTAACAACATTACATATAAAAATCTGAAGACATTTGTAGGTTCACTGGTCGTTTTGGATCGTTTCATTATTTTTAATCAGAAAATGAAATAAGTCTATATTTGTATTGAGACATTGTAACACCTGGTTCCTATCGCCACCATTGTAAAGAAATCTGAGTCAGTATATTTCTCTACACTGAACCATTTCACATCAAACCACTTGGTCTTGGTTAATCTCAGCAAATCAAATTATGCAGAACTGTCAAACTGCACTTTAAGTAAACTGATATTTAATGTTGAAATCGGACTGCATAAATCTTACACTGACTATACATCATATAGCTATACTTCCAAGTATGCTCTTTGCCAAATACGTGGTATTGTGCCATTTACAAAGTGCATCATGCAAGTTGTGAGCAAATAGCTCAGAACCGGTGGTGCTGGGATGGCCTGCTTGGCCACACGATTATAAAAATGAGTAAAGGGTTACTCAGAGCCATGTTGTAGCCATTCTGTGTAATGCATCTACTGAATTTATGAAATAAAAAACACACCATACATATGCTGGATCAGTGTAGAACTTATTTATTCTTTAAATCGCTGTACTTCATAGAAAGCATAAAGACAAACTATTTACAGAGAACATTCAGATTTACATTCAGGACATCAGTTTGGTACAGTATATGAAGATTTAACCTAATCATCATAATTAGGTTACAGCAGATTAAAGGGGAATTCTGTTGATTTTTCTAAATTTCTACACAATTAAATTAGTAAGATATAAACAAAGTCATTTAGAGTGGATAAACCGAGTCATAATTATTCACAGTGGTGGTGACAGGAACCAGACGTCCACCTCTAAAAGCTCCCTCACAGAAATTTATGACATCAAAAGCTGCTTTAGACATTGTTTTAACACAGTTTTGAGACAAGCCTTTGGCCTAAAACTTATTTTTATGTCCATTCATGGTAGAGGGATCGCAGGGCATGGTAAGACAGAATAGTCCTCAAAGAAATGTTATTTTTTTCAGATTTACTACTATTTTACCTCCATCAACATTACACATTAAAATCTGAAGACATTTGTAGGCTCACCGGTTATTTTGGATAGTATATAAAATATCTGTGTTGTGGACATCCCTGGTCCCAATCACCGCCACTGTAAATTCATTTTTGGTATGTTTCTCTACCCTAAATGACTCTGTTTACATCTTCATGACAGAATTTTGAATAAGCAATGGAATTCCCCTTTAAAGAACAGTTCAGAAAAAAGAAGCCCCTTTTTCATACTGGCACTAGCTGCCTTCAGCTATTTTGGAAGTTCAGCTGAATATGGAGGAAAATGTCTGACAAGAAAGCCTTGCATTGTAATTTAAGTGCACTTATGCAGTGTGAAAGTTATGCATGTTCATGGCTGGGAATTTATGTATTGGGATATAAGAATGGAGCATTTAAAGAATCAGAGTAACAGGACCTATAAACACTTTAATATATATAAAAAATAGAGCCTAGCTTCATCCATTTTACAGAATTTCAGCATGTTGACCATGTGTATGTTGGGCTGTTATCTCCTTGATTCAGTATGGCAGTGTTACAGCAGGGCTAATCAGTAACATTTTGCTTAAGTCCTGCTACATTGAACTGACATAACATTGACATAAACATGTCATGACAGATGTCATATGCTGTCATAGGTTGTCATGATAGATCATATCCACTTGTGTAACCTTGTGTTGTTATCATTACCAGTAATTATGTCATATACCATATGGTATATGTCATGACAGTTACTGGTAATGATAACAACACATGGTTATTTCACTGGATATGATCTGTCATGACAGCCTATGATGGGATATGACATCTATCAGGACATGTTTATGTCAATGTTATGAGGCAGGGTTCAAGTAAAGTCTTATGCACAAATTATAGATACCCCCTTACAAAGCCTTACAAAGTTCTCCACCTGTAGAAAAATATTGAATGAAATTCTGGAAAATATGTGAAGCTTTTCTTTAGGAGTTCAGTGCTTTTAATTCAGTCCTACATGACAAGGCGCAGTGTATAACAGTGAACCAACACTCATCTACTAATAGATCTTTACGTGCTTGGTCTCCACGGCGACGGCTCGGAAGGTGTTGATAAACATATAGCGTGAGAAGAGAATGTACAGCCGTCGAAACCAGAGGAGCTGGGAGCGGTGGCGCAGCATGGCTTCCTGATTCCAGAATGGACAAATAAGAAAAGACAAAGAAAGCCTGTTGTCACCTTTTTCATCGAGACCTACAGCAGAGCCTCACTACAGCCAACACATTCCTTTAAGAATATATTAAAATACCTTAAACATGGTATTACTTTTTGCCTTCATGTGTGAATCCATTTAACATCTCATGCTTGAAACATACCTTTTCCATGAATCACCCATTATGGGTTATGAAACGTGTTTCACAACATTGACTCAGCCTAAACACATTCACCCCTATGAAATATCTGGAATATGTTCAAAGGGTCACATGTTCAATAGGACATAAGAGAAGTATGAAGTGTACAGTGCCTTGCGAAAGTATTCACCCCCCTTGGCATTTTTTGTGTTTTGCTACCTCACAACCTGGAATTAAAATGGATTATTTGAGGGTTTGCATCATTTCATTTACAGAACATGCCTATAACTTTAAACATTGAATTTTTTTTTTTGTGAAGCAAACAACAAATAGGTCAAAATAACAGAAAACTTCAGTGTGCATAACTATTCACCCCTCTAAAGTCAGTATTCTGTAGAGCTACCTTTTGAGGCAATTACAGTTGCAAATCGCTTTGGATAAGTCCCTATGAGCTTGCCACATCTTGCCACTGGGATTTTTGCCCATTCCTCAAGGCAAAACTGCTCCAGCTCCTTCAAGTTAGATGGTTTCCGCTGGTGAACAGCAATCTTCAAGTCTGACCACAGATTCTTAATTGGATTAAGGTCTAGGCTTTGACTAGGCCATTCCAATACATTTATACATTTCCCCTTAAAAGACTTGAGTGTTGCTCTCAAATCACTGACAGACCGAAACAGTTTTTGCTCAAGAATATCCCGGTATTTAGCACCATCCATCTTCACCTCGACCCCTCCCAGTCCCTGCTGCTGAAAAACATCCCCACAGCATGATGCTGCCACCACCATGTTTCACTGTGGGGATTATGTTCTTGGGGTGATGAGATGTGTTGGTTTTGCACCAGACATAGCGTTTTTCTTGGTGGCCGAAAAGTTAATTTTTTTTGTCTCGTCTGAAGAGAACCTCCCTCCATATATTTGGGGAGTCTCCCACACACCTTTTGGCAAACTCGAAACAAGCATTCCTAAGTAAAGGCTTTTTTCTGACCACTCTTCCATAAAGCCCAGCTCTGTGGAGTGTACGGCTTATTGTGGTCGTATGGACAGATACTCCAGTCTCTTTACCATTGGTCTCTGTGCTGCCTCTCTGATTAATGCCCTCCTTGCCCGGTCTGAGTGTTTTGGTGGGCGGCCCTCTCATGGCAGGTTTGTTGTGGTACCGTGTTCTTTCCATTTGAATATAATGGATTTGAAGTCCACAGGTTCGTTTCACTAAACATGTGACTTCTGAAGGTAATTGGTTGCACCAGAACTTTTTAGGGGCTTCATGGCAAAGGGGGTGAATACATATGCACAATTTTCAGTTTTTTATTTCCAAAGATTTTTTTTTTAATATATATTTGTTTCTCATTTCACTTCAACTCCAACTTAGACTATTTGGTGCAGATGCATCACATACAATTCAGATAAAAAAAAACAATTACATTACAGGTTGTAATGTAACAAAATAGGTAAAAAGCCAAGGGGGGTGAATACTTTTGCAAGGCACTGTAAGTAAGGGACGTAAGAAAAGTATGTTTTTTCATTCTTTGTTCTTTATTATCATGATTTTTTTCATATTCATATTTACTGACAAGGCCACTTTGACAAACTGAAAGCAAATTATTAGTCTATAATTTTAATTTGAAAGGACCCATATCCTACGTTGTTCACACATTTCCACATTTGATGTTTGTGTGGGTTTATGTATCAAATACAGTCATAATTAATCTTTTCATGACCATTTTCCAGCCTCTATATCTCTTAGAACTAAACTGGCTGTTTTGTTTCTGTGGCTTTAAGAATGATCTATGTAAACAGCTTCCATTCTGATTGGTTGTACCGTGCCTTGTTCAAAAAGCAGTCCAGGGTAAAACACTCCTTATAACTTCAGCATGAGTGGGCGGCGCTAAACTGCCATAGTGGATTGAGGGAAGCTTTAAGGATGTAATTTTACAGTAAACTATTTGGGCTATCTGGGTGACTATTAAGAACTGGGATTTGCTAAGTACATTAGCTTCGGAGAACTAGTTTGAAGCAAAATAAGTGGATAACTGGGTTAAGTGGGGAAAACTAGGTAAGAACTGGGTAGAAGGATACATTAATGTAGACTGCTTTCAGTTTGTATGCTGCAAGCCCCACATAATGTATTGAGATGTTGAGGTAGATGAGTTGAGATAGGTGGTTATAACCCACAACCACAGTCATTGCCCTGCAGTGATTATTGCACGCCTGAATCTGTTAGGGTTGCACACAAGTTCAATGGTTGAAATGTACACAAAGTCATTCAGAATGGTTTGATGTGAAATGGTTCACTGTAGAGAAACATACAGACTGAATACAGTGGTGGTGATAGGAACCAGGGGTTGCAATGTCTATGACACAAATGTAGCCATTTTATTTGCCATCCAAAACCACAATTAAACCTAGACATGCCTCATGAGTTTTTATATGTAATGTTGATGGAAAATAGTGGTAATTCAAGAAATACATTTGCTGTACAGGACTATTTTGCCTTATAACACTCTGAATTTAAACAATTATGTTTTAGGCTTAAATTTAATCTCTATATTATAGTAAAATAATCAGGCATCAGGCAGTGTATTAGTAACCATTTCATGTAACAACTTTCTGTGAGATCGCTTTTAAAGCATTAAACTCTTCAGAAGTTCAGACTAATTCTGATATGTGAGTATTTGTAAGAGTTAATGAATGGACAATTGGTTATTAAAACAACAGCCTTAGGCTGAAATTAATGTAAGGTTGTATCCTACTTTTTTTCAATCAAAGTACTAGTGTTTCACAAAATTACATAAGCCCTAAAAAAAAAAAGAAATTGTTTTCCAGAAGTTACACTTCTCCCTCACATCTTTTTCCACCACTGATATGTGTCAGATGAGTTATAGACCACTGTAGTCGTGCCGTCATTTTATAGTCGGCACCATGTTCTTATGTCCATATTAGGAACTCTGGGTCTAAGCATAATTTTTCTATGCGCAGCATGAATAGGGTTTTCAAAAAAGCGCCTCTATAAATAAAATTAAATAAAAATGTGCAGAACCCGACTCGTTTTGTCCTGTCAACATTCTTCTCTCGAATATGACTGGATCTCCAGTACAGGCTCAGCTTAATATCACTGCTCACTGATCAGCTGGTTTCAGCTCACAGAATAGCCTAGTCATTATTTTAATGCCAGTAACATTTTTCTGATCACATTTTCTCAGGAGCTTTTTGTTCTACTTTTCCTGTTCCACCTTAAGTGGTGCAGCAGTCAACTGCTAATGTTTGTGATAGCTAGTTACAGCTGCGGCACCATTTAAGGTGGAACGGGAACATTTAAACAAGAAGCTCTGAAAAAATAAGCTACATTCAGCCTCGTAGTTTTAACACAGGTAGTATAAGGAGTTTTAGCATATCAAAATATCCCACCCAGAGCTTTTATTTATGAGTATACCTGTAATCATGCGCTACGGTACAACATTTTGACAAGATAGCACAGCTCGCCTGAGCACCACCACAGCCCACCTTAGTTTCATGTAGCTTAGTAACATCAAATTGATGTGCAGTAGCTTTAGCTCACATGTAGAAATATTAGTATTATAGCTCTTTAATGATCTCGTAATTCAGAGGATCCAGTGGAATTCAAGAGATGAATGTTGACAGGACAAAACGAGTCGGGTTCTGAACATTTTTATTTAACACAGGGGGCGATAGAGGCGACTTTTCGAAAACCCTATTCATTCTGGCCATAGAAAAATGGGGCTTAGACCCGGAATTCCTAATATGGGCATAACGAGCACTACAGAATGATGCATGACTACAGTGGTCTATTAATGGAAAAACACATGCTAACACCTAGCATGTTAAGTCTTTAGTGACCAGATGAAAAAACACTGGGGAGCAAACTGGCTAACAATTAGCATGCTAATGCTAATTATCTCTGAAGGGTCTATAGTCCCAGATAGTTCCCATATATCAGTCCACTGGCTTGATAAGGTTAACACCCCACTGACTGTTTGCCACTTCTGATCCACCCTCGGACCACCTAGATTACTGCATACAAGCTCTAACTCGTTTTTTTTTTAAATATTACAAACAACTGGGAGAAAAAAGACTTATATAAAATGATTTTATAGATGTTATTGCTGATATTGTTCTAGATATAAATTATTTACTAAACTAATTTACAAAGTAAAACTAAAGATCGTTAGAAAAAATAAGGTAAAATAAGTAAATTGGACTGGGAGAGGAAAATGAACCATAAGTGGAATTTGTCTATTACTCTGCTTAACCAACGGTGGGCTGCCCAGAAAACACTAAGCAAAACGCCAGGGGACCAACCAGCTTTGCCATCAGCGGGCCGACCGTGGTCTGGCTATCAGGGGTGTAACATATGGGATGTAACAAATACACAAGTAGTGATTTTAGTAATCAAATTCTAGCACTTGAGTACCTGTGCTCTTCCCTGGTTCCTATCACCACCACTATCAACAATTTGGATTCAACAAGTGTCTCTAGAACTGAGCATTTCACACCAAACCACTCTGGATGACGTACATCTTAAGAGGTGAATTATGCACACGTTTTGAAAAATCAGTATAAGTTCCTAACTAAAAGAAAAGCAAACACAATGGATTTGACATCACTTTGCCACTTGGTAGATTCTGTGAAATGCCATTACTAGAAGAACCTCCTCTAGGCATCAGAACCAACAGGTTATTCATTAGCAAAAGCAGCCTGACATAGACAGAGTGGTATTCACAACATACAAAACACATCAGTCATACAGATGGCTGCGTGCACCAGCAGGTTGTAATGAGGATCTGGCTCAAGGGTGCAGAACGTACAAGTACAAACACACACAGGCTAAACATACGACCATCTGTAATGTTCTGTGTCACTGCCAGACTCTCTTCAGCAGGGCCAGATCAGGCTTTAGCAGCCTCAGCAGGGTACAGACGTCACTCACACGTGGCTAGACAGAACCCACAACGGGAGATGCTGTCTAGCATTAATTGCATTAAAAGCATTGTAGACACCGCAGTCTTACACTGTATAAAAGGCCATTTGGAGTGAAACTGAGCTGTATGAGTTTTACGGTATGTAAATGTAAGCATTGGATAATGTATGCAACCATTATTATGTTTTCAAAACACTTTCATACTTTAAATATATATATATATATATATATATATATATATATATATATATATATATATATATATATATATATATATATATAAATAAAGCTACAAAAACAGTCCATTTTGAATTCATTGCTTTAGTGACAATATTTAGGGAATAGGGAGCCGTTTGGGATTCAGCCTGGGTTTGACACTACTTCTGACTGAAACATATATATTTGAGTGTAATTTAATCAAGTGACATTTTTAGACTTTTATACTGCCGCTTTACAGTTAATCATACCGTAAGTACTTTAAATTCAAGCCTGTGATTTTAGTGATGGAGTTGTTTAGCTTGTAAGCTAGCTGTCCAGCCTAGCTCTAGTTAAGAACACAGTTAAGAAGTTGTCAGCCTTTTAGTTCAAACCAAAAATGAATGAAGTACAACACAGGGCGGCCAATCAGAACAGAGCTTAATTACATTTAGTAGTAACAAAAAGCAGCCTGTTTAATTCTAATGTATAAAGAGAGGCCATGTGAAAAGAAATTAGGACTGTTTTTGGTACATAAAACTACATAAATGTCACAAGTGGACATCAAGGGAAAAATGTAGGATATGGTCCTTATAAACAGAACACTAATTCACACATTTAATGCTTTAAAGTACAAAGGTTTACATAGAATTTCATAATGTATATATTAGTTTGACAGTACTTACTGCATAACTGATAGTAGCTTTAAAATTCAATGCGCAGTTTGGAGCTATGCTGGCTATAAGAAATACAGTCTGAACATGTTTGCCCCCCCAACACAGTAGTCAGGTCCCTTTTAGCAAGGCATTAGACAAACTATTTAAAAGCTTGCTTTACTAACCTTGGCCCTCTTGTATTCCTCTCGGCCTATGACACAGCAGAACGAAGACGGTAATAACCAGCTGATTGGCAGCTCTAAGATGGAGAGGTACTTTCTTAAGATGCTGATGGTGTGAAGACTGAGGACACGGCAACCTGTGAGGTAGACAGATAAACAGATGGAGATCAGCGTGAGATACCTGTATGAATGGGAAACGTTATATAATTCTGTAAAACAGCCTCAGGATAAGCTGATATATTGTTCAGCAGACAGCGTGGGTCACCAAGAGTAGTGCAAGCACAGGGTTTGAGGTCAGACTATTACATAAGTCAAGCATTTGGCACGGTCAACAGGAAAGAGCAAGATTACCCTTGAACTGACCTGCCCACCGTGAGAGAACGAAAGAGATAGAGGGAAATTGAAGATCTGATAAAAGAAGCCTGTTTTTAGTGCTGGTTCTTTCCAACAAGGGACTCAATGCCCACATTCCCAGTCATTGAGCACTAGAGGTGTAAATCTCTCACAATCTGATGAGGATTTTTTAGGAAACAGCCCAGTGTATCATGTGAGTCTGAAATTTCAACACGACTCAATTTAATTCAGCTATTTTGGTGTAAGTTTGAAGTATTGAAAAAATACACTAAGGGCACAAGGGATGTAATGATACACCGTAATGATACAAACACTTTCAGGTTCAATATGACTTTATTCTAAGGTTCAGATGTGATTTTGCAGATGCATGAAGATGCCTAGTTTTGACAGTGGTTTTCACAGAAGATGGTAAATGAAAGATGCTTGGAAGGCACCAAGGTAGTAGTGGGCACTGTGGCCAAAAATGTACATCATAGTATAAATACAATTTCTGATGGTTTGAGTGTGCATCATGGGGTGTGTGTACATACATGCAGTGGGATTCAAATGTCAAAGTAAAAATGCTTCTATTTTCTAATTTAATGCAAATTTAAGTTTGTCATTACAAATTATGCTATCAGCATAATAATACGAGTAAAGAGTAGAATCTCTGAAACACTGCCATTAATTTCAGAATTTCAGAGTATTTGGGGGTAAGGAGGTATGTCCCCCTTTGGCTTTAATGATAGTATGTACTCAAACTCTACAGGTTCAATTAGAGGCCTCTGAAGAACAGATCAGATCCACCTGAACATCAGCTTCAATAGAAAGAACAACATTAAAAACAATCTTACTTTTTTTAAACATGATCAGTTCCACAAATCTGCTTAAATTAAACTAGATGAAATTAAACAGTGCTGAATTTTGAATATTTCTTTTTCATTTTACTTCAAAACTTTGTAATTTCCAGATTTAAATAAAAATTCCCAAAAGTGGGCTTAGACAAATGCCTTTTTTTGCCATGTGAAATCAAAGCTAAAGTTGGCTTCTTATTTGTCAGCTTTTTGTCTTGATTTTCCATACCACCTTCTATGGACTTCAATGTAACTGCTGCAACTTTTAAGGTGGAACGGGGAATTCCAATAAGAAGCCAACCTCAGCTTTGTCGAATTACTTGCGTGCATCCCATACCATACGCTCATGCCTCTGACCTAGAATTTGGAAAATATTACAGTCATTCACCTTATCAGTACTAGTTGGTTCATGGCTTGTTGTGGACTGTGGAGTTGTCTGGTGCAGCTGAACAAGTTAGGCAGCTTCTCAGTTGGTATGAGAAAGAGCAAATACACAGCAATAACCCCAAAATACCAGCCATACATTTATGTCTGCTGCCTTGAAACAAAGTGGACTACTTC
The DNA here is from genome assembly GCF_015220715.1 of Pygocentrus nattereri. Classification (NCBI taxonomy): domain Eukaryota; kingdom Metazoa; phylum Chordata; class Actinopteri; order Characiformes; family Serrasalmidae; genus Pygocentrus; species Pygocentrus nattereri. The sequence goes on along the minus strand of NC_051233.1, from coordinate 9,769,888 downwards.
AGATGAAACGGACAAGATGGGGGGGGGGGTTAATTGAGGGTCTGTTGTGTTTTCATTTTCACTTGAAATTTGACTGAAACATCCATCAGTCACCTAAATAGGATAACATTAGCATAGTTTGCACTGTTTATACAGAATAATATACCAAATTTATTATTTTTCTTCTTTTTACATTAAAAAAAAACAAGTATTTTATTTTGGTTCCTCCCCCAGTCCAAAGACATGCAGTCAGGTTGATTGGACAAGCTAAATTGCCCCTAGGTGTGAGTGACTGTCTGTCTGCTCTGTGATGGACTGGCGACCTGTCCAGGGTGTATCTTGCCTTCTGCCCGAAGACTGCTCGGATAGGCTCCAGGCCCCCCCGCGCGACCCTGATGGAGAAGCGGCTTGGATGGATGGATGGATGGATTTTATTTCGGACAAAAAGAGCATATACATTCCATCAAGTTGCACTGATGCATTTTTACTTTTCTGAGATCCATCAGAGCAATGTTTCCCAACACTGGTCCTCTTACATCCACTGTCCTGCAGATTTAAGAGATTTCCCTGCTTTAACACACCTTCCCTGACACAGTATGGACTTCTTAATGAGCTGATGAGTTAGATTAGGTGTTTAGAAACCGCTAAAATGTGTAGAGCAGTGGGGTCTCCACAACCATAATTATGAACCACGGCCTCTGAGAGGTTTAAGAAGCCTTTCTTAAGCAGAACTTAGAATGACTCAGTGCTGCCCCCTTAGTGTTCTGCATAATTACCGACATAATTACCGTATTGCTTTTCTCTCACTTCAGGACAAAGTGGTCAGAATGAATGCAAACGACAGGTGGCGCCATTTACCAAGAAAATGTTAGAAAAGTTTGGCTCTCTGTGCACATCTATGCACAGCTCAGTCAAACTTTGACAGAAATATGTAATCAGTGCAAACTCGGATGGAAAACCTACCTTCTGGTATTCTGCCGACAGAGGCCAGATGCCTGGGGACGAATGAAAAAAGCCAGGGTTAGCTGAAAGATTGAAAACACTTGCTATAAAAGCTTTTAGCAATGAAACAAGACCACTTGTGATGAACATGCTATAGCAGAATTGACATTTTTTACAGTGTACTTCATAAAAGATCATATTAATACACTTTAAACAACTAAAAAAGTTCTATATAGAACTCTAGAGTTCACTCCTCTATAAAAAAGTCAAATTTAGTAATTAAACTGTTCTCATCTATAATGATTCTCTATAAGATTATATAGTTGAATAGTTATTCATTTTAAGAATGACTATTACTAGAACCCTCTTTTGTTTCTTAGGCCTAAAAATGTCCATTTTATGATATTGATAGCACCTTTTAGAGCAGACATGTCAAACTGGGTATCATCTGGGCCAAAGTGTTGCAGAGATTAGCGTTTACCCTCCTTTGTCGCTCTGAATTCAGTTCATGAAAGCCTTGCCAATTAGCTAAATTAGGTGTGTTTAATGTGGCAGTGTGCTGAAGACTGCAGTGTTTTTGCCCGCAAGGACTGGAGTCTGACACATTTGTATTAGAGGTTCTTCATATAAAGCAAGACATTGAACCTTTAAAGTGTAATGGCTACGTAATTAAATTGTTAAAATGTAAATAAACCTGTTCAGAGTGAAATGATGGTGAATGTTGTGAATTGCCCCATTTTAGAGAAACTTGCAGAATGAAAATAATTCACAGTGGTGGTGAATGCCAGATGTCTGAAAAGGTTACTCTTTCTAAAAGCTACCTCACACAACATTATTGCGTACTATAATGCCTGATACATTGTTTCACGATAGTTTTGAGATAAGATTTTGGCTAAAAATGTATTATTAAAAATCTAATTTTGGCAGAAAAGTACATGAAGGATGTTGTGAGGCAAAAGAGGCTTATTTTTTCCAGATGTACCCTGATTTTATCATAACATTACATATAAAAACTCAGAATTCATGTTTAGGTTCTCTGGTCATCTTGGGTAGTAAATAAAATGGCTATATTTGTGTTGTAGACATTGCGACTCCTGGTGCCCATCAGATAGTTTTGCATTCATTCTATCAAACTTAAAGGGGTGGCTCTTAAAGGCAGTGTTTTTTATTTAGAACCATTTCATGGTTCTTTGCATGGTGCCTTTACTAAAGAACCCTTGAAGGACCATTTTAAATGTGTACATCTGTTGTTTACAATGCAAAATAGGTGACAAATTGAAAAGGTTAGGACATTTCAGGCATGTGTTTAGACAAACTGGCTCTATGCAGAATTCCTGGTTCTGAACAAAACCACCGCCTTTTACTAAAGAACCCTCGAAGGACCATTTTTAAGTGTGCACAATGCAAAACAGGTGACATTTTTAACCATTAGGACATTTTAGGCATAACTTTAGATGAAATGGCTCTATACAGAACACATGGTTGTAAACAGAACCACTGCCTTTATTAAAGAACCCTTGAAGAACAATCTTTAAGTGTGCACATCTGTAGTTCACAATGCAAAATAGGTGACAAATTTAAAGGCTTCGGACATTTTAGGCTTATGTTCAGAAATAATGGCTCTATATAGAACTAATGGCTCTAAACGGAACCACTGTCTTTACTAAAGGACCATCTTTAAGTGTGCAGATCTGCTGTTTACAATGCAAAACAGGTGACAATTTCAAAAGGTTAGGACATTTTAGGCATATGTTTAAAAGAAATGGCTCTATACAGAACGTCTGGTTCTAAACAGAAGCACTGCCTTTACTGAAGAACCCTTGAAGGACCATTTTAGATTTGCACATCTGTTGTTTACAATGCAAAACAGGTGACAATTTCAAAAGGATAGGACATTTTTGGCATATGTTTAGATCTGGAGCCAAAAATAGGAATCCTTTCAGAGGCATGAGCTCTGTCTCCCTTCCTGACACACATACATAAATCAAGGTCTGGGCTTTTCTCAGATTAGAGGGAGTTCTAAATCCATTCCCAGTTCCTGGAAATCTCACTGGTGCCCTGGCCTGGCCCTCTCAGCGCCGCCACCTGTGCAGGCCAAAGAGCTCTGCTCAAAACTGCCAAACCCCTCTCTCCATCCGCTGTGCTCTCCAGGCTGACCAGCACTGAGGTCAAATCTGACCCACCAGATGTCGTCTTCCGTAATCGCATGCGTTTAACGCGGCATGGCAAGGGCGTCGTAGACATCGTCTGTACAGACGTTTCTTGGCGAACCACAGCAAAAAACGACTGCTATTAACTTTAATCACATCTCATTAACTGCTACAGACGTGGCAGCCCTCCTTTCATTCATCTGAAGGAAAAAACATCTTTAGCCTTCCATCTCACTCTCTCACCCTCTCGCTCTCTCACTCTCTCGCTTTCTCTCTCCCCTCATCTAACAGCGACTTTATTCCTGGCAACAGTCCAACTAGGAGAGAGGTCGGAGCAGCGGCAGCGCCTCTGCTGCTGGAACACTACGGGCTCAAGGGATACATAGTTCAAATGAAAAATGATCGATGGAAAGGGGGGAAAAGGGTCATTCACATATTCACAACAGTCACATACACACCAGGTTACACCACCACGCGTACACGCTGCCATTCAAAAGCTTGTACATAAATATCAATAATTAAACCAATAGGTCATAGATGTATGTATAGAAATTATTCTTATTTGTATATATGCAAATTTCCAAACAATAAAAAGAAGCCAGGAAGCTGTAAATAAAAATAATGATGAACTGATGTGAAATGCTCTGTTCTTAAAAAACTTGGGTCAGAATTGTTTACAGTGGTGGGGACAGGAACCAGACAACTGAAAAGGTTAACACTTCTGAAAGCTACACTGCAGAAAGTTATCACACCAAATGATTCTGAAAATGTCGCCTGAAGCCAGATACATTGTTTTACCATAGTTTTGAGATAAGATTTTGGCCTAAAACATTTATTCGTACATGCAGAAAACATATTTTTTCAGATCTACCACTATTTTACCATCATCAGCTTTACATATAACATAGACACGAGTACATCCCATGGTCCATAAAAATGACCAGTATGTATACATAGTGACCGCTGGTTCCTATCACCACCACTGTAAAGCAATCCATAACAAAAAACCTTCTGTAAAGAAATTCACTGTAAAGAAAATAGGATTTTCTTGCTGTCCCCCTAAATAAACTTGAAATATGGAATAAAACATCTAAAACACCTTCAGTGTCTAGTTTATAATATTTAAATTCACATTGTGTAAGTTATTGTTACTTTTGGACTTCACTGTGTATTCCAGTACAAAGGCCTATTTCTCAATCTTCTAACTGTGCCTGCCAAAATGGGTTCACTCTCCTCCTGATTTTAAAGTTGTGGTGTGTGTTTGTGTGTGTGTGTGTTTGTGTGTGTGTGTGTGTGTGTGTGTGTGTTTGTGTGAAGGGGGGAGAGTAATAAAGTTGAGAACACGCAGATGGCTCTATATTATCACTTCTCCACATGGCTGTAATGAGGACAGGGCTTGGATGAGACAGAGTGCTTGGCAGCCTCATCGAGCATTGCTCAATAACTAAACACGGATTTATTCAGTGTGCGATTTGTTCGGGGAGTGTCACGGGGAACCTTAGCCGATTTTTTATCTGTGTTTGTAATTCCGCAGAAGTGACCTGTGCTTTTGGCCACTGCTGCCTTATCTTAATGGACTTTACTGGTGATCTGATCTCACAACCTTGTACAGAGGGCAATACAGGGTGTGAGGATATGTTTATTTTAGGGGGGCAAAGTGCCTGTGAGGGTGTAACAATTTGCTTAAAGCAATACTTTGTAGAAAAATCTAAATTACACAATTTTCCCCTTAACTGAAAGACATTCAGTCAGCCAAATCATGTTAGTACCGGAGCTACAAGCAAAATGCATCTGACAAGTAATAGAAGCTTATCCTCACTAATTAGTAGATGACATGTATCTTATTTGCACAGAGAACGGTGTCGCTCTAAAGTCTTTAAAATGCATAATCGAGTGCTAATCGTTTGTTTTAATGTCAGCTAAAGCTACTTGCCTAGTGACATTCTATTTCACATCATATCTTTTAGCTGGAAAACAGTGAGTTAGTTATCCAATACCAAACCAGATACAGTCACGAAATGGTGTTCCATTAAATCTGAGTACAGTGTTAAATGAGCTTTAAAAATAGATAAGAACAGATCAGAAGCATAAGGTGGTGGCTCTTCACAGTGATAACGTTAGCACCCTAATGCAGTTCTCTGCTACGTTAGCACCTAGCCAGCAGTGGTGTATGAGTAGATTCCCACAGTGGGTTTAATGCTAGCTGAAACACGGACACTTAAAACTTGTAACAGCTATTCTGCTAACTTACTTAACTTTGTATGTTGCACTTTTACAATGATTCATTCAGCAAAACATCAAACATGAAGCCCGTTTCAGAATATTATTGGAGGAACCTGTTAGCCTGTTAGCTGACTGGCTAAAATAATGATTTTCCCACAGTCAAGTGCCTGATAGATGTAGTTGTAGCTGCTGGATTAGCATAACTCTCAGCTAACTAGGGATTTGTAATGTATAGTTAGGCAGACTCTAGCTAGCTAATTCTAAAAATAGCTGGCTAATGTTAGTGGCCTGCACTGGGTATCGTTACGCAAATGTTCACAGATTTGTTGACTAAAATAGTATTATTTTCACTGACTAGAACTATTAGCCATTTTGGTCGGAGTAAATCAGACTAAAATGATTCACTATATGACTAAAAACACTTCTTTGTTCAAAACGTGAAAACCTTAACATGCTACTGTTTTTAGCTTATGCTACATACTTTTGCCCATTTTCACAGAGAGAGCTGCATAATGTCAGAAACCATATTATCAAGCATGTTTGAGATTACTTGATGCAGTTTGTGGCATGTTTATGATGCAGTTCATGCTAATTGAACATATATAAGTTTCCATTATTTGTTAGCTACATTAGCCTTGTAGCTCCAGTGCAAAACTAAATAAGTAAACTGGCTGGTGGGCTACATTTGCGGTAAGGAGAAACCTGTCGACTGAACTTTTGCTTAAAAGGCTACGCACTTTAAAGAATTTTGTGTGCTTGTGACGAATTATGCAGTTTGCTGGAAAAACAACTGCAGCTGTCTGATCCAAGACTGAGGCTCACTGCAAATGTATGTGCAAATGCAGTAAAACCAGGAGATTCAAACCAGAATGCTTATATAAAAAAGGAAAGAAAAAATGTCAAGTTCTACCCCACAGGCTCGTTTTGTGGCTAAATATCCGTAGTTCAATAAGTGGTCGCAGCCCTGACTAAAACTTGTTATATTTGAGACAAAGACGTGCTGATGATGTTTCAGATGGACAGGCTTTGCTGAGGCATAATGGCCAGTAGCCTAGCAGAAGACGTGATCCAGCAACTGGAAGGTTGCAGGTTCAAATCCCTGAACTGACTGGGTGTACCTGGTTATTGTCTTTAGGCAAAGGTGCCCAATCCTGGTCCTAGAAAATTCAGATCCAACACAACTGGCAGTAATATTCAGATGTCCATGAACAACTTAATTACCTGGATCAGGTGTGCTAGATTTTGGTTGGAGCAGAATGGTAGGTCTCCAGGGCCAGGACTGAGCACCCCTGTTTTTGGGCAAGGCACCTAAACCGAAAGGCACTTAACAGAGCTGCTCTACTGGCAACGCAGTGCTGCTCCTAGACTATGCATAGTTAGGCAGCAAAACATGTTAGGCAGCATGACATAATGTTAAGTTATGTAATAAGGCTCATCCATTTCTCACATACACATTAGAGGTCTGCTGCTCAACCCAAGCCCGATGAGGAAATATATGTTTTGGGGCATGTTGAGGACTATTTTTCACATACAATGTTGGGCTCAGGCTAAAATTCACATAAATTTTCTTTGTCTCTCTCGCTCGCTTGCTAACGCTCTTGCTAACTGTTCTCCAAGGACAAAATAAATCTCACTAAAGGGGAACTGTTCAAAATTCCCAATGACTCACAAGTTATTACATCAGATAAAAAGCTCACTGTTCACATATAAAGTAAAGCTTGTGATAGCAGTTTGAGCTATGACAGCAAGAGGACCAGCACATTGTCTTTTCAGTAAACACTCTGACTGTAGATGCAGCTGCTCTGCAGCTGTGCAAGTGGGCTCAGGTTTCAAATTTAGCAGTACTGAATGGCCCTGCTTGGGTCAGGTCTCGTGTCAAAGTCACAGGTATAGGTCGGGCTTGGGCTTCAATTTCATGCATGTGCAGACTTCTAAACCAGACGCAATGTCTATGGTCACTTTGAGTAATACAGCTTATGTTTCAAAAATTAACTTCAGTATCAGAGAATGCAGAATTGCATTTGGTTTCAATAAAATGCATCTACATGCAAAATATAAGCTTTCTGCGTGCCACCATGCTGAGTACTGTCTTTAGAGATGTAATATACTTTCATATATTTTAAAAGATACAGACAAGCACTGGAAAGCTGGACTAAGTGAGTGGGTACCTGAGAGCTTTGTAAATGGCGATGTGATTGGCGTGTCCACTAACACCTCCCTCATCAAACGTCAGCACCTGTAAAGAAGTTC